>NC_072482.1:92340074-92646324 GCF_027574615.1 Eptesicus fuscus
GCCAAGGTATTAGGGGTGAGTTAATTAAATGTTTGATCAAATATAGCAGGCTAATTTTTAAGTTGATAATTTTGTATGGCCCATAAATGATGTGATAAATAGCCAAATGGCCCTTGTCAGAAAAAATGTTCCCCACCCCTGATTTAGAGAAATGTAGAATTGATGCCCATGTTTTATATAAAGCCCATTTTGAACTATATCAATCTAAGAAGACCAAAAACAATTTCATGACACTAATGAAATTTTTAGCATTCTCTTGTGTTGGGTCAGTAACATTATTCATATTCAAACATGAAGAAACTGAGATAAGTGCCATTAACCTTCAAAAGAAATTTGAAGCTGCTAAATTAAAAGCTGGCACACAATGAAATAATAAACACTTAATAGAAAAAGAATAAAACATGTAGGAGAGAATGAATATATGTATCGAAAACTTGGAATAACATAATTTTTATGATTATGCATTAAGTTCAGAAATGAAATTCTTCTGTCCAAAGCAAAATTGGAAACATTATGAAAATACAATTCTCATTTCATGATGAAAAGCTCATTTTAGTTATATAGAAGAGGTATATTTTCTCTATATAAGAAACTATGTTTGAAGAACGTAAGGAATGTAATTTCAACAACAATTTCATGAAATGTGCAGGAATGTTTTTCATGTAATTGTTTTTACATTGTGTCTTAATAAACATTGAAAATAAGAAGGCAAAGAACTCAATAAAAATAGGCAAAACATATGAGCAAACAGTTCATCGAAGATATATACACATAGTCGATAGGTACATGAAGAGATGTTAAACATCATTAGTCATCAAGGAAATGCTAATAAAAACCACAATGAAATACTGATACACACCTATTAGAATAGTTAAAGACAAGAAGACAGAAATTCTGAGGGTTGGCAAGAATGTAGAGCAGCTTAACCTCTTATACACTGCTGGTGGGAATGCAAAATGGTAGAAAAATGTTGTAAAACAGTTTGACTGTTTCTTATAAGTTCAAATACTCTTACTATAGGACAGATCAATTCCATTCTTGTGTATTTACCCAAGAGAGATAAAAACATATATCTACACAAAGACTTCTATGTAAGTGTTCTTAGCAGTGTAATAGAATCCCAAAATTGAGAAACCTAAATGTCTGGCAACTGTTGAGTGGATAAATCTAGCCCGGCCTGTGTTGCTCAGTTATTGAGTGTTGACCTATGAACAAGGTCACAGTTCAATTCCCAGTCAGGGCACATGCCCTGGTTACAGGCTCAATCCACAGTGGGGGGCATGTAGGAGGCAGCCGATCAATGATTCTCTCTCATCACTGATGTTTTTATCTCTTTCTCTCTCTCTCTCCCTTCCTCTCTGAAATAAATAAAAATATATATTTAAAAAGAATTATATATCTATACAATGGACTATTACTCATAAACAGTCAACAAAAAGGTGTCTCTACTATGATGGAGTTTACATTCTCATTGGGGAGACAAGTCATCAAATAAATATACAGGAAGAGCAACAAGTAGTAAATAGTATTGTAAAAAAATGAAGATGATCATAGATAGTCATTAAAGAGTTGCTATTTTTGAGCATTTTATGGTGGAAGATCAGGGAAGACTTCCTGAATAACTGCTATTAGAGCAAATATGTGAAGGAAGAGACGGAATAAGCTGTGAAAATATCGGGGTGTATGTGGATGGAGGAAAGAGAAAGTTTAAAGACCCCAGAGAAGGAAGCAATATGATATGCTAGGAGAATAGAAAGACACCTGGTGTATGGGAACCATAGGAAGTGAGGGCAAGAGGGTACCACATCGGTAGACACAAAGTCTTTTTTATTTAGTGTGCTAAAAATCTTGTCTTCCCAACCTCAGATCAATGGCACTGGAACTTACAACAGCTATTAACATTTTCCTCACTGTTCTATGTAAACGCCAAAGTGTTCTTTGGTCTTCCCCCAAGAGGACAGAGTTCAAAAGCAGTTTCACCACCATCTATACAGTTTGCTATTAACCATAAGCAATTAGGAAAAATTAGAAGGTAGCATTAATTTTTGAATCCCCCCAAAAAACTTTAAATCGGCTACCACATCTGTAGCAAGTTGGAGATTTTACATAAGATGTACTGTTGCTGTGGCAACATTTACACCATTCCCTCTAGCAAATGCAAGAGCAAGGTATGGACATAACATGCTCTAGTGATTTCACCATCTTCTGATGTAAGGTGGAATCCAGGCAGATGTTATGTCAAGTGATTGTCAGTTATTCTTGGAAAACATCCTCAGAGGGATTGCAGCTCCTAAATCAGCCCTTCATTTTCTCTTCCTTAAGGAGCACCATGACTGTTTCAAGTCTCTACCCGAGATCTGTGACCTTCCTTCCTTTCTTCTTTGTTTGCCTCCTTCATTGACTTCTTCCTTTCTACTAGTAATTGTTTATTGCATAATTATTTCTTGACCACCTACTATGTATTGGACACTGTTCTAAAATGATGGGGATATTGTGGTGGATAAACAAGACAAAATTCCATTCAAGTACTAACCAGGCCTGACCCTGCTTGACTTCCGAGATCAGATGAGAATGTGCACATGCAGGGTTTTGCGACAGCATGGATGGATCTGGAGAACATTATGATAAGTGAAATAAGCCAGTTAGAGAAAGACAAGCACCATATGATTTCACTGATATGTGGAATCTAATGAACAAACTGAACTACAAAGCAAAATAGAGGCACACTCATAGATAGAGAGCAGGCAGACAGTTCTGCTGGGGGGAGGTGAGGTTGGAGGGATTGAGCCAAAAAGAACAAAAGATAATTTATGGACATGGACAACAGTGTGGTGATTGCAACAGTGTGGACAATAGTGAGGGGGTGGGTGGAGGTGCAAGAGGGCATAGAGGAGATAAATGGTGATGGGAAAAATAAAATAAAATGAAAACCCCCAAAATAAAATAGTAATTTTTTTAAATGACAAAATCTCTGATTTGTGAAGCTTACACTCTAATAAGGAATGTGAGTAATAAATACAAGTGAATAAAAATATAATAGAAATAGCAATAAGTGCTACAAAAAAAGTAATATTGTATAAGCAGAGATGGTGTAGGTCCACGGTCGGCAAACTGTGGCTCACGAGCCACATGTGGCTCTTTGGCCCCTTGAGTGTGGCTCTTCCACAAAATACCACAGCCTGGGCGAGTCTCTTTTGAAGAAGTGGCATTAGAAGAAGTTTAAGTTTAAAAAATTTGGCTCTCAAAAGAAATTTCAATCATTGTACTGTTGATATTTGGCTCTGTTGACTAATGAGTTTGCCGACCACTGGTGTAGGTTAGTGTGGTATTTTAGAAGACATAATCAAGGAAGTCTATGTAAGTACTGATATTTGAGTAGAGACCTGAAGGAATTGAGGGAGTGAAGATTCTAATATTTGGAAAGAGGGAGCATGTGCAAGGAAGCTATATTAGAATGCACTTGGGTTATTCAGGAACTACAGGAATGCTGAAGGAGATGGGAGTGGGGTAAGGGGTGGGGGATGCATAAGGAAGACTCAATTTATAGAGGACATTGTCATACATAGAAAGTATGTGGTTTTCACTGTTAGCATGATTATGGGGGTTATTAAGGGACTGGATTGCTGCCTGGAGAATGTCAAGATCTTGGATATTTTTTTAAGTATCACTCTGGCTGCAGAATAGATAATATATAGTAGAAATCTTGGGGAGAAGAGTTGAAGTGGGAGAAATTAAGAAGTTACTTCTTGCCGAAACCGGTTTGGCTCAGTGGATAGAGCGTCGGCCTGCGGACTCAAGGGTCCCAGGTTCGATTCCGGTCAAGGGCATGTACCTTGGTTGCGGGCACATCCCCAGTAGGGGGTGTGCAAGAGGCAGCTGATTGATGTTTCTCTCTCATCGATGTTTCTAACTCTCTATCCCTCTCTCTTCCTCTCTGTAAAAAATCAATAAAATATATATATATATATATAAAAAGAAGTTACTTCTTGATTCCATGTTAGAGATGATCATGATTTAGACTAGGGTGATTGCCTTCATAAATTATGTAGCATTTGAATTTAGCCTCGAAGAATGGTGTGTCAGGATTATATTCATCTGAATGTAGAAATACCTTTATAATGCTTTAAGTACATAGGTAATTCAATTATTTTTCTATGAAATAAAAAATCTGCAGATATGCAGTCTAGTACAAATGCAGCTGCTCAAGGAAGTAACAAAAAAGCCACAGGCTCTATTACGCTTCCTACTTCACTATCCTTAACATATGCCTCTTATCTTCCTGGTTGCAAAGTGGCAGCTTCCCCTCCAGGCACAGCAGCCACATTCCAGGGAGAAATAAGGGAACAACCAGGAGGAGGGAGCATTGCCTATTATATCAGGGAAGCAAAACTTTCCCAGCTGACCCTTGTAAGCTTTGCTCATGTTTTACTGGCCTGAACTGGATGACATGACCAACCCAGAAAGATAGAACTCTGAGGATGGGAATATTTTTTGACAAGATTTATTTCTATCACAAAGTTGAGGCTTTATTGGTAAGAAAAAATAGAATACTGATATTTTTTGAGCAACTGGAAGTTCTACCAATAGATGGGTAGGTAGGATTTACGCAAATGAGGATGGAATGGAAGGTGGCAAAAACATTCAAGAGAAACAAGTAGCAGAAGACAAGAGTGAAAAGAAGAAGAAAGAAGGAAGAAGGAGAAGGAGAAGGAGAAGGAGAAGAAGGAGAAGGAGAAGGAGAAGGAAAAAGAGGAAGAGAAGAAGAAAGAGGAGGAGAAGGAGGCAGAAGAGAGAATAAGAAGGTAGAGGGGAGGGGAGAGGGAAGGGAAGAGAACAAGGGGGGAACGGAAAAAAAAGCATAGGTAATCAAAAGGAAAGACTGGGGTAGTTAGAGCAGTCTTGGGTAGTAACTGTTAGGTAACTCTGGAAGTTGGTTGATGTCAAACCATGCGGGTGTCAAAGGTGTTGGACTTTAATGTTGTAGGTAAACTAACGCCACTATGAATTCAAGAAAATTAAAGGAAAACCAATAGTTTGTGGCACAGTAACAGTTCTTAACCCCCAGGGCACTAGCAAAGACACACTGAGATAATATGCTTAGTAAACCTTCCGGTTGCATAGTGCTTAGTCAACCTTCCGGCACATAGGGACTAGGACCATTATTCTATGACCCACTAAAATGCAGAGGGACCACAGTAGGATGGGCAATTAGGAGGCTTTTACCAGAACACAAAGAGAAAAAGAGAGATCTGGAAGCAGGCTGGATGAAAGGGAGTTTTCATCATCTTACAGCAAACATATAGAAGCCACTGGAAAAATAAAAGAATGTGCTGCTTAATGATGGGGATATGTTCTGAGAAATGAGTCATGAGGTGATTTCGTCCTTGTGCGAACATCACAGAGCGCACTCAAACATACTTAGATGGTACAGCCTACTACACACCTGTACAAACATCACAGTGTGCGCTCACACATACCTAGATGGTACAGCCTACTGCACATCTGTGTGAACATCATAGCATGCAATCACACACACCTAGATATACCGCCTACTAAACACCTGTGCTAACATCACAGTGTGTGCTCACACATACCTAGATGGTACAACCAGGTACACACCTATGTGAACATCATAGTGTGCACTCACACAAACCTAGATGGCGCAGCCTACTACACTTGTATGTACTATACCTTTACATCCCTGGCAGTCTGTGTACACCAGCATCACCACAAACACATGAGTAATATGTTGTGCTACAAAATTATGAAGACTATCACATCACTAGGCAATAAGAATATTTAAAAAAAAAAGAATATTTCAACTCCATTATAATATTATAGGACCACCATGCTACATGCAGTTAGCCACTGACCAAACATCTTTTTTTTTTTAAGATTTTTTTTTAAAATATACTTTATTGATTTTTCACAGAGGGGAAGAGAGAGGGACAGAGAGTTAGAAACATCGATGATAGAGAAACATCGATCAGCTGCCTCCTGCATAACCCCCACTGGGGATGTGCCCGCAACCAACGTACATGCCCTTGACCGGAATCGAACCCGGGACCTTTCAGTCCGCAGGCCGACGCTCTATCCACTGAGCCAAACCGGTCTCAGCTGACCAAACATCTTTATGTGGTGCATGACTGTTTTGGAAGGGAGGGGGAAGAAAGAGTCAAAGATGTTTGTTTGTTTAATATATTTTTATTATTTATTTCAGAGAGGAAGGAAGAGGGAACGAGAGATAGAAACATCAGTGATGAGAGAGAACCACCAAACAGCTGTCCCGCACATGCCCCAAACTGGGTATTGAGCCCACAACCCGGGCATGAACCCCGACCAGGAATCGAACTATGACCTCCTAGTTCACAAGTCAAACATCATGTTCTATCCATGCGATAGAGAAATGCTAATGTCCTATGGCAGACAAGATTATTAATATACTAGTGACTTGGTGCATGGATTCATGTACATTGAAAGGAAATTAATTAGAAGGTGGCCGGCAGGGTGGGACTGGGCGAGATGGGCCGGACACACCCTGGAGCCAACCTCCCATGGTCCCTCCCCACTGGCTGCACCTGGGGTGGCACTGTGGCTCAAAGGGCATCTGAGGAGTGAGCGGAGTCCCTCTAGCAGGTGGCGTCCCTTGGCCCGGCCTGCAGGGATTGGGCTGAAACCGGCTCTGCGACATCCCCTGAGGGGTCCCTGAGTGCAAGAGGGCACTCTGCAAAGTTGCTGTCGTACAGGGTGTGGAACACAAACACAAGTGTGCAGTAAACCAGATTCGGGCCTACAATGCCCCAGCAACAATATAGCCCACGACCTAAGGTGGAATCACATGGCCCCACAAGGAATCGGGCTCCCCTCCTCTCTCGTTTTCCAGCACGTCACTTGAGAACCTCAGTGGCCAAGTCACTGCAGCTCAATAGCTCCTGAGTTGAGCGTCTGCCCTCTGGTGGTCAGTGTGTGTCATAGCGACCAGTCAGATAGACACTTAGCATATTAGCCTTTTATATATATAGATTAACTTGTGCAGAAACAAGTGAGAGGTATTTCCTTCACTCTCATATCAAGAATTCTTCCTGTTCTGAGCCTGGGCTCTCTGAACTAAGGAGGTAATTAACATGGAAAATCTCCCACTCAGGCTGTAATTTGGGGACTTTAGCTCCACCAAGGAAAGGTTGGGCTGGAATGGACAGAATTAAAAAGCAAAAAAAAATAATATATATATATGTATATATATGATATATATATATGTATATGGAGAGAGAAAGAATACATGTTTTTCCCCAAGACACACAAGGTATGAGTGGGGCTGGGGTTGGAAATTCAAGGAGAGATGGCACTTGTGTCCTCCAATGCTCAAAAGCTTAAGGGTTTCCTTTTGGGGTTGACACAAAATTAGGGAGACAGGCATTGCCCAAACTAGTAGGTGGGATGTGGAGCATGCAGAGGTGAGGCAGCAGGCAGACAGGGGTAGTGCTGAGGAGCCATGGGGCAGAAGGACCCCAGATGGCAGAGGCCCGAGCATGGGCACTGGAGACAGGCCCCACCCCTCCTGGCAGCTGCAGTGTCCTGGGCACCATGGCGTCTGCCCAGCCAGACACCAGGAGCGTCACTTCACTGAAACACATGCCTGGCCCCCTCGCTCCGTCTGAAGACGGACAGACCACCCTCCACAAGGCATTTTGGGTGCTTGGGACCAATCATTTCGCCTTCTACCAGCTGTCTGAAGGGCCTAGGAGTCTAAGGGGATGGAACGCTGCCTTGTCAAGGTGCGGTGATTTCTTCCCTGCGGCGAAATGGAGAAATGAGCCATTCTAGCCCCTCACCTTGTGACCCCTCCACACTTTAAAGAGGACGATGTGAATGGCCGCAGGACTTCGGGGGCTGGCAGGTCAGGTCCCCTTCAATCATCACACACAGACCTGTGTTAGGGAGTCCAGATTTAAAATGTCATTTTAAGGCTTTATGGTCAGATCATAAAACAAAACAGATTTATGATATAAATAAAATACGGCTCCTTTCTTAGAGCTTGGCCACAAAAGAATTCTCTCTCTCCTTTTTCAGTCCCGGGTCCTGTGCCTTTGGGGCCATGCCCTTTGTCTGAAAGGAAAATGTGTCAGCCTCCTGTCCCGCAGGAGAGGAGCAGGCGCCTGCCCGCTGGCTCCTCTCTTCTCTCCCCGGGCCATCTTAATTGGTCCCAAGCTGATTTGGAGAGAAACAGGCTGGGATTCTCACCTGGAGGACTGACTTCCATTGTGACTGAAGGGCTGGGAAATGCTTCGGGGAGGGGCAGCGCCGCCCCCTCTCTGCAGGGAAGAGCTGGCCTTCAACACACTCACCCCGTGCAAGGAACACGGGCCGGAGCAAGGCACAGTCTCATGCAAATCAAAGAACAGAAGCTGCCACCAGCTGCCCCTCTGCTCTGCTCCATCCATGTTTGGTTAGCTCATTGAATTCCCCTTTCATGTTCTCCCTTCTCCTTTCAGGCTGGCAGACAGCGGTGCCACTGGCGACACAGTTCCCCGTCTGAACCGGCTGCCAGAGCCACCGCAGTCAACTCCTTCCTGAACTCGCTGTGTGCTAGTTCAGAGAGCACTTTGCTACCATCAGCCCACCACGGCACTTCCAAATGGCTGGCTGTAATTGGGATCGGAGGGGTTCAAAGCCTTGCTCCAGCATCCTTGTATCAAAGCTCATTGAACAACAGGGGAAGCGTGCGCTGAAAGGCAGGCATGGGGCGAGGAGAGTTATTAGTGGAATACATTCAAATCTGTCACGCTCCATTCCTGGGTACACAACTGGGTTTTTGGTTCAGCTTTGACGAGTTCAGGTGTGGTTCCCAGGAGATGGCTCCTGGAATCGCTGTAAAAATATCTCATTTGTACTAATGCGCTTTGCCTGTTTCATAGCAGATCCTTGTGAGACTAATTTCCTTTTTTTTTTTTTTTTTAAAGTCAAGGCTTTCTCCAGAGATTGTTCATTCATCATATTTATTTTCTTGGACATGATTTTAACCAGCCTTCCCTCGAAGAGCTGGTGGCTATTAACTTTACTGAGCAGTTGCTCAAGAGAGAGTTGAAAGCAAATGGTCTCGGGGAGAGGATTGGGCCAGCGTGCCTGAAGGGTAGTCATCTGTCCCCGAACGCATTCATTGACTCTTCTTCATAGGTCATGAGCAAGAAGAGTGAGAGGAACAGCCCTCCACCATCCACGAAATGGTAGATTCCAACCACTGCGAAATACTAAATTCTGATTTTAGTGGGGGCATTTTGAGACCCCAACAACAGAAATCATGGTAAGAGACTGATATGCAGGGGAGAGCATGAATTATGTGGGTGTCAGATAGATGCTTTAATATCCCTGACTTAACTAAAGTACCTTCTCAACTCTGCCATAGTCATATCCTCAGCATGACCCAGGGGGATTGCACACTTCCCAGAATGCATTGTGCCCATCTCCCACATCGAGGGTCAGGAACTGTAATAGTCATTAAAGTGGCTAAGTATCTCCTGAAAAACTTTCTGTTCAACAGAGGGATGTCCTCAATCACATAGCAAACGGATCACCCAACCTCCATTTGAAAACCTTCAGTGCCTGGTACTTCACCTTTCCTTAAAGCAACCGTGTCCCCTGCTTAACAATCAGAATGATTACAAAATTCTCCCTTCATGGAATTGTATCTACTCCCCAGATTATCATTGTCTCAGTGCATCTTTTACAGCAACTGACAATGATTTACTCCTGTTCTCACAAACATAGCCCTTCCACTTAGAAAACCACATTGTCATTCTTATTCACCATTCATGCATGGCACATGCTGGGTGCTGGGGACATGTCTCTACCCTCATAGGATGCAGAATCCAGTGAGGAGAATTCTAGTTCTGCTGAGTGCCACCTTTCCCTTCATTTACTTCTCTCTACGTAAAACATTTCACATCATTCATTCTTTTCTAAATAAAGATAGCATCCACCTATTCACCTCTTATCATGATGCCATTGACATGTGCTAGAAATGAACACAGCTCTTCACATTCTATCCCACTGTTGTTTCCTCTGCACTTCAGCCTAATCCAGCATTCATAGAACATTCTATTGTCTAAGATTTGGTTTATGTCAACAAAAACCCATTTTATGTTGTTCTGAAACACTAGGGGAGGAAGGGGTGGAGGGGGAGGAGGGAGAGGAGCAGGGATGGGGGATGGCTAAACTTAACTGATACGATAAATCCCCTTTTACTAGTACAATACGGTCTTAGTGCAGGAAGTCTAAACTCAGCCCCAATTTTGGTGAGTGGCCTTTCTGAATATGTCACTCCCAGCATACCTCACACACAACTGACTTTGATCTCCCAGGAAATGCTGGGGATACTTGGAAATCATGACAGTTGTGGTTTTCTTCATGCACCTATGGAGAGCATATTTTCATTAATAATTAATTGTCCTTGAAGCATTAACCTATGCGATTTCAAAGCAGGCTTAGCAAGAAAGGAAATAATACCAGTCACAAAACTGTGCAGCTCCCTTCCTGCCCCTCCTCCTCCTGGGGCCACTATCACTGAGCCACTCAGTTAAGGTCAGACAGCCCACTTTTCCATCTTTCCTGACATTTTTCAGAACTTGTTTCTTTGTCATTTGATAGTGACCTTCCCTGATCACCTCACCTAAAATAGTATACACCATCCATTCCCTTTCCTTGCTTCATTTTTTTAGCTCTTACAACTGACTATAATTGTATTATTTTATAATTTTCTCTTTTCCATATTCCCCCATAGAACATAAGCTCCAAGAGGCCAGCAACTTGGTTTTGTTTATCACTGAATCCCCTAATACATAAAACAGCACCTGCATTGTATGTTACTACAGGGATGTGTGTTGAATGACTGTATGGAAGGATGGATGAAGGGATGAACTTGGTAAGTGGGGGAAGAAATACCTGCACTGCCTCACCCCAGAACTCAGGGATCCAGGCCTGATGACAGCCAGCTGTCCTGCTCAGCTCTATGTGCCTCATTAGATCAGGGAAGATCTTAACAAACCCTTCCTCTAAATTTGTGCAGATAACAGCATCTATTGCAAAGCTCCACGAAGTCCAGGGCCACCTCTAGCTCTGAGCTCCTTCTTCCTCTGAAATTGTGCATAGATAATCTCATGGTGCTCTCCCAGCACTGCATCTACTCAGCCCTGGAATTCAATTTTCCCAGATTTCCCCAGAAAGCTATTCACGTGCAGCACTGAGAGAGATTTGAGAAGACAAACAGGCAAAAACAAACAAACAAAACACACCACTCAAATATAATATAAAATACCCTGATTTCTAAAACTCCTCAGTGTCCCTGCCATGTGGCTTGGCTCCGCTCTCCTTTCTTTCTTTCTCCATTCAATTCTTGGTTTACAATTCTATCCAGCCCATACAAGAGCAAAGAAGTGAATTCTGCTTTCTGATGCAGAAAAATTAAGAGGTTTCTCTGCCTGGAAACTTAGCTTCAGCCCCCTCTTTCATATGCAAAGACT
This sequence comes from Eptesicus fuscus, assembly GCF_027574615.1. Classification (NCBI taxonomy): domain Eukaryota; kingdom Metazoa; phylum Chordata; class Mammalia; order Chiroptera; family Vespertilionidae; genus Eptesicus; species Eptesicus fuscus. The sequence goes on from NC_072482.1 coordinate 92,351,591, forward strand.
AGTCAACAGGTTGAGTCATCAATTGACATCACCCATGTCATCACTAAGGCAAGTGGAATTCTATGGATGCCCTCCCCAAGATTCCTGTCCTTTGGTTTTTCAATCAAGCACGGATGGAGGTACTGCTGGGAAGGGAATGCACAGATAGCTGAAGCCCCCCATCAATTGATCTGAAAATCAGAGTCTATCTAAGTTGGCCCAACCCACTCAGATCAGCCTTTTGAAAGCAGCAAGTTTTCTCTGACTAGTAGCAGGACAGGTCGTCAGAGGGATTCAGTGCACAGGGAGATCTGACACAGCATGGCTGGATTGATGATGGAGTTACCCACATGAGAAGGAATGCCAGTGGCCTTGAGCTGAGAGAGACCTCCAACTGACAAGCAGGCAAGAAAACAGGGCCTCTGTCCTTCAACCACAGGGAACTCAACTTGGCCAACAACCTGAATGGGCCTGAAAGCAGGTTCCTTCCTGATGAATTAAAAAAGGAGTCCCATCCAGCCCAAACCTGCTTTCAGGCTGGTGGAAATTCCTAAAAAATTCAATAAAAAAATCTAGGAATTATCTGAAAGCATTCCAGGGTGCCAGTTAAATATGTGTAACCGAGAACTCATCTGAGCCACGTCAGATTTATGACCCATAGGACTGTGAATAATGCATCTATATGGCCTAAGCTGGTACATTCGTGGTAGTTTATTACATCACAATAGAAAACTAATACAATTACCATCATTTTCATCACTTGTGTCTCAGTCCCTTGCTAAGCACTTTATGTAATTATTTCATCTAATCCCGATACCAATCACTACTTGGATCATACAAATATCTTTATTTTACAGGCCACAAAGGCCTCCAGAGTGGTGGAGTCTGGAGTTATATATAAGAAATTGCAGAACCATAATTCAAATCCAGGCAGCCAGGGCTCTTAACCAATATGGGTTTCTGCCTCCCTAAATCACCACCTGCCATGTTCCACCCAGTGACTTCTATACCGAGCTCTTCCTCTTTCCCCAAATCTAACTGGGCTTATTCTGTCTTTCTTCTGATTACCTAACTGGATCACAACCTTGTTCAGATGAACTCTTGCCTCGTTCCTCAACCCCAAAGGACTTTGCCCACAATGAAATAAAAAAGAAGTAAAAATGTGAGGGGCAGCATCACTTGAAAAGGAACGGATATTTCCATGCATCACTCAAAGGCCAGCTTTCACCTTCTGCTGTCTAGCAGACAGCATCCCAAGGATTGGGGCATCCTGGCACATTTCAGTGATTTTCAGAACGGGCTCAAATGCTAGATGAGATATTAGAAACTTGGCCTTCAAAATGCAGACTGGACCTCAGGATGATAACCCAGAATACCAGATCTTGAGAGAGAGAGAGAGAGAGAGAGAGAGAGAGAGAGAGAGAGAGAGAGAGAGAGAGTTGTGTGTAGGCATGCATGCATGTATTCAGTAGGCAGACACTATTATTGCTTTATAAGTTTTCACATCCTGGGTTTCACAAATTATACATGCCCTTCATGTTGGCTTTCAATGTCTCAATTTGAAGTTAACCAGAAAGGCCAAGTTCAAAGTAGAATTTAAAAAGTGCCTACTGCACTGTCCCTTGAGAGCAATAAGTCCCTCTGCTTTTAGAGAGTGAGGGACTCGGAGAAATAGGTACTCTGTGAAAGCTATGCAAGATTTTAAGACTATAACTGAATGTTCCACTGAAAGATTTTGAATGGTAAAAGCAAAATCCCCTTGTGACTTTAGATATTCTTCACCCTTCCTTGATTTGAGCAAAGTCAACAAATCACACTGCTTCTTGGAAGCAGGAAGAGCCTCTGAGCAGAGATAGGGCAAATGCAAACAGATTCGGGTTTGGGTGATAGATAATTTGGTAAGTGTAATTCTCGACTACCCCTGTCACTACCAGGCTCTCTATCAGAGAAGATCCGAGGTCAGTGTCTTCCAGAAGTAGTAATTATGAAGAGAAAAGTATTTTTTCCTTCGGACTTTGGTATAATTACAACAGAATTCTGTTGACTTCGGGAACATTCCACACTTAATCTATCTCAGCAGGCTCACTGCTTAAAATTTAGATTTGATCCTCAAGAATCTTATCAATTTTATAGCTAGAGGAAAAATCTTTTTGTCGGAATGGAGAAGGCTCATTTTAGTTACACATGATGAAAAATATCCACTAATAATGTGGATCACAGTTTGATGCTCTCCAACATGAGTGAGGAATTCTGGGAAGGGTGCTAGGTCAAGGCCATAGAGTAAAAAAACTGTAGCAGGGAAAGGTTTGTGGCAGAAATCAAGGCACCAAAGACATGACAGAAGACTATGGGTCTCTCTAGCCTGATTTCCAAACCTAGATTACAGTTGATTGTTTTCTAACACCGAATTATAATAGTTTAATGAGCTGGTAATGCTCACTCCTCTTAGACCCTGGTACAAGTCACATGGAATGAAGTATAGTATAATGTTTAAAGCAGGGCTGTGATTCAGTTAGAGCTGGGTTGGAATTTTGGCTTCACCAAATGATGTAAATTAGCACAAATAATTCAACATTTATGCATCTGCTTCTCTGTTTTCTATATCATGGGGACAAGAGTAATGTGAGACTAAAATGAGATGAGGTACTGTTTATAAAATAATCCTTGGCACAGTGGTTACATGTAAAACATTTTAAATAAATAAATATTGGCAATGATGGTGATGATGATGATGTCAGTGGTGGTAATGGTGATGATGATGAAGAAAAAAACAGAATAGTCTCTGGCAGTACCAAAATATGTAGAGAATCAGCAAGTCTTATAAATCACATACATGTGACATTAAAAGTGAATGAGCCCCGCTGGCATGGCTTAGTGGTTGGCCTGAACCAGGAGGTCATCGTTTGATTCCCGGTCAGAGCACATGCCCAGGATTGCGGGCTCCATCCCCAGTGTAGGACATGCCGGAGGCAGCCAATCAATGATTCTCTCTCATTATTGATGTCTCTCTCTCTCTCTCTCTCTCTCTCTCTCTCTCTCTCTCTCTCTCTCTCTCTCTCTCTCTCTCCCCTCTTTCTCTCTCTCTCTCCTGTCACCTCTGAAATCAATAAAAATATTTTTAAAAAGTGAACAAAAAAGATGAAATGATAATTAGGCCAGGATGAGATGAAAGAAATATAACAAACAGAAAGGGTCAGAGGAATGAGGGGGAAAAAGAAGAATCATTCAAAATCTTGCAAAAGGACTTCCATGGAGATCCAGTTTCTCCTGTCCTGATTTCCACAACGGGAAAAACAGAACTGAGGGGTTAGTATCTGTTTCTATTTACAACCCCTGCTGGTCAGAGCAGCCAGGACCAGTGATGGGCAACCTTTTGAGCTTGGTGTGTCAAACTTCGCCAAAAAACTGAGCATAACTCCGGTAGTGTGTCACTTTGAGGAAAAAAATAACTCCAAGACTCTAGTCGCAAATGTTTCATCCTCAGGAGCAGCAAATGATTCATCCTCGGCATGCGGCCACGTGTCATCAGAAATGGCTACGCGTGTCAGTGCTGACACGCGTGTCATAGGTTCGCCATCACTGATGCCAGGACACATCCACAGTAGTATTATGAGCTAGGCCACTGTAGCTCCAATCCCCTTTTCAACTTGACTGCTGCTCCCAACCTCCTCCTATGTTTTTCCTAGGACTAAAGGCTACGTAGGAGTCACAGGGAGAAAACTACACTAGAGCAGCCCAGTAGAGCTCAGAGAATGTGTTAAAATTGGGATCTGAACATTCTCCGCTCCAGGCAATAGTGGAGAGAAATGATGGGTTAAACCCAAAATGGCAAGAAAAACCAGGGAGATTCAAACTGAAAGACTAGAAACGTGGAAAGATGAAAATGTTTAGTAGGCAAAACCAGTCATCAGAAGGCTAGGCTAACCGGGCAATCAAGAATCAGAGATTAATAAGAACCAAAGGTGCAAAGCAAGGCCATCCAGAGAGAGGGTTGCCAGATTCACCAAATGAAAATGCAGGATGCCAGTTAAATTTGACTTTCTGAGAAACCAAAAATATTTCTTTCTTTTTTTTTTTTTTTTTTTTACTACAAATACATCCTGTGCAATGTTTGGGACAAACTTACACTAAAATGGTATGTGTAGTTTATCTGACATTCAAATTTAATTGGGTGTCCTATATTTTACCATTAACCCTATGCAGAGAACTTGTGAATTAACTAGCCAATAGGTAGCTTGTGGCAAAATCAGATCAGTATCAATGACGCGTTGGAAAAGGCAGAGGATTGGGAGGGAATACAAAGGGGGAAAGTGAGATCCGTTATGGTTGAAGATGCCGAGAGCAAGATGGAACAGATAACCAACATCACAGTTATGAATTAAATCAAACTCCAGAACAAGGAAAAGAACTGAGAGCGAAAAATGGTTATCACAACGGAAATAAAGTCGTTTAGAGGGTCTTGTTGTCAGGAGTTTCTTTTGAAAGCTCCAAGGCTTCCTAGCCTGGCTCTTAGTAGTTCTCCCCTTCCCTCTCCTCCTACCTGTAAACTGACACCTTCATATTTACATGGAGCGTTATCCCAGCTCTCACTTCCCACTGGGAAGGCAGCTTTTCTTGGTGGTGCTAGGCTAGAACACCACTTACCCATTCATGTAACAAGTATGTATTGAATGCCTACTGCTCATCAGGCCATGTTCTGGGAGCCAGATCTGTTTATGAAGTGTATTTTTTAAATGCATATTTATTGTTGAAACTATTACAGATGCTCCTTTTCCCCCATTGACCCCTTCTAGCCCCCACCCGCCCCCCACCCTAGGCCTTCACTGCACTATTGTCTGTGTCCACGGGTTATGCATGTATGCACACAGGTTCTTTGGTTATTTCTGAGGCAGCCCCTAAATCCATGAGGATTGTCTCTTTAAACTGCAGATTCCTGCCCCCCCCCCAAAAAAAAAAACAGCTAGAAGCACCTCTAAAGAAGTCTAGGAATCTGCATTTTCATGCTTTCAGATAATTCCTAGATTTTTTTATTGATCTACTAACCATTTTTTAAATATATTTTATTGATTTTTTTACAGAGAGGAAGGGAGAGGGATAGAGAGTTAGAAACATCGATGAGAGAGAAACATCCATCAGCTGCCTCCTGCACACCCCCTACTGGGGATGTGCCCGCAACCAAGGTACATGCCCTTGACTGGAATTGAACCTGGGACCTTTCAGTCCACAGGCCGACGCTCTATCCACTGAGCCAAACTGGTTAGGGCATGACCTACTAACCATTTAACACCAATAGGTACGTCAGTGCCTTTGACTTGTGACAAATACGTAAGGGAAAACAAATCGTGGATAATGATACCTGGAAAATGAAATGGGGTTAGGCTGGCTCCAGGCGAGGCTAAAGGATTTGCTCAAGCCACATGTTTCCTGAATGTCTGAGATGAGACTCACAATGAAGTTTTCCCTTTCTCCCCCGGACCGTGCAACCTCCCAGACCCTGTGCCTCCAAATGTGAGTCCGGCTGTTCTACGTCTGCCCACGGTGGTGGGACAGCAGGGTAACAATGGTTCAGCCTTGACAGGAGCAGGGAGTGGGGGACCTTCGTCCTATGGCTTCTTAAGGTCCATAAGGACTTCCTGTATTCAGTCTCCTCTGAGTTTGCTTCCATGCTGAGGTGCACCTACATTTTTAAGGCTCCTGAGCCCCGGTTGCCAACAGAAGGTGCTCTTAATTCACAGAGAGAAGCGCTGCTCGGGAGAGCGGGCCTCGCAGAGCCGGTGTGACACACCCCACTGCAGCTCGGAGAGAGGGTGTCGGGCTGCATCAGTAACCGCCTCTGACACCCCCACGGCCTCAGGGGCAGGGCCTGTGCATCCCAGGGCACCTCTGCAATATAGGAGGGCGGTGGTTGTTCCCATTGTGCAGGTAGAAAACTGAACTCAAGAAACTAATGGTTCGTTTCTTTCTGAAGCACTAGAGGCAAAAGTGAGACAAAACTGAGGACTAACACCCACTTGATTGCTTACCCCAAAAGATCACCCAGAATGCCTTCATTTCCATCTACCACCTCCTAAGTGGACTACATCACATCCTCTTTCCTATCTTCCCACCGCAGCTCCCAAATCAAGGGTGGCCGAAGAGTAGAAGCCTACAACGTAAGCAGCCAGCATGAATCCCAAGAAAGAATGCCTGAATACCTACCTCCTCAGTGCTCTGCAGCCTTCAAGGTCCAAGTGGTACAGAACCCGTAATTCAGCAAAGCTCTGTGGTTACCTTGCGAAGAAACACCTCAGGTCTCTCCAGCCCCTTTTATAAAAGAACTGGAGACTCAGAGAGGCCGGTGATGTGCCTGAGACGCAGGAAGTGGCACAGCCCAGAGGACCCCCCCACCCCCACCCCGATCCCAGTCCCAGAGCCCTGGCCACGGAAATGAACTTCACAGGTGGGGCTGCTGAGAGTTCTCAGGTCTGAAGGTCTTTCTCTATTCCATCTCTGTTGTATGGATGTTATACTTGTTTTATAAAAAAAAAACAAAACAAAACGAATGCTTGCCCCCAATGCCCTCGAAAGCTTTGCAGGACCAATTTTTTTTTTTTTTGGGGGGGGGCGGTTAAAAATCCAGAATTCACCAAGTCTAACAGCCACAAAAAGTAAAAGTCTGAGGGTCATAGCTGAATGGGAAAATGAGAACGGGCATGCCAGATACGCTTAGATTATTATAAACGTGGGTTATTATAGCTTCCTCGGGTTTTTTATAAGTAGAGTCTTTTTTAACTCCTAAGAAATTTTCATATATATAGACACTCCCTTATAATAAACACAGAAGCACGCTGTTCCCAGAATCTTTGGCTTGGCTGAAGGATGATGATATTCTTAGTGCTTGGTGTGGGGGAGAAAGCCTGGCGCGGCCGGGCTTTTTATAGCTCTGGCTCAGGGGCAGCGTGCGCCGCAGTAGCAGGCCTGGATCGCAAAGGAGCCAAAGAATGCTAATGGGGCAAACAGAATGTAATTGCTTATGTGTGCCGGTTATATCCTGAAACAAATTGTTTCTTAATGCTGAGGTCAGACAGGGTTTAATTAGGAGAAATACAATTGGTGTAAAATTTTGCAGCAGCCTGCTTGTTTGGTGTCATGCCAAGTCAACATCTAGTCTCTCCAAATGGAAATTTTCATTAGAGGCCATTGGCAGCCCTAGTTAGGCTGAGTTTCAACTTTTCCGAGTCTCCTGGTAACGCAAACCTGAAACTCAGCATATCTGTTGCCTAATAAAGGGCTGTCCCCCTTGCATTTACAAACACTTGAACATGTGCACGCTGCCGCTCACGTACCCAGCTGCCCCAGTTTCCCGACCAGCAAAACACACATTTCCCAGGGGGGCTGGAGGAACGAAAGCAATCTTCCTCTTTTCTGGGCCTCCCCGCTACCCCCCAGCCACTCCTTCTATATTCCCACATTAATAAGACTTAATCTTCCATCAGCAGATTACTGGAAAAACATTTTCATATGCATCAACGCATCCAATCTTACCCATCAACCTGAGAGGTGAGTGGTTTTATATTTATAGGTCGGAGACGCACGGAAGGTCACCTCGGGGACTGGCTAAGAATAGATCTCAGACCTCCTGATGCGGGGTCCTGGGCTTAGGCTAAACCACAGAATTCTGCGCACACACACACGGAAGGGAAAATACACTGAAAAATCTGCATCTGTGCATGTAAATGAAGCATGTGCAAGATCATCCATGTGTTATGTTCTGGCTGCTTCCTTTTGTATAATATCTGTGAAGAAGGGATAGTGAAAGGTGTTATTATTCAAAGCTGCACAAATTCCCCCCGATTTTGTAAATATGCTTTACTGGATGGGACCTCTCCCTTCGTTGTCCCCTCTTCCTAGACCTGCCTTTCACACGCTCAGATCTCCCTCGATGCCCCGTGGCAGCAACACTGTTATTTGCAGTCATTTGAAGGGCCCGGATCTTCACACCTTCACGCATAAGCTTTTATCAGTGTTTCTGATATCAATCTGCATCTCAAAAGTGTCTAATTTCTTTGGGAAATCTGGCTTCTAGGCTGCCATTGTTTCTCTCTCTTCCTCTCTCTTTCCCTCCCAGCTGAAGGCGGTTTTCATTACAGTGACAAAGACCCCACTATGTTAAAGAAAATTGCACAGAGCGACCCCCCCCCCAAATCCATCTACCCAACAAAAATCTAAGTCATTTTCCCTGCAGTATCATATCAGCAGTAACCGTCATGGGTTTAAAGACATATGGGACCAAGTTTTCATTTTTATACGTGGCTCTTATTTGCTCCTTGTGCGGCCGGCTACATTTCATTTAGGTGCTGGGCCTCTGGGCCCCTGCTAATGTGCCCGGTTAGGGTCAGGGGAAAGCTCTGCTCAGGGCAAGCAATTACGAAGCAATCCGCACTCTTCAGCCCGGCGGGGGCCCGAAGGCCATGGAGATCCCGTTGGAAGGGGAGGCTTCGCAGCTGCCTCAGACCCAGTCCCAGAGCAGGCGAGAGAGCGGGGGTTACTGAAACTCTCCCACCCTGAAAGCTGGTGAAAATGTCTCCTACTCCTACTTTCTATAATCTGAAAGTCCCACTCACGCTACATGTGTGCTTACACCCGATGCCCCTCATCTACATCAAGCCAAGCTTACACCAGAGATTAAAAGCATTCTTCAATGTGCTTCTACACAGTTTCTATTTCTAGTATTTTAAAATCTTCCCATGTGAATATCAATACCGCTAGTTCTTCCATGACACTTGTTCCAAATTCGTGTACTTGTTCCAGTGCACTTGATGTGCTAGGGAACAATTGAAGCACAACACGAACCAGGAAGTGCCGTTCCATAAGCATGTAACACATGTGAAACTGTGCTCTCTTATTCTGGCATACCCCAAAAAGTTTTTGAACATTGTGATCCAAGCTGATTATTTTCCATAAGCTCTATAGTTTTTATTATGCAATTTTGCATGGCACAATCATTTTTTAGGAACACATATGTCCATTATAGCAGAATTGACTAGACTTGTTTATTATCTGGACATGGCAATTATCTTCAAATATTTGATATATCATGGGTTGGGGATTCAAAATCTAACATGCCCAGAATTAAATTCCTGATTATTTCCCCATATTCTGTTTCCCACACAGTCCCTTCCATCTACATTCATAGGTGGCCCCGTCTTTCATAGACCCAGCTTAAAAACCCCATAGTTAGCCTTGAATCCTCTTCATCTCACCCCATATCCCAATGGCTTTGTCTTCAGGATGTATCACTTGTCAATATCCCCACTGCTCCCACGTCACTGGCTTACTCTAACAGCCTCTAAATTTGCGTCCTTTATCCACCTGTATCCTCTACCCACGTCTGTCCAACCCAAAGTGCTCCTTATACATAATTAGGTAACCCCGTTCTCCACGACCCTCCAGTGGCTCCTCACCTCACTCTGAGTAGGAGCCAGAGGCACATAGAACCAGCCTGTCCACCTCAGTTTCCTCCCAGCATCTTCCCCACCACTCTTCCTCTAGCTCACTCTGCCCAACTGTATGGCTGGCACACTTGCCATTCTGCCACATGCCTGCTACTCCTTCCTCAAAGTGTGCCTGGCTGTCCCTTCTCTGAAATGGGACTCACCTAGGTACCCAGGGGGCGGGCTCAACTTGCTCACTTATTTAAGGTCTTTGCTCAAAGGTCACCTTGTCAGCACATTATTTAAACATAGACCTCCTCTACCAATGCCGCCTGTCCCCCTTCCATCTTATTTTTCTCAATAACATGATCCTTTTTATCCCCCTACATAAGTGTTTTGTTTTGTTTACCATCTTCTTCTACTGAAATATAATTAATCCTCTGAAGACGGGGATTTTGTCTGTTTTGTTCGCTGCTATATCTCCAGTTGAACAATGCCTGGCCCATGGCATATGCTCAGTAAATATTTGTTGAGAAAACGAAATAAGGGAGCAGTCTCTGTGTGAAAGGTAAACAGAGGGACAATGAGAACCGATGGGCAGAAGTTACAAGGAGGCGCAACCTAAGGAATCACATTTAAACTACCCAGTGTGTTTCTCAAGACTGTAGAGTCCCCTGTCACTAGTTGTGCCCGCGGGGTCTGGTGCTCTCTGAATGGGCAGTATGGTGAGGGGACTGGTACATTATATAGTACCTGAGAATAAACTATCCCTGAGGTTCCTTCCTGCAATGAGTGCCTATGATTTCTGCTATTTGTGCGGAATTCCCTGGTATTTGCATTTATTTCTCAGAAAAGGCTGGTATGGTCTCCTTTTTCTTTTAATCACTTAGTAGTAGAGGAAGAAAGTTACGTTATAATGAAAAAAAACACTCCACCACATATGTGCTCCAAATAACCCTCCATCCTCAAAGGGTTAGAATAAGTATTTATAAAGGTGTTTTGGAAAAATAACCCAACCAATAGAAATATAACATAGACATAACAAGAAAAAGTCATCAATACAACATGCTCAAAGTCTACCATCTTTTGAAATGTATAACTTCTGTACAGTAGTACCACAGAATGAGGCCTCAGTCTACAAGGTATAAAGGAGTAATTATGAATTTTTTTCATACCAAAGATATGCTGGCAAAAATAAACTTTTTTTGTGTGTTGAAAGCTGAAGCTCATGTAGTCTCTGGGAAGAGGGAAGTTTGCAATGGTAATTAGTTGCTGTTATTGTAAACAATATCTCAGCAGACAAAATGCCCTCAATATAATAATAAAACCAATACCAATAGACTATCAATATCACTCTTCATAAACTTTATCAAGATTTTCCAACTTTTCTCGCCCCAAGGAAAAATATACATACGTTCCCCATAGTAATGGACTTTGGGGAAACACGATAGATACAATTCTGAGAGGCACATGCAACCAGATCAGTAAAACTCAACACCCTGAGAAGAAAGCCTAGAATTGTTGGCTCTCTTTTCTGTCAACATGCAGAGTAATTAAGGAAACCATTGTTTTTGCTACTTTTATGATCTTTCCTATCTATTACCAGTTTTCCTAGGTACAAGTGACCTGGCCAGAGTCACAGAAAATCCCCCAGCCCCTCGCCTACTTCCAAATGACTTCATTAGGCTGGATTTCCATTAGGGAAGGAACTGAATAAAAACAGGGACTTGGGAGTAGTGGGGATTTTCAACCTCAGCTTCCTCATTTCCTAAGACACAGGCAAGTCGCCCTAGGTCAGTCTACAGGTTGTTGAACAGCTGGTACATGGGTTGGGGGCTGGCTGCCACACTCAGTCCTTCCAGGAAGAAGAACTATGCTCCCTTCTTAAAGATGAAACTAATGAGCTAAGGAGCCAGTAGCTATCAGCCAGCACAGACAAGCCAGACGCTCATGATGCCTGAACAAGGAGAAGGTAGGAAAGGCCTTTCCCACACAACCAGAAGATGGCGGCTTGCAAAACCATGTGAGCGGGGCTCTGAGGACAGCCTGGAGGTCACCAGTGGGCCAGGTTCTGAGGAAGGAGTGTCCTTCAAAAGCCTTTCACAAAGTGATGGTTTTCCAGGGCTGGGATGAGCATGAGGAGCCTGGGTGAGAGATGGAACTCCGAGAGGACGCCTAATTGCATGCAGTTCAGGGAAGGGAGAAGCTGTTTCAAGGCAAATATTTAAAGCCTGGAACAGAGTGATCAATCTCAGAGGGGAGGCTGGCTGGGGCGGGTGGGTGGGTGGAAAGAGATCAACTAAAGAACTTGTATGCATATATGCTTAACCCATGGACACAGACAATTGATGAAGGCCTGGGGCTAGGGGCGGGGGCAGGCTAGAAGAGGTGAGTGGGGGAAAAATGGAGATATATGTAATACTTTCAACAATGAAGATTTTTTAAAAATAAAGGCAAATATTTTAGCTGCACAGGGAACTTTGGCCTTTTCAGTGGAAAGACCCAAGAGACTAGCTGTCAAACAGAAGTCTCTTGATGAAACTCTGTCGATTCGAAATCCTGGGGAGCCAGGAGGGTTGGAGGCGGAGGAAGGGGAAAGTGGGGAAGGGTCAGCTTTCCACAGGCAGAGTCTGGGTAAGGTGCAGAAAGAAGGAAGGGGATTAGGACACAGAAGAACAGGGAATAGGTGAGTGGCTCTGTGTCTCCGGATGCATTTATTTCCCCCTGGACAGCATGCTGTAGCAACAAATGTTTTTAAAAATTCATTAATTCAGTTTTACAAATAAGAAAGTGGGTTTCTTTGCCTTTCCCCTGATCACATCATCGGTGCTCCCGGTTCCACCTGATTCTCTCTGTAGTGATTCCCACCGAGAGACTGGCTCAGAGGAACAGGGCTGAGAAATTGTGGGATATTCTGCCATTTATTCATTTATTTATGTCTTTTCTTTTTAAAAATTGTGTCAAAGCCCCTTTCCTTCAGTAATTCTTGATATTCCCTTAGGAGATGAATGAAGATTTAATTGTGAAATTTGCATAGTAACTCAGCAAATACATTCTCCCATCTCTCATAGACCTTTCACTGCAGAGGGCCATTTTAGTTATAAATCACTGCCTTCAAGATCTCAACCGCATCAGCATTTTGTACCCCTAAGGAGAGTGATAAGGAGAAACATTCCAGCGGCTGCAGAGTTAGCGGCTCTGTGGAGGGCAGGGTGGAGGCAGAGTCTGCATGGGGAGTGACTAACAAGTGCTTCCTCTTCTCCTGCTGCTCCTCCGGGAAAACCAGTGTGGCAGGAGCTTGGCTACCACCACTCCTGGGAAACTTCACACACATCTTTTTCTTTTTTTTTTTTAAATTTTATTGATTGCAGAGAGGAAGGGAGAGGGGAGAGAGATAGAAACATCAATGATGAGACAGTCATTGATCGGCTGCCTCCTGCCTGCCCCCACACTGGGGATGGAGCCCACAACCCAGGCATATGCCCTGACTGGGAATCAAACCGGTTCATAGGTCAATGCTCAACCACTGAGCCATGCTGTGTGGGCTCTGCACACCTCTTCACCTCTCAGCCATGTCATGTTAGGGCATCCACAGAGGTGAGCAGGGCCTGAACACGGGTGTGACCATGCACATGGCAATTCCAGAAAACTAGATGCTCATAGTCACACGTGTGGGGAAGGAATCCGGAAAGCCCTGGTCCAAGGAGAGCTCCTTTCCTGTGGAAATATCAGGGTCCCAGAAGAGGATGTGTCCCCAGCCTCACCCAAGTCCAGCTGGAAGCCGTGGGCTCCACTGGGGACTCCCCTGGAAAGGTCTGTTTTGGGTTTTGTTGTTTCCTCCCCTCTTTCCCAGGCTGAAACCCCTCTCTGTTCAGACCTGCCGGATTGCTATAAACATGGCAATTTGGTTAAACCAAATAAAATCCGTTTCACAGAGCCCAGAAAACGAGGCTTTTTAAGTATCTTTCCATGTTACATTTTAGCATCCCATCTAGCATTCCCTTTCTAGTCTGGGTCTAGCATGGGTATGATTTAGATCATAAATGGCAGCCACAGCCTGGCTACGATGGTGGGAGAAATAAGAAAGTATCACAACAGGAGACGAAGGAGGAATAGAAGAAAGTGTAAGACGGGGAAAGAAGTGTATTTGCTTCTTCGGCCTGGATTTCTAATAGCTCTGCCTGCAAATACCAAACTGTAGGTGGTACTGAGCAGAGGGCCTCATTTGACCCACATAACATCTCCTGGCCCCTTGAAACCTTCAGGTTTTCAGGAAGGAAACCATAGCAACCCCTTGAAACAACCTGCTTATCTGGATCATTATGGGTTAAACTAATGAACCAAGGTCTGATCATCCTGTTTTAAAGAATATTGTCACTCTTTATGAAAAAAATTTACAAAGGACAAATAAGGAATGTTATGCAGATAACTTGCATTCACCTAAAAATTCGAAGATTGCTGATCAAATGCAAGCCCTGTAGTCATTTCTTTCAAACAATTTCAGTTCCTTATTTATTCTGTAACTGATCAAAACATGGTGCCCTAATTTTCAAGTTATGCTTGTCAGCCCCAGGAGATCAGTGAAAATTTGGATTCTGTAGATGAATCAACAAGTCAGCATATCTCTGCCAGATGCATATCTCTCCACTGATAGACACCAAGTGGTCTTTAACATAAGAATTTCATTTTCTGCTTTTTTTCTACTGACTCTATGACTAAATTAATAATAATTTGTCTCAAGAAAATGTTATCACAAGAAATCATAATGAATACAATATAGGTATTAGCTAGATAAACAATACCTATTTGAAACCAACATCAGGATTACTAGTGAAACACTAGTAATGTTATATTTAATTCAGGAATAAGAAAAGATGTCCACTCTACCTTAGTAGTCATTATTGCTTTGGAAATACTGGCTAATGAAATGTAATAGAAAAAGAAAAAAACACACACATGACCACCAAATATGTATAAGCATCAATAATAGGAGATATTATTTATAAGTTATATAACTGTATACCTAGAAATCCAACAGAATTCTCAAAGATTGATAAGAATCTATATCAAGATAATGAAAAAAGTATGATTTTAAAGCAAGCATTCCATTCACCTTAGCAATAAAATTTAAAAATACCAGAAAAATAAAAAGAAATAGAAGTAGACTAGAACAGCCCTATAGCGTGGAAGAAAGCCATCCCTTCAAAATCTCTCTGGACTCTACTATTATGAGATGTTTACCTTTCTAGTCAAAACAGTTCAGTGTGGCCATAGCTGGTTTGGCTCAGTGGATAGAACATTGGCCTGTGGACCAAACATCGCAGTGGTTGCCAACTGGTGGTCCGCAGACTACTGGTGGTCTGTGAGGTCCAAAAGGTTGGCGACTGCTGGACCAAAGGGTCCCGGGTTCGATTCCAGTCAAGGGCACATTCCCCGGGTTGTGGGCTCAATCCCCAGTGGGGAGTATTCAGGAGGCAGAAGATCAATGATTCTCTCTCATCATTGATGTTTCACTCTCTCTCCCTCTCCCTTCCTCTCTGAAATCAATAAAAATATATTTAAAATAAAACAATTCAGTGTGTATACATGAAAACACTAAGGCTTTACTCAAAACTACAAATTTATATCATGAATGAAAGCCCTTTAATAAATGATTACAAAGGGCTAAAACAATTTTTAAGAGCAATAATTATTCATATCTCCTTCTATGCCATACTTGTATGTTAAACATTGTTTACTAAATTTATAAGGCCCTAGCTTTTGCCTTTAGAAAAACCAAACAAATGAATTAATTTTGACAAAAATCATCTTGGATCGATATTGGGGGAAGATAAGACCCAAGATAGCACAAACCTGCTCAGCTAACTAATGTGGCACGCAGTCTGCATGCATATTTCTTGAGGAGGACAATGATTTTTGAAATAATCTTCACCCCCAGACCCTGAAATAAATTAAGAGTATAAAGGCTGGGTCAGAATGCATGCCAATTCGGGGTGCACATTTGATTATGAACGTGAGATTGGTTGACTTAAGCAATTCTGCTTTAATATTTCACTAATTAGGTAGGGGACAGCTCTGATTGTGATGAGATTGTCCCACTGTAGCTTGGATTTCCTAGGAGACATATTAATTAAAGCAATTCTCCTTCCTCATGAACTGAAACTTTACAGAGACAGTCTACCTCCCCCACCATCTTCCTGTCACACACACAACTCTGTACCTCCCCCTTGAGAAAAAGAGTGACAGCAAAACATAAGAGGCAGAAATAACATTGCAATCCTGGTAAGGTTGTCTGAGCATTTTTAGAAAATTCCAAACAGAACAGACACGATAAATCACCAAAGGCTCAGAAAGACATGACAGATCTTGCTATAACCACAGGGAAAGAAATACCATCAAACAAAAACTTTCTAAATGTAAATGTATAAAACCATACACAAATGCATGAGCTAAAGTGCCATATGACAGCAAGTAGAAGAAGAATTAAAACTAGATATATATTATCCCTTATATGTCTACTCAGACCTTCATTCAAGATAAGGCACTCTAGTGAATCTTTATGAAGGACAGTAACAAGCATTAAATAAATATGTATGACACTTGGTTGGGAGTGTTATAGATAAGGACACAGGACACAGTGTGTATCTTGTCATTGATGCCTCAATGTCATGGGCCACATCGTGGGAAAACCATAGAATCAGATTAGGGCAAGAAGATCTATTCTCTCTCTCTCCCCCTTTTCTACCATGACCATTAATACCCTCACAGAAATACACCCACAACCTGAGATGCTGGGATTTGACAAAGGGAGAGAGAGTTGCAAAGTAGGAAGAACTCAGACTCAGGAATGAGACCCATCTAGCCTGAAACCTCATTTCCATGACTTCTTATCTGTAATTTTTTAAGCAGTTTCTACCCACACTTTCTCACATTTAAAATGCAAATGATAACATAAGCTTTGCAATGTTTGAGGCAATGAAATAATGTAAAGTTCTCTACATTAATTTTATTGTCCTTAAAACAGTGCTCAAAAATGGTAACTTTTTACTATTAGCAAAATAAAAAGGTACACTCAATATATTTTAATAATAGAGGTATAGAAGAGAAGCACAAAAGATTAGAAAATTCATATATACTTATTAAGCAATCTAAAATAAGTGTCTTTTTTATTGAGTTAAATATTTATTGTCAACTATATGCCAGAAATCATTTCTATTTGTCAAATTCCTAAACTTATCTAACAAAATTGTCATAACAGAGGGGAGATGCTTACAGGATTAGTCATAACTTGAATTAGTTTAATGTATTTATTAACAATATGTACTGAATCGCTGCCCATTTAGTTGCATAATTAGAGAAAGGAAGAGAGAGAGCTTTGTATTTAGGGATCTTGAAGCCAAGGCAGCAACAGTTATTAATCTCTGATATGTATCCTCGAGTCCCTGAGAACATATCTGATTATTAAAAACGAGCAGGCACAGCCCATGATACAGTCACAGGGAGTGCTGAATGGTCAGATAAGGACCTCTAAAAAATATATTTTTTTGTTGGAAGTTGTATATTAAAAGAAAGAAAGAAAGAAAGAAAGAAAGAAAGAAAGAAGAAAGAAAGAAAGAAAGAAACAAAGGAAGGAAGGAAGGAAGGAAGGAAGGAAGGAAGGAAGGAAGAGAAGGAAGGAAGGAAGGAAAGGAAGGAAGGAAGGAAGGAAGGAAGGAAGGAAGGAAGGAAGGAAGGAAGAGGGTATTAGGGCCTCACCACCTACTTTTCCAGAAATGGGAGTTGTATAGATTTTACTGAAGACCTCTGTCTTAGCTCAGACTGCTACAACAAAAATACCACAGATTCGGTGGTTTAAACAACAAATGTTTAGTTCTCACTATTCTGGAGCCAGGGAAGACCACTATCAGAGCTCTGGATGATCCTGTGTCTGGTGAGAGCATCCTTCCTGGTTTGCAGACAGCTGTCTTCAAGTATTTCTACGTGGCAGAGAAAAAGAATTCAGGGCTCTCGGTCCCCTTATAAGCACACTAATCTCCTTCATGAGGGCTTCACCTTCAAGACCTGATGACCTCTCAAAGGCCCCACATCCAAATACCATCACAATAGTAATTTAGGCTTCAACATTGAATTTGGGGGGAAAGGAGGGGACATTGAAGACTAATGAAGATTGCTATGGACTGACTGTTTATGTCCCCCAATTTTGAATCATTCCAGTTCTAGAACTTTCATGGAATAGAGTCATACATACAACAAACAGCTTTTGAAGGAAACCCAAGGAGATCCATGTGGTAGATTCCCAGGAACTCAACTTAGAAAGTAATGTTCGGCAGGCCCTTTGGATGACTGTATAAATACGTGCAATTTCTTTCTCTCAGTCGTGTTTTTTTTTTGTGTGTGTGTGTTTTGTTTTTTTTCCTGTATGCCGTCAACACTAATCACAAAAGGTTGGTATGTTCTACTACTCTTAACTAGATTTCTGCAGCAATTTGTAGAATAAATACCTTAATATTCCTAAACCTGCTTTATTTTCTTAATAAAGTAAAATTAATGTTTTTTCATATTCTTCCTGCAGAGAAAGTCATGAGCAAATACAGAGCAGAGCAATTTTATATAAAGAGGTTTTAGTAGATCAGAAAGGATGGAAATGGATGAACGAATGAATGAGAGCCAGCATTGGTGGTTCTTGTCCCATCTAGTAGAGCCTGGAATATTGACAGTCAAGTCTACTCCTAAACTGTAGACTCTGAGAAGAGGGGACATATTAGCTCTTTAATGCTCTGTTGAAAAAACCAGGGTAAGAATTCAGGGCCATCACACAAACTGACAAATGAAAGAACTGGTTTTACCAGGAACAGTGTACGGCTCCAGGGGCTACAGACAATGAGAACTGGAATGGGTGGGTTTTCTTGGCGTGCCCTTAAATAAGAGCCGTGGAAAGCGCCTATTGTCCAATTCTTTCAGAAACTAGGGCAACGCAGGATTCAAGGGAAAGCCTTGATAGAAGGTCTAAGGGGTTTCTTATTTCATCTAAACCAATGTTCCCATCCCTGCTATTTCACTAGGATCAGCAGGCCACACACGTGTATCTGTTCCTGTGTTGATCTCTCACTGGAAATGTCTTTTGGCTCCAATTCAAATTCACTTCAGTGCCTAGAAAGAGATATTACTTGTTATAAAGCCATCCCAAATTGTTTCCAGCCTAAACACTTCTTTTTCTAAACCCAGGGACCCATATTTGGGATATCTTTAAAAAATGTAGACCTGCTACTGCATAATTTAAAATTATATAAACATGATTTTTCCAGGAATTCTTTTTTTAAGGTATAGTAAATTCAACTTTCTAAATGCCCTAGGCTGAGTTTATCTTTAAGTATGAAAATGTGATATCTATTAATCTACTCTTCCTTAGCTGAACATTTAGGATTATATAACCTACCCCCTTGGAAGCCCATTACAAGATAGGCCTTCCCCTGCCTTGACTTCTTCGGCAATTGGGAATGGGCTAGGAATGTGGGGATAATAACTATGATACTATAATGAGGCTGCAAGAATAAGTTTTCTATACTAAAGACATACTTATTTCTGGATAAGGGCATTTGAGACTGTTTAACTTAGAGAATTTTTTCTAAAAGGACTTTTAAAATACAGGAAATAAAAAAAAAAAATGAATTTACAAAAAAAAAAAAATTGGGCTCCAAAGGATTTTAGTGACTTTGGGGGGTGGGGGGCAGGGACATGGTGAATATGTAAGGCAAAATGTGAAATCCCATTATGGATTTTCCAACAGGCGAAGAGACAGAAAGTAAAGTAGAGAAATCAGTGGTCATCTCAGCCTCAGACAAAGTTAATAGTTACTGCCTTAAGACTCTGCTTATAGTTAATCCTCTAGTGCTAATTTTCTTCAATATCGTTATTAACAACATGCAAGTGCCAAATGTGCTGATAAAAAATAATTACACAGTCAGTCAAGGCTAGGAGGAATTGTGAGGAAGGCAGAAATAAGTTTCCAAGATAGCCGAGGGAAGAAATTCAGCTTAGATAAGGAAAAGTGATGCTGCGTTGGACATCATTTCCAATAATCTTCCCCAAATCCCTTCAAGTGACTAGGAGATGTTAGAGGGATGTCATTATGTGCAGCAATAGCTCAGTCTCCCTTGATTCTGGGGACCAAGTTCCGTTTTAGCCAGGTCAGTTTAAAAAAGACACAGCAGAATTCAGAATTAGCCTGCAAGGGATGACCCAAGTAATAACAGAAAAAGAGCCTGAACATGCTGTTCTGGGAGAGATGTTAACACATAATAAGTTCAACATGGTACACTTTCACTCCAAGAACTGGAGTGAGTAATTGGAAACAATTGCTACACCTTAGCTGTGCCTTAGACCATTCATGAGTCATCATAAGTATAGCTATTCTGAAATATGACCTCCCTAAATGGTGCCCTCAAAATAGGTCAATTAATTCAAAGCTCCTCAATTAGCAATCAGTAAAAGAGTCCTATTTATTAATAACTAGTCATCAACAGAAGGGGAAAGGTTTAAAAGCTAACCAATGCAAACTTTGCCCTGTGTTCTCACCTCATCCTTCCTCAGCTTACACACTTCCAGTGACTCACAGGATCTGTCATAAGGGACCAAGTTCAAGTACTCAGTTTTCCAACTGGCCAAAATATTGCTCAATTCCTTTAAAATTGAGTTTTTGACCCCCTGACTTTCCAATTAAGGGTACTGGGCTGTTTTTATTTACAGAAAAGAGAAAAAATAACCCAGCCTGTGTAGCTCAGGGTTTGAGCGTCAACCCATGAACCAAGAGGTTACTGGTTCAATTCCTGTTCAGAGCACATGCCCAGGTTGCAGGCTTGATCCCCAGTAGGGGGTTTGCAGGAGGCAGCTGATGGATGTTTCTCCCTTATTGATGTTTCTATCTCTATCCCTTTCCCTTCCTCTCTCTCTCTCAAACAAATCTTTAGAAAAAGAGAAAAAAAAAACACATTTTTAAAAGAGAGGAAACAGACGACAGATATATAATAGACCTGTGGGTGAGGCCTTTGCAATATATTGGTAGGGCGTCTGTAGTCACTGGTAGATTTTGTGGACTTTAGACGATCCAACCACGGGAACAGGATTCCAGGATGACGTCCCCTGCCAGAGGGACATTCGTGACCTGTCTCTCCATTCCCAGCCAGTCAGATGATGTGCATTCTGGGAATACAGTAAATCTAATTTGAGTATTACAAAGAGAATAAGGTAAAGAAAAAGAGTTATCCGAAGAGGCCTACCTTCTTGATCTTCTTGAAAGACTTTCAACGAGCAACTTCTCACTAAAAAAATCTGTCTGTTGTGGGGAGGTAGTTATAAGATGATACAGTACAGATAATGCTGCCTCTTTCTTTTTCTTTGTATAAATCAAAAACAAGGATGTTGGGGGAGACCAAAGGAAATACCACTTTCCATGAAAATAGAATCAACCAGAACCTAAGCCAAAATATATATTTTAAAAACATCAACCACGTGCAGGGAAAATTGCACCAGGGGGAGGGGGGAAGGACACCAAGAGAGGATGCCCACTCTTGTAGATCTAAAAGGATTTATCCAAATGAGTCTGCAAAAGCAGTTGTCCAGGGCCAGCCAAGGGTGGGAGCCTGACAAATTGGCCATACACTTAGGGATGGGGCCTAAAGTGCGGAGGAGGCTTGTGTGGCCTTGAAATCACGGCCTGGCCTGGGAAATCCCAATCTCTGTCATCAGAGTAATGTGACTGTATTAGTCTGTTCTGGCTGCCCTGACAAAGGATGCAGGCTGGGCAGCTTAAATGGCAGAAATCTATTGTGTCACAGTTCTGGAGGTTCTAAGTCCAAGATAAAGGTGTCAACAGAATGGTTCCTCTTGAAGGTGCGAGTGAAGGGTCTGCCCCATGCCTCTGTCTTATCTTCAGATTGTTGTTGACCACCCTTGGAGTTCCTTGGCTTGTAGATGCTTCACTCCAGTCTCCACCTCTATATTCACGTGGTGTTCTCCAGTATGTGTGTTCATCTCTGTGTCTCTTCCTGTAAGGGTACCAGTCCTGTTGCGATAAAGACCCACCTCATTCTACCATGACCTCATCTTGACTAATTACATGGCAATGACCCTATTTCCAAATAAGGTCACATGCTGAGGTTCCAGGAAAGATATGCATTTGGGGGGAACATTATTCACCTAAATACCATGACCCAGAATGGCAGGTACCTTTAGGTTTCTGGATAAAGCAATAAAAAATGGAGGAAAATATTATTATCCCATGCTCTATTTTATTACTCATATTGAAAAAAAGAGCCACGTTCCAGTAGCAATTGATACAGATAGAAATTATTGAGTTCCTCAGCTTCAAATAAAAGATGAGAAGAATCTTTCTTCAGTGTGCCCAAACTAAATAAATAAATAAAATAATCAGGCACCCATGAGGGATTAAAAACAAAAATAATAACTAGACAGTTTTAGACTTCTCTACTGAAGCACTCAGAGCAAGGCATATAAGTTCACAGGGAAAGAAAGCATGACCCAAAAATGTATGTCTTGTTACATTATTACTTAAAATAAAGTCAAATAGAGAATATAATATCCGTAACACTTTTTTAAAAAAAGCTGACAGAAAAGTGGAATACAACTCAGCAAAATCAAGTAAAGTTTAAAATGTTTCTACTCTTCAATCCCTTTGAATACATTCCTAAACAATAATGTAGAAAAACCCTTACACTTGTACACAGTGAGCAGCTTTCAATGTTCAAAGAAGCATTGTTTAAACAGGTTCCATATTGGAAATAACCTACATTTTTATCGATAGGAGATTATGTTAAATTCCAGGACTTGGCAAGCTGTTTTCGTAAAGGGCCAGACAGTGTTTTTAGCTTTGCAGGTCATAATGATCTCTGCCTCAACTACTCAACTTTGCTATTGTAAGTAGACATAAACCATTCATAAATGAATGGGCAGGGTTATTTTCCAATAATACTTTATTTACAATACTAGGGCCCAGCACGTGAAATCGCGCGAGACCCAGACCCCGTGCGCCACAGGACCCAGAGTCAAGTCACCTCCTGGTGACCGGTCTTTGGTCATTACAGCATTATGACTACTGGGTTTTTATTATATAGATTAGGTGGTAGGCTAGATTTGGCAACCCCTGATATATAAGGGTAAAACAAAAAATAAATTGAAGAGTGCACAAATAATAAATTGGGAGGATGCACACTAAAAATACTTAAGCCAGTGAATTTCTTTAAAATTGAGATAAAGATATTAGTTACAAACAATTGGCTTCTTGTGAAAAGGCATACAGCTATGAATTTTCCTATTGGTTTGACCCAAAGACAATACACACAGTCCTGAAGAAAATATCAAAATAACACTGAAAGCACCCACCAGAAACATTACTTTTCCAAATATTTCACGTGCTTGATTTAAAATTTTATTTTTTTTTATTTTTTAAGAAAACAACTTTTCATTTGGGAAAATAATTTTTAAGTAAAATAATTTATTTTCTAAAAATATTTGAATAAATCTTAAAATAAAAACTTAAAGGGAATACAACACAAAATTGTGGCAGTTCCAGGATTGAAATCCAAGTTAGTCTGCCCCCAAATAAGTGTTTATATCTAAACAATTAAAGTTTGCCCTGTTGTAGGGGATAAGAGGCCTGCCTCAAGACATGGAGGCATAATGGCTATGTATTCTCAAAGGAAGACTGGATGGTTCAAGAACAATCAACCATCATGTAATGACTGTTCACTATGAGGGTAGCACTGTACTAAGTCCTGAGCAGAAACAGAGCAAATCCAAGAGAAAAGAACTAATAATCAAGAAAATTGCACACTTAAGAGTTTTGATCACTAAATATTTGTTGAATTAATGGGTGGATAAATGAGTGAATGCCCAGGTCAATATTGTGAACATTGAGCCTTAAGTTTACTAGAATAAACAGGTCTATATGATGGAATTACAAGTACCATTGTTGGAGAAGCAAGCTCCAGTTACTTATTGGATCTCTCTCTCTCTCTCTCTCTCTCTCTCTCTCTCTCTCTCTCTCTCTCTCTCACACACACACACACACAACACACACACACCAGGAAGGTGATGATTGACTCCCCTACACACAAGTCCTGCCTACCCTAGACTCAGCAAACTGCCTTTTCTACCCAACCCACAGGATTGAGCATCTGAAGTGAAGTGGAAAATGAGGGCTGAGATAAAGCCTTATTTGGGCACAGACCTTGAGGGATGAAAAGAAGGGAGGAGTGCAAGCACAATTAGTATTACACACAAAGTGTTAGCAGACAGAGGGAGAACAGTGGGCTACAAGCAATCAGGTATGAACAAACTCCAGGTTGTCCACCTTTCTCACGCTCCCCCCTTCCTTTCTCCTTTTCTCTGTCTCTCTGCTAGACTAATAAGAATGAGACACCACGAAATCTTTTCAATGTGTTTGGTGGGATTATTTCCCATCACTGACAGACACATGTCGCAGGAAAGCTTCCACAGGGTCAGAGGAAAGAGCAGAAGTCCTCACATTCATTCCTCAGCACACCGATGGCCTGGCTACCATCCTTTTCTCCTGTAAAATCACCTCGCCTGAGAGAGCAAGAGAATGATGCGTCCTCACTCAGGGCAAGAACGATGCTCCGGGAGTACTTTGGACGTGTTCTTGTCAGAAAGGAGGGAGGAAAAGAGAATGCAGACTTCCACCACCGTGGTGCAGGCCCCGGAGGATGGGAGTGAGTGGCCGTCCACTCACCAGCAGATCCGGCAGGAAGAGCTTCCTAGGATCCTGGGCCCAGTGCTGACAGCCCTTGGCATATATTCAGCATGAGGTACATTAACAAATAAGGAAAAGCATCCCCCTGGGCCTCTAATAACATTTATTTCATGCATCATTTCCTCAGAGGAATAGGAGGCAGTGTATTTGTTATTCCTGGTGTGTCCTGTCTAAGAAATAATGGCCAAGCTCACCTGTGTATTTCTGGGTAATTTTACAGCCCTCCTTAAGCTTTGTCTGTCTTTCTCCAGCTCTTCCTCTCCTTTCTCTGCAGTCCACACCATGCGGGTCCAAATAAAAGGGATACGAATACTAATATTCACACTAGATTTATTGAATCCATGGTGTCTTGGGCAAGACATATCAAATCTTTTATGGAAGTAGGCAGAGTAAGAATCCAGAATAAATAAATCAAATGGCAGATGCATTGTAAACTGAAAATAGAATAAACAAGCAATAATTAGAGTGGTCCCCAAGCTTTCATCACTTCTGTGAGTCCTCAGCAGCCACAGGCCCTCCTGGCTTCCATGTTGGCCACGGTGAGCCTGAGTCTACTCTGTGCTCCGAGCCTGGCCGCCGAGCAGTCCTCTTGGCTCTGTGTTGAGGCTGCTCGACCCCTGAGACCCAGGTCTAATGATTTGCAGAATCACTCCAAGTTCTGAGTTCATTTTCTTCACTTCCTCACCAGACCTCTGGGCCATAATCCCTATTTTGGGCTTCTTTAGGAAATAAAATGAAAAAGTTGACCTTTCCACATGATCTCAAGGACCTCTTGCCCCAACCCTCAGCCCGCTTCATAAAACGAGT
This sequence comes from Eptesicus fuscus, assembly GCF_027574615.1. Taxonomy (NCBI): domain Eukaryota; kingdom Metazoa; phylum Chordata; class Mammalia; order Chiroptera; family Vespertilionidae; genus Eptesicus; species Eptesicus fuscus. Next base: position 92,376,578 of record NC_072482.1, read on the forward strand.
CCCCAATTAGTACTCAGCCATGGAGGGCAGGGGAAAGTCCTGCCCAACCCCGGAACAGACCTCCCCCAGCTCTATGTGACCCTGGCTCCAGGGAAGTGACTAAGCTGGGTGAGACATACTCTCCAGGCTTCAAAGCCTTGAGCTATAGTAATGACAGAGAAAATGGCTGTGATAACATGTTAAATGGAACACGGTATATGGAACTGTGTCTACATTACAGTTATAACCACATAAAAAATGTATCACTTGTCAGAGAACATACAACATGAAGAAATGAAAATGGCCATTTATTGTAATGGTGAATCATAGACCAAGTTTTTCTTTGATTTCAATTTCCATGAACATGTTACGGATAGCACTTGTAAGCTGAACTTGTAGTTCAATGTCCTCAAACCTACAGATTATGCTGAATGTCCAACCAGCTCATCACCACAATACCAGCCCTGCAAGTCTGGCTACAGATAAAACTGACGTGAAACCCTCATACCTTTCATTCATTCGTACAGTCCCATCTGGCTACTCTAAGGGTTGTGTGAACTTCTCAACAGTCTGAGGAATAAGATGGCCAAATTACCTTATCCCAAAATTGATACCAGAACAAAGACATTGGTCTTCTGCTGACTCTTCAATCCACCCCGACAAATGTTAAGACTTTCGCCAGTGCGTGTATAGAAATCAAGCTACACCTTTGTCCTTGGGTAGCTGTCCAGGTCTATGAAAAGGTCTGTTAAGTTCTATATGGCCGACTGTGGCCAGACCATGCCAGCCACATGATGAAGTGGGGAAGGGAACTGGGAGACAAGAAGATATAAATGTTTTAACTTAGTGATTATGACTCACAACTAAGTGACGTTTTATAAATGTACCTGTGCTTATACAATAGTTTTCCATGGAGCTTTTGTAACAGTGAAAGGAAATGACACGTTGGCGTTATTTTTCTGCTTCTTTTTACTTGTGCATATTCCTTGAATAATATTTTCCCAGTGCCTACTGCCCTCCAAAGGTAGGAAAGTTTCCCACCTCCTCTCTTCGGTGCTCTTTTTCCTCCGTCTGCAGGCTCCCTGCCTTCCTCCTTTGTTTCCTCTTCCATCCTGTTCTCCACTCTCTGGGCCTTCTTCACCTCTCTCCCAATCAGGGCCCCAACATCCAGCCCTCAGCCGCACACAGGTGAGAAGGGAGAGTTGTGGAAGTAGCAGAAAAGAAGGAGCATGCGAAGATAAGAAAGATTGTACTATGCTTTTGTTGGAAGGACTAAAATCAGTGGGAAATAGGAAGAAATAACATTGAAAACGTTTGGCACCAACCACAGATACATGTGCATAATCAAGTAAGTAGAAACATGGCAGGATTAGTTAAAAATAGTAATGATCACCATCAAAATAATACTTTTATTCTCAAGAACTCTTGTTTCTATTTTTTCCTTACAATGTGGCTTAGATATTTATTTTTAGAGAAAATGAGAATCCCATGATGTGGTGGTGCCCAACTTACCTCATCTCAAAAATACCTTACGGTATCCGAGAGGTCAAGGCTTCAGAACCCCAAGTCCTTGGAAATAGAGAAAAGGAGAATTTATAGGGCAATTTAAAGTTGTGTGTCTTTAAGTGTTTATAAAAGCTTTATTCATAATAGCCCAATTATTCATCAATGAGATAAATAAACTTTGATGGACTTATTTATTGGAATACTATACAATCACTAAAATCAATGAACTAGAACAACATATATCAGTGTAGATAAATCTCATAAACTCAATGCTATGAAGGACAAAATCAAATTCAATTAACATAAATAAACTATGACACTTTGAATATAAAGTTTAAAACCAAGTAACAATAACTTCTTCAGCTTGCTACATTTCCCAGTGATATTGGCTTCCCTTTTATATCCATGGAAACGGAAAACGGATCCATCCCCTACTCCTGATCTCCACCAGGACGAGGGCAGAAGTCTTCAAACAGCCTGAGGCTGAGCCAATAGGACTAAGTGGAAGGTAAAGGACTGTGGACCCCAATGGTCAGAGTGGTGAGGGCGGGAGCATCAAAGGGCTGAACACAACCGCCTACAATTTCAATGGACAGTGTGGCTTGGAAATAAGGATTCCCTGGGAGCCATTTCAGTAAGCATCTGTGCCTGAGGAGAGGCCATCAGGGAAAAATAATGATTCTTTTGGGGAAAAGACAGTGGCCAAGAAGCAAGGTCACGAGCAGCAAGCTCAGCAAATAATAGAAAACACGTGTTCGAACTATGTCACCAGCACTGGACCATCGTGTCCACTTCCACAGACAAAATCACTGTAGCTTGTGAAGTAGTAGTCTATGAATTAAAAAAAAATACTTTTAAAAAATGTAGTTTTAAAGATGTTTTAAAACCCAGGGAATGAGTATGAAACCCTGGCTAAGACGAGCGCGTGTCCTAGGTAACTGCTAGTTTCTAGGGCCTCTTCCTGCTAACCCGCTGGTCTGTGTCCTGTGCGTTTCCCCAGCTTCGCTGAATCCACACCTTTGGGCCCAGAGTGGTCATTCATGTTTCACTGAAAAAGTGCTGGAGACAGAGGCTAGACAGAGAAACAGCCAGGGTGAGGCACGGAAAAGCAGGACTCTAATCTGATTGTTGCAGAAGGAAATGGGATGTCGGTTCCCGGGACCTGGAGAAACAACTCTTTTCTGTTCAGTCCTGTGCACGGGGCTTCTCACTCAGTCCCCGGCGCCAGGCGCCCTTTGCCATCAGCGGCTGCCGGCTGCCGCGGCTCAAGCGCACAGGGCACCTCAGACCTTCCAGGAAGATTCGCAGGCCACGGGCTCCTCTGTTTGCCCCGGGAAACTCCAGCCTGTTCCACGTGTGATGATGGCCACTTCATTCCATACTGAGAAGGAGAGATTGGAGTGCATCGGGCAGTTCTGATGAATAACTAACATATATCGAAAATGGAAAAGGCTCTGGGTGTGGAGTTACTGCCCCCCACCCCCAGCCCTTCCTCTTTTACCTACACATTCTCTATCCTGCGTTAAATATTACTCTGGGAACGAAATCCTGTACAGAGTCTTGTTGGGAGTGTAGGTTCTATGAGGACTCTCCCCTAATCCCTGTCTTTCAGGGACTGTGAAATAATTGCTTAGTTTAACCAGCCGCCTGCTGGACACGGGAACCTCAAATTCAGCAACGGCAAGACAGATCCATGTATCCCCACCCTCCATCTGTACCCCTGCTTTCGGTTAATGCCTCCTCCGCCCACTCAGTCTCTCAAATCAGGAGCCTGGCTGTCACCTCAGCCCTCCCCTCCTCCCACCCCAGCCCCAGTCAAGCTCCAAGTGCCAACTAACTCTTCCACTTGCCTCTCTGGCCCAGCCCTCCTTCAAGTCCTCATCTCACTTCTGAACAAGCATAAGAGCCTCTCCAGTGTTTTCTCCATTCTAGTGCCCTCTTAAATCCTAATTCTGTATGACGAAGAGTCAGCTATCCGCGGTGCAAGTCTGCCTACGCCACTTGCCTCGCAGAACCCCTCAGCGGCTTCTGCTGCCCCGCGATGAAGTCTGAACTCCCCAGAGAGACAGCAGCAGGCCTGTACAGCCGGCCCCGCCTATTTCTCCAGCCCATTCATTTTCTCCAGATCACAAACAAACCGCTCGTAATTTGACCCATATAACTGGGGCTTTGTTCATTCCGGACCCTCTCCCTGGAATGCCCACCTCATATGGGTGGTTCTCCAGACCCTCTTGTCTTTCAAGGCAAGACACAGGCCTCCTGACCTGTAAGAATGCTTTGCTGACCATCTGGGCTGGTTGAAGGATTCCCCCCGCCCCCCTGCCCATAGCATGTAGAGAGGCTACACACATAGCGCCAGCAGATTCTCCCTCAGCAAGACCATACTGCATGGAGATGACCCGTCTATTCCAACGATTCCCTAAGTCCAAGTTCATCTTGCTCTACCCAGTGACTCCCATGATCAGGAAAGAAGACAGGCTTTCCATCAAGGCATGCTGACACCCTTCTAGGCCTTTCCGAGTATGTTTTCTTATTGGCTTAGAAGCTAATTACTTGCAGGTCGGTTCTTCCAGTCCATGTGTGGAAAGAGCGAACAGGAAGCGGCTATTTCCCACTGAAGGCAAAATGGGTCGCCAGCCTCCTCCCTCCCAGTGCCTCTCACATTTCGGAATCTCGAATCTTGTTGAGCGGGAGAAGGGAAGCAAAGAGTCAAAACGAAAATGGTTAAGTTAATTAATTGCGAGCTTGCTTGTAGGACCAGCACGTTTATTTAATCAGTTGCCTAGTAACCCAGCCTCTGTCTGATGCGAATCAGATCAGCGCCGGAGCGTGCGATGGGACATTCTTTCTACGAGCAACCGGCTCTCCTGTCCTGCTTTCACGCGCTCTGGGGTTTGAAACCCAAATCCCCCTCCTGCCCAAGCGCTGGGATGTTGTGAGGCGGAAACACATGTTCATCATCTTTTCCCCTGTCCTCTTAGTCTCTCTCCGCAGACTCCACCCCCACGGGAGGAAGGTCTTTGCGTGAACATGACCTTTCAGCTGGTGAATCATATGACAAGAAAAATGACTCACACCCGCCTTCCTCCTGGGGTGACCTGCACACCAGGCTCCGAGAGGAGCCCCACAGCTCTCCAAAACACTATCATTTATGTACCCCATCAATACACAAGGAATGCAAGAAGAAGAAGAAGAAGAAGAAGAAGAAAGAAGAAGAAGAAGGATGCCCTGGCTGGTGTTGCTCAGTGGTCAGAGTGTCATCCCATACACCGAAGGGTCACACATTCGATTCCGGGTAAAGTGCATGTACCTGGGTTGCAGGTTCATCCCCAGCCCTGGACAGGGTGCATGCGGGAGGCAACCAATTGATGTGTCTCTCTCACATCAATGTTTCTCTCTCTCCCCCTCCCACCCTCCCTCCCACTCTCTCTAAAAAGCAATGGAAAAAAATATTCTTGCATTCAGATTAACAACAAGAACAACAAAAATACACAAGGGATGTGTCCACACCACCGCAGGTTAGGGCCTCTGCCCGGGGCAGAACAGAGGGATCCTAAGAGAGGGGCTTTGGGCAGCTGGTTTTGTGTCTTGCAAGCTTTTCTGAGTGACCTTAAACAGGGAGAGAGGATAGATGCCGAGTTTCACCACGCAAGACCAGCTCAAGACAAACTGTGCCGTTTTGTTTGCTGTCTGGGAAATAAAATCAGTCTTGCCCTGACAGGCCACCGAGCCCCGAGAACTCCTTTGGTGCTGGATTTATTGGAGGATTTGACGACAAGAATTTGCTTGCAGTTTTTCACCTCCCTCATGCTAGTCTCTGAGCTGGTCCTTTTGAACACCCCTCCCCCATCTTTATCCCCAACCATCCCTGTTCTTAAGCCAAATAAAAAGGAAACATCAATGAAAATAAAGAATCCATGCATCTGCTTTGACACACCAAGTTGTGCTATCATGAGGCGGGGTTTTGCCCTTCTATTTGCCAGTCTCTGTGGATAAAAGACTTTGTCTTCCATAAAGAATTCCCACCAGAAATCCTTCCCAACCCTCCATCAGAGAGACGCCCTCCTCCGTGCTGTGCAGAAGCTAATCTAATTAAGACAGGATCTGCTAAATTTAATAGCCTGCTAGGAATTTGTACAGGCATCTGGCAGCTGGAGTTTGGAGCAGCTCTTCCATGTAACATTCTCCTGTCCTGGTGACCAACATCAGGGTCAAATATTTTCCTGCTTTTGGGAGTGTGTATTGTTTTGGAATGGATGCTACTTTCAAACCAGGGTATCCTATAGGTAAACGCACTGGGAGGGACTTTGAGGACGGACACTTCTACACCTTGGCTTTCCATTCGCAAAAGGAGGGCAATGATATGTCCATCCATAAGTTGATTTACAGATAAATTTGAAAATGTCTACACAGGGTGGCGTAGGGGTGCGACCCATACATTCCCACAGCACCCCTGCTAGCGGACCCCTAGCTTGGTGAAGCGCTCTGCTATCTTGTCTTGAAAGTCTTCAGTTTTGAACTAGGAGACGTGCATTTTTTATTTTAGGCTGGGCCCCACCCATTACGTGGTTGGTCCTGTGAATATAAAATTCTCTGCATGATGCCTATTGTGGGGGAGCCACAAAATAATTATTACAAACCTCTCCTCCCCGTCCTACCCTCCAGCATAAAATTATGAAACAAGCTAGTAGGTTTCCTCCTGCTTCTTAATTGGACAACTTCTTGGTCTTTCTAAAAACCCATCCTATCTGTCCACATCTATTTTTAAGCAATGGAAAACATGCTCATATTTAAAAATAAAGGTAAGTGTCACATATGCTTATATATGCTTATGTGCTTGTATCTGTAAAAATTACCAATTATACAAAACTCGTAATTGATATGATTTGCCCAGACATAGAGAACTGATGTTAGGATGGGTTTCTGGATGGGGACCTAAGTTCCACTTCACCTTTGTCCCTGTTTTTGGTTTGGTTGGTTCCTACCACATGTACATTTTACCCTAAAAAAAAAAAATAACCAAACTGAATTTTGTTTTACTTATATCCCCCAAACCCTATCTATACACATATGTGAATATACTTAACTTCACTTGTCTAAAAAGGTAGAGCTGGGAAAGGCATGGCTCCCCCCAAACCCAACCAATTTTCCAGAATTCCAGAAGCAGGAGTTTTATTCCAAGCCCGGCCAGTGGCTGATGCTTCATGACCTTGAAGGATGCTCCTCTACTTCCCTTGCATTCCACGGCCCACTCCGAGGACAGAGGGAGGAAAGGGTTGCCAGAGCCACCCAGGAAGCACGTGCACTCACAGGCCCCTGTGTGTACTGCAGGTAAACAAGGAGAGGCACGGCAACCCATTAGACACGTATGTTCTAACCATGTTTTGCTCGGGGCTGCTGAGAAACACAATATCTAATAGGCTTTGAAGTGATAGGTGGAATCTCTGTGAAATGAGATGTTTTCCAAAGTATCCAAATGAAGCACTTGTTTATTTTTCCCCACCGAGCACAGGATGAATGACCTTGAGCAATGACAAACCAGGTAATGCACATACCCAATCAGCTTGCTTCACTGCCGTGTTAATAATTAAGCATGTGGTCTGAATTTGCATTCAGCATTTCTGTGGAGATCTGCGGGGCACCCAGGGTGGCTGGTGGGCAGAGGTCAAGCTGACTAGTCCATTCTCAAAATACCAGTGGAAAGAAATTCCCCACCTTTTTGTCCAGAGTTCCAGTCTCCCACAATAAACCCCAAACTGTCACCCTACCCCGAGGCAGGGAATTCCTCCAGAATCACTGCACTCCATGCCTCTGGGCCAGCCAGCCAAGGAACGCAAACAGACAACTCCACAACAGACAAGCAGAGAGGAGAGAACGTCCGCCCCCTGTTGGGTGTCAGGACCGCATTACCTGCCTTTTCTGTCTGACAAAATGCTGCATAAGGTATTTCACTTTCCCTGCTTGGTCTCTGGCTGCTTCTCTGCGCTGGTCTGTGGGGAACAGAACACAGTCCCTGTGCCCTAGAAAACAGCTCTAGGAGGGATGGCACCTTAAACAGGGGCACCAATGACAGCCAGTGGCATTCGAAATGGCGGTAGAGGCCACCTCCTGCTTCTGCCAGTCCCTCCCAGCTGCAGCCCCCAGGAATCCTGACCAGGGCATAAAAGGCATGTTATCCTAGCTGGCGGGTGCTGGGCTCTCATAAACCTGATGGTCCGTGTGTCTGAGGGGACCCCTGGCCGTCTGAACCGTTCTGTTTTCCTTGGCTGAGCATTTGATTCCCCTTCCAGCAGTGCCTGGGACAGAGGAAGGGTCTATGGGCATTTGTTACATGAATAAATCAAGAGGAAGATTGGTATTGTTCCCTTGTGTTCTAAGAGACCCCAGGGACTTTTAACTCTGCGCCTCATCTGTTTCACCCTGTCCCTCACTGCTGCGTGTCAGAAAAGAGGTGTGAAGTACTTTCTTAGCTTCTTCCTGAAGAGTACCATTTTGGTTGGTTTGGCCCACAGAGGGGGCAGTATAGTTTAACAGCAAAGGATGTGGACACTGAGCCAGAGTCCCTGGAGCTTTACCCCACACGCCCCTGGCCAGCCGTATGACTTTGCATAAGTTACTAAACCTTTTAGTGCCTCAGTTTCCTCATCTGTAAACAGAGATAATACACGTTCCAGCATCATCTGATTGTAATAAGGACAAAGTAAATATTTTCAAGTTCTTAGAACGATGCTAGCACATAAGCGCTATATAAATGTTTACTAAATGGACACAAATGCTATTTCTAATCAAGGTTAGTACTAATGTATGGATGGCTATTAAGTTCCAGCATAAGCGTGAACTTGTCTCTATTGGCAGGAGATCGCTGAAACCCTGGCAGGAAGGAGTGAAAGCCATGTTGAGCTCAGGCGAAAAGCAGAACCTGGTGACCATGCTGCCTGGTGTGGACTCCAGTGGGGAGGTGGCTGCCGCCCTAACATGCATGGGATTTCCTCTACCTGACATGTGCCAAGGACCCAAGGAAGGACTAGGAAGCCTGAATAAATATTTTTGAGAATCATTTCAGTGAATATATTATGCTAAGTGTTAAAACACAAACATGAGGAAGACAGCAAGTGTTTTCAAGGTATTAAGAGACCAGAAGGAGAGATGGGTCTGTGCTCTGTAAGATAAAATGCAGTGGACAGTGATAGACAGTAAACACAGACCTCTCAGAGCCCAAAGAGATGGCAATTTGCATACCCAGCAGGGGAGGGAGACAGAGTCTCTGGGGAGACCACTTGCTGTAAGGGTCATGTGCTGCTTAAACTGCCCTTCTGTCATAAACAACTATACTAATGGACAGAATATGTGACACTATGGTTTTCAGACTCAGGACAGCCATCAGCACTGAGCATGATCCCAGAGAGAAGGAAAACCCGGTGAGTCTTGTGACTGCCTTACCCTAAGGCCTGGAGGCAGACCCAGCCAAGCACTGAGGAGAGCAACCCGGCACAGCCTGGTGCGGTGGAGGAGGCAAGGACGGAGTCGTGGAAGGCCAAGGAGCAAGAACTGCGGGACCGAGGACCAGAAAGCAGGCGTCTTCACAGAGAGCAGGCGGCGGAGAGCTGCCAGGGCACCTGGGGCCTTCGTCTCAGTACGACTCAGCCCACGGACTGTAACATGTTCAAGAAAAAAAAAAAAAGGAACTACAAAGAGGGATGAAGAACTAATAAGGGAATTTACTAAGGTCATAAAATTTCAATATAAAAATTCAATCATATTTCCACATACTAATAACAGAGTTGGAAATTGAAGAAAAATCTATGATAGTGTCAAAACTGTTTAAGGTATAAGCCTAAAGACCTTTATTTATAAACTAGAGGCCCGGTGCATGAAATTTGTGCAAGAGTAGGCCTTCACAGCCCCATCCACCTCAGCTGTAGCCCCACCCACTGGTCATTCCTGAAGGTCATTCCACCATCCAGTCTAATTAGCATGTTAGCTCTTTATTATATAGGATTATTACAAAGCATTGCTGTGAGATATTAAAAAACATCTAAACAAATGTTGAAATATAGGGTGTTCCCCCAAAATCTATACACACACTTTGAATGATTATAAAGGTGGTGTTTATTAAAATACAATTTCATTTTCAAAATTGAGCTATCTGCTGTTACAGTGTGTATACCATTTGGGGACACCCTGTATATCATGTTTATGGATCTAAAGGCTCAGTAATGTTAAGAGGTGAATTTTCTCCAAATGGAGATCCCTGGCATTGACTCGGTAAAGTGGTACCCTCAGCGTTAACTGTACTGGCCACACCCAGACGCCTACTGGAAGCCCTAGCACGTGAGCATGTCACAAAAGGGACAAAGGAAAAGAGAAGCATCCAGGTCCGTGACCCTCCACCTCCTTCCTCGGTCCTGGGGAGGAGCCCTCACCACCGAACGCTGAAGATGGTCCTCACAGGCCAGGTGGGCGTGTCCATGCCTCCAGCCTTCTTCATCTCACTTAAGTAAAGGCATTTCTCACCCCCTCGATCCATTACTCTACAGAAGCCATGGTGTCAGTATCCTGCATCCGGCTCTTAAATCATGTGCTTTTCCTCAGCTCCAAAAGCTGAACACTGAAGACAAAGCAATACCTCCATGATCCCCAAGTAAGATTTCTGTAGTTTCAAAGCCCTCCGTGGGGAAATGCTTGAAAATACTTTTCTGCTGGAATGAGACCAGTGCTGGGCAAGTCCTCCCACACTCCCTGGGAATGGTCCCCCTTGCCCTCTCCCGAACTCTCCCCCCCCCCCCCCACCTCCCACCCCGCCTCCAAGAAATCTGGGCTTGGATTTGCCTTTCACATCAACTGCGGAAATCTCAGACAAACACACAGCAAAACCATCTTTCCAGATAGGATGCACTGTGATGGTCCCCGTTTTAGAGGAGTCACTTCTGAGGCTGCTCCACAGTAAATAACCCATTTGTTTCACTCAAATCCTGCCCATAATAAAGGACTCGTGTAAATTCAGCGGGAGCCTGTCACCCCGGCGCTGAGCTGGCGCTGGAGAATTTATCTGCACCATCCACCAGTGTGAAGAGCGGGGGGCTGCGCTTTTGAACGCAGCAAAAACTGTGCGAAAGTTGCCGTTCTGGCTCGTGAATTCATCAAGCACTGACTTCATGAAATCTTAATGAACAGATTCAAGCTCGGGCTGGGGATAACTCATTCAGGCAAAGCCCGAGAAAACACAAACCTACAGAGCCCGAACATTCAGTCCTTGCAGGTATAAGAAATAGTATCCTTTGTGCATGTATATTTATATATTTATTTAATACCCAGCAGGGGAGGGAGACAGAGTCTCTGGAGACTCTGCATACCCGTAGACATGCATACCCGTATATATGCATACATAGGTAGAGACACAGAGAGAGAGACAACATACACATTAAATAACCATAAGTCATGACACTATCATCTAACATTGCACAATGAGACTTTCATTAACGGTGAGTTAATAACCGGAGGTTGAAAGCTGCCCTTGGGCTTGCCCTGGACATTGCTGTCGGCAAGGGAGAATTTGACCCAGCATTTTAGAGAGCATCCCTGAAAGCAGAATTTGCTCCGAGGTACGGCGGTATGGATGTGTAACAAGTTGGAGGTGCCCAGTCTTTTCCATGGACAAAGATGTTTCTTCAAGGCTGATACACCCAACCCCCCACCAGGCAGCGTCTCTGAGTTGGGATCTGTAAACACGGGTGCCTTCCAGGTCCTCCAGAAATCCGGGCGGTGTTTTCAGGAAGAGTGAGGGGGGAGAGGAAGCATTATAATAACACTATTTATCCCCAATGCCAATGACAGAGTGAAATCATGGTAGACGCTAAGAGTCAGCAGTTCTGCATGGGACACTTTCTCATGCCAGGCGGCCACGTCCTGGAGACAGTGCTGTGGAGGGAAGTTGGTCTCTCCTTAGAGGGGAGGTGTTGGCTCCTCCTTGGCTAGTTGGATGTCCTGGGACAGAAACGCGCGCTTTCTACAACTGCATCCCCTGCTTTTTCACTGGTCCACGCTGCACACGTGATTCTGGCCCGATTCTGCTGTCCACAAGAACCCACCTTTGTCAGGGACATGGGGCTCCTTCCTTCAGGGTCACCTGCAACGTAGCAAAGGCGCAGAGCTGAGAGTGAAATGGAAAGGCGCTGTCCCCAAGGCATTCAGCTGAGATCGGACTAAGCAGGTTCCGTTCCTGCACCCAGGTATCTACTGTCACCTTCCTTTCCCCATGCTGCTCACGTACCCCAGGGAATGAAGCTAAGCAGCTGCCTGGCACAACCTTCTTTTCATTTATTTTATTTTATTTTATTTTATTTTATTTTATTTTATTTTATTTTATTTTTGTTAATCCTCACCTGAGAATACTTTTACCACTAATTTTTAGAGAGATGGAAAGGAGGGGGAGAGACAGAGAGAAACATCTCCATGTGATAGAGAGACATCAATTGGCTGCCTCCCACATGTGCCCCTACTGGTACCAGAAATCAAGCCGGCAACTGAGGCATGTGCCCTTGACCATAATCAAACTTGAGACTCTTCAGTCCACCAGGCTGCTGCTCCAACCACTGAGCAAAACTGGCCAGGGCCACAACCTTCTTTTTAAATAAAAGTGCTTCCCACCCAGAACATCTCAGCGCGATAGAAAGCAGGCACACAACCATAGAGATATCAATGGGACGACTTGAGTGATGGTAGTCTTATCTCCCTATGAACATTTCATGAGTAATTCTTTAAGTGGTTGACATGAAACCCCTTGCAACACCTTCATTTGGGAGGACTTGGTAAAGTCATCTACTTGTCAGGTATGTAACTGGGAGAACTGTAATACAAATATAAGTGATCATATTTTGGTCACATGTGGTTAATGTTTCTTAGATAAAACACCGAGGAACCCAATATGGAAATGTCAAAATTGCCTCAGAGTGAAAAACTCAATTTGAATATTTATGTACATGCTCCAAGTTGAGACAATCCAGCAAACTGCTTAATAAAGACAAAAGGAGCGAGCTGTTTGAGCATTTTAATTTGCAAAAACAAAGAGCATCTCATAAATGGGATTTAGTTATATTATTACACACTTTAATTTATTATTCATGCATCTTATTTTCTGTAACCCAAACAACAAGGCGCACGTTGCAAACTACCAGCATCGCCACAGTTCACACCACTTTCGGGAAAACGTGGAATCACTGGTTGGTGCGCAGTCAAACTGGGAGGCCAACTGTAACACGGGGCTCTGCCTAGAGCTTGCAACTGATTAGGAATCAAACAAAAGCACAAGTAAAGCAACAAACAAAATAATGACAAATGCTGTGGGTGCTGGGAGGAAACCAACCAAAGCTAAAATAGAGAACAAAGCAGTGAGGGAAGCACTTTAAGGAGGGTGGTCAGGCAAGGCTTCTTGGAGAAGGTAACATTTCCGTGCAGTCCAAAAAGATGAGCAAAAGCTGGTTGTACAACGACATGAAGGAAAGAACGTTGCAGCCAAAAGGAACAGCATAAGCAAAGCCAGCAGTGAGTTTGGCAAACCTGCGCATTAGGAAGACCCCAGGAGCTAGAGAGCAGCGTGTAGGGTTTGAGTCGCACAGGAGCCTTCTGAGCCTTGGCAATAAGTTCACAGCTGTTTTTTGTTTTAATTTTGGACATAATCCAAGAAGTGACAAGAGCTGATCTCTGTCTGAGGAAGACTGCTCTTGCTGCCGTGTGGAGCATGCATTAGGCGTGCCATTTAGGGGCAGCCCAAGTGAGAATGGCTATCCCCTGAACTCTGCATTTCCATTGTTTTGTTTGCATTGCATGACCTTCCAACTAGCATGTAAGCCACACAAGGACACGACTTCTGTTTTGGTTCACTGCCACCGCCCCCCTCCACCTCCCCAAGACCTGACAATGCCTGGAATGCAAAAGGTGGTACTCACCAAATAAATCTTGTTATTAAGTGAGATGCTCATCCTCTGAAAAAGGCTCTTCAAATACTATTTACTTTACCACATCAAGACAATGACCAAGGCAAGCTTACTGAAACCGTGCCTGTGATGGGGATTCTTATCATTTTCATTTGGCCTAGGAATTCTCAGCAAACATGCCAGCGGGCACACCCTACTTTCAAGCGAGGTGTACTATCTAGAGACAGCGGTAAGATTGCAGATCACGAAGGCTTCATTGCTTTTACAAAACAGACTACAGGCATTTACTCCTGGGCCCTGAAATATTATCATAAAACTAAACCCACTTGTCAAAACAAACAAGCAAAGCAAATTCCACGAGGCATTATAGCCTCTATAGCAATTACATTATTTTTACAAGGTAATTTATAAAGCCAGATAATTCATAACGGTACACCCCTTTCTAAGTGTGAATGTGGGCAACTCCATAGCATTAATACATCAGTGTAGATGTGTAAATAACTATACTGATCCTTCAATAAAAGTGTTTTATTCTCATTACTATTGGATAAATATGCCATCTGGATAATTTACTTATCTTTTCCCCTCTTCAAGTAATATTTTTAAGGATAAAAATTCAGATTCAGAAAATTTTTAAAAACTAACACTTGATCACAGTCTGCCGAACTTCAAAAGGGGACCATGAATGATTAATCCTAATAAATAAAAGAGTAATATGCAAATTGACTGTCTCTCCATGACACAAGATGGCTGCTCCATGTGGTCAAAGATGGCTGCCCCCATGTGGACACAAGATGGCCACGACAAAATGGCTGGCAGGGGAGGGCAGTTGTGGGCAGTTGGGGGGGACCCAGGCCTGCAGGGGAGGGCAGTTGGGGGGGACTAGGCCTGCAGGTGAGGGAAGTTGGGAGAAACCAGGCCTGCAGGGGAGGGTAGTTGAGGCGATCAGGCCAGCAGAGAGGGCAGTTAGGGGTGACTGGGCCAGAAGAGGAGGGCAGTTGGGGGATACCAGGCCAGCAAGGGAGAGCAGTTGGGAGGGACCAGGCCTGCAGGGAGGCCAGTTGGGAGGAACCAGGCCAGCAGGGAGGGCAGTTAGGGGTGACCCAGGCCAGCAGAGGAGGGCAGTTGGGGAAGACCAGGCCAGCAGGGGAGAGCAGTTGGGAGGGACCAGGCCTGCAGGGGAGGATAGTTGGGGGGAACCCAGGCCTGCAGGTGAGGGCAGTTGGGAGGAACCAGGCCTGCAGGGGAGGGCAGTTGCGGGGGACCCAGGCCTGCAGGGGAGAGCAGTTGCGGGGGACCAGGCCTACAGGTGAGGGAAGTTGGGGGGAACCAGGCCTGCAGGGGAGGGCAGTTGTGAGCAATCAGGCCAGCAGGGAGGGCAGTTGGGGGTGACTGGGCCAGCAGAGGAGGGCAGTTGTGGGGAGACCAGGCCTGCAGGGGAGGGCAGTTGTGGGGGGACCAGGCCTGCAGGGAAGGGCAGTCGGGGGGGCCAGGTCTGCAGCGGAGGGCAGTTAGGGGTGACCAGGTCAGCAGGGGAGGGCAGTTAGGGGCGACCAGGCCTGCAGGGGAAGACAGTTAGGGGTGACCAGACTGGCAGGGGAGGGCAGTTAGGGGTGACCAGGCTGGCAGAGGAGGGCAGTTAGGGTCAATCGGGCCAGCCGGGGAGCAGTTAGGCGTCGATCAGGCTGGCAGTGGAGTGGTTAGGGGTGATCAGGCTGGCAAGAAGAAGTGGTTAGGGGCAATCAGGCAGAGGCAGGCAAGTGGTTGGGAGCCAGCAGTCCTGGATTGTGAGAGGGATGTCAACTGCCTGTTTAGGCCCGATCCAAATGGGCAGTCAGACATCCCTCAGATTGGAGATGGGGCAGGCTGGGGTGAGGGACACCCCCCCCCCACATGCACGAATTTTGTGTACCGGGCCTCTAGTAATCATAATAAAGCATTTGGTATGGAGGGCTCACTACAACACATGTTTCAGCCTATTAGTCACCCAAACACTTCTGATTATTCATGTATTTTGACATTGTACAAATAAAACATCTGAATGACTGACTGCATTTTTCTTTTCTCATTCAAAGGATTTTACTCAAAGTTATTGCACCTTTAAGGGGAGAGGCAGTGCTTTTAAAAAGCATACAATGTGCTTTGATTTGACTTCTTGTCACAATGAAAAAAAATTATGTCACTTAATCTCTCTCTCTCTTCTACCCTATATGTGTATAAGTAAATCCTATAGATACTAACATAAAATAACACTCAATATGCATTTTTACCATTTCCGTTCCAAATTGCTTTCATATTCCGACTTGAGTATATATAGAAAGAGCCAAACTTGTTTGAGATCCAGATGGAGTCTTCTAGAGAATTAGGTTTCATATATATATATATATATGAAAAGTAAACTTATGAAATGTAAAAATGCATATCTTTTTTGTTATTAAGGGCCCAGGATCATGTGCCCAGTCTTAGTAGAAGAGAAGTCCTGACCTAAAATCATTAGAACTATAAGAGCTTCTGAAATTAGAGCTTCTGCTTTATACTGACAGCAGCTTTGCTTCCCAAATTTACTCACAACTGCAGGTCTGCATCCAGTAGGTGTCATGGACCTTATTCTTGATCCTTGGGCAACATTTGCATCATATGGAAAGTAAACTGATATTTCCAGCTGAAATGATCACCTGCTTATAAAGAGCTCTTTCAAACCATCATCTAGTAGGAAACATTGGACTAGCCTAAAATACAGTACAAAGTGTACTGACATGTGGGTGGGAGGAATTGTGAAAAGAAACGGGATTTAAAATAAATGAAATTGGAAAGAAATGAACAATATCTGCAAGCACCCTCAAAAGTAAGATTTTCTAATATAATATAAATTTGTTCTTGAAAATACCGTGACTTGAAAGCTTTTGAAATTCTTTGATGGAAATTGCTCTATGAGTACAAAGCTTTATTAGTGATTATTGTTATAAGACATTAATTGAAAATAGCAACACAGGAATTTGCAGTAAGTTTCACTGGTGTAAATATCACATATCCTGCTAACATTTTGACAAAGAAATACAAATGAACATATAGACTGATTATTATTTTTACTCTGATTGAGTCTCAACTCATGTGGAGTAAAACATGAAATGTTTAATTCCTGTGCTTCTGGATGTGCAGCCAAAGAAACTTCTGGGGTTCGTAGGATGGTTGGGGCAGGTGTTGGGGATGCTT
The DNA here is from genome assembly GCF_027574615.1 of Eptesicus fuscus. Taxonomy (NCBI): domain Eukaryota; kingdom Metazoa; phylum Chordata; class Mammalia; order Chiroptera; family Vespertilionidae; genus Eptesicus; species Eptesicus fuscus. Next base: position 92,393,209 of record NC_072482.1, read on the forward strand.
CTCCATCTTCCTTCCAAACACGACGCATCTACTTATCCTTAGGTCTTGATGGAACAGACTATTTCAAAGGGCCTTTTACTTGGAACAATCTCTAGACCAAAATCTGGCCTGGGTACATGTTTTAGGCGTGCCCCAGGCCTCGGGAGAAGTAAGGACAGTAACCAGTCCATTAAAATTCAGCACTTAAAGGCCGAGATAGAGTGGAAATCCACAGGAGAGGTTGCTAACCTAACCCCAGGGACTTAGGGGAGGCTGAGGTCTCAATTGCTCACAGGAGAATATATCCACAGTGAAGACTAGTATATTCCTCACGTCAATCACACATATCGTTCAAACCAGGAAATTTCCCTCAACTGAATAGTTATTGTGGGCCTCTCTCAAATTTTAATTCCATTTTTTGTCATGTTGGAGGTTTAAAGGAGTGAAGGTTAATTCCAAGACAGATAATTTATCATATTTCACCAGGAGAGTCAATTATCCTGTGGACAGGAGAAGAGCACCTCCCACACTCACTCTCTCTCTCTCTCTCTCTCTCTCTCTCTCTCTCTCTGTCTCTCTCTCTCTCTCTCTCTCTCTCTCTCTCTCTCATCTCTCATGCAATACAGGAATTGATAGCCAAGTATAATGCTGCTGTATGAGGGGAAAATAAAGATGAGGAAAATAGCCTGGCTGATGTGGCTCAGTGGTTGAGCATCGACCTATGAACCAGGAGGTCACGGTTTGATTCCTGGTCAGGGCACGTGCCTGGGTTGTGGGCTTGATCCCCAGTGGGGGTGTGCAGGAGGCAGGCCGATCAATGATTCTCTCTCATCATTGATGTTTCTATCTCTCTCTCCCTCTCTCAAATCAAGAATGAAATATACATTTTTAAAGAGATGAGGGAAATGGCATAATGTATAAACCAGGATAGAGGCTGGAAACCACAAGTTAATCTTGCGACTCCATTAGTGAGATGAGGATGCTGGGCTTTGCACGAAAACCAGGAGTGAAGAACTTGGAAAGGGTCAGAGGGACGCGATGCCCGTCCTGGAAAGACCGGAGGAACTGGGGTATTTCCTGGGCCAGAAGAAAGCCAAGTGGCTGTGGGAAGTCCATGTGTCAGCATAGAAAAGAGGTGCAAAGGCAAGGAGGACAGGACACGTTGAAAGGGTCAGGCCGCAGCGGGGGATTTAGGTTATATGAGTTGCAGAAATAACCATTTGTTCACAGGCTTGGGGGAGGCCATCAAGCAGATATAGGTGATTTGATTGCTGCCTGGGCAAGGAGGTCACGACCCCTGAAACCTGAGAGAGCTGCCCAAGCCCCCCGGGAACCACTTGTCCACAAGTCACAGTCCCAGAAGACAAGAACCGCATTCCTGCTCCTGTCCTTACCCCGCCCACTCCAACCCTGTGCCAATCACCCACATCAATAACAGTGACCGGAGCCCAGAAGAGGAAAAACTAAGCCTCTCAGCAAGGGATGGATGCAGGGCAGGTGGGAGGGAAGTTGCCTTTTCTTTTTTTTTTTTTTTTCTTTTTTCCTTTTTTTCCTTAGGAAGAGTTTCAAGGTTGTCATTCTTTGCATTTTTTATATTTTTAATAAAAAATGCAAAAATATAATCATAAGTCATCCAAAAGAAGACAGAAATACATAAAATCTAGAACTGCACTATCCAACATGGTAGCCAGTGGCTCCTGAGCATATGGGATGAGCCGTCAGTCTAAGATCCACCAGGATGCCAATGACTTGGCGTGAGAACTGGATAGTCAATATTATGCTAATAATACCTTTGCACTGATTACATGTTGAAGCGATATATTAGAAATATTAGATATATTGGACATATTAAACTGAAAATACGTACCATTGAAGGTAATGCCATCTGTTTATTTTTTGTTTTTTTATGGGTGGCTACTAGAAAACTTAAAATTAAATACATGGTTCACTTATGTGCCTCTCATTTTATTTCTGCTGAGGAATGCTAAAATGAAAGATAAAATGTCCCTTTACTCTCAGCATTCCTGTCCCCAGAAAAAGCACTTGTCACATTTTATGTCTTCTTAAAGACCTCCTTTGATACATGGACAGTTAAAAATAAAATGAAACCATTTTAAATGAATTTTGCAGGAATTGTCTTTGTTTTTTACCTAATGCAGGTCCAGGAGATTGTTCAATGTTGATATCTGCTCATTTCCCTCATTCTTTGTTATTCCTATGTGCATGCTGTACGAATGTCCCCAATATTTACTCAATTTTCTTATTTATGGAATTGAAGTTTTTCTCACATTTCCATTTCTGTAATAGTATTGCTGCAATGTGCATACTTGGACTTGCTTGGCCGAAGGGAATGAGAATTTTTCATTTTAATAGAGATTACCAAATTGTCTTCCAAAAAGTATTCATCAAATTATATTATCACCTCGTACCAAAATATTACTTTCCCCACACCTTTGCCAAGCTTTTAAAATTTTGTCCAATTTGATGGATGAAGCATATATCATTGAAATTCAGTTTTCCCTGTGATTTCTGAGTTTTAGAATTTTTTCACATGTTTCTAACTGGTACATTGACTAAGCAGAAAACACCTTTATTCATTCTCACAACTTCCTACTGAAAACTAATCCAGGACTCAGACCTTGTCATCATTTCTTCCTTGACCTCACTTTTTATATGAAATCGCAGACAAATCCCTTTGTGTTTCCAAGGATTGGCAGAGAGTTAAAGTCTTCCCTTCTCTTCTAATCACAGGAGTATCTTATTATAGGAGCCAAAATGTCCAGTTCGGGCTCATGGGCACATGATACTTAACTTCATTCACTTGAAGCTGATCTGTCCTCCAACCCCTTCTCTTTAGACTAGAACACTTCCCTCCCATACCTTCCTCCCCACCTCCATGGAGGACAGGTGTGTACACTGAAATTCTCACTTCCCCCTGGCTGGTGTGGCTCAGTGTTTGAGCATCAACCTATGAACCAGAAGGTCTTGGTTTCTCTATCAGGGCACATGCCTGGGTTGCAGGCTCGATCCCCAGTAGGGGACGTGCAAGAGGCAGACAATCAATGATTCTCATCATTAATGTTTCTGTCTCTCCCTCTCCCTTTCTCTTTGAAATCAATAAAAATATATATTTTTTAAAAAAGAAATTCTCACTTCCTCCTTTATATCCCTCACCCGCCACCGCCCCATACTCACTTGAAGGTATATGTTTTTCTTTGATGTTTATTGAAGCTCTCTACATGTTCTGGATATTAATTCTTTGTCTGATACATATGCCACAATTATTTTCTCCCAACCTGTCACTTCTTCTTTTTCTTAACTTTATCATATCTACCAAATATAGATTTTGAATGTTAATTTATCAATCTGTTCTTTTAACTTCTGTGGTTTGTATGCTTAGCAAAGCCTGATATACTTCAAGATTACAGAAATAGACTCATCTTTATTTTTGTAAAAGCAGCATTGAGATATAGTTCACATACTAGTATATAACAACTTGCCCATTAAAGTGTACAGTTCAGTGGTTTTTTAAATATATTTATAGAGTTATGTGATCATCAACACAACCAATTTCAGAACATTTTCATCACCTAAAGAAGAGACTCTATACCCTTTCGCTATTATCCCCCAATACTCCTACCCCCACCAGCCCAAGGCAGCCACTAATCTACTTTCTGTCTCTAAGGATTTGCTTACTGTGGGCATTTCATACAAATGCACTCATATACCATGTGGTCTTTCTACTGGGTTTCTTTCATTTAGCATATTTCAAGGTATATCCATGATGTAGCATATATAAGTTCTTTATTCTTTTTTATGGCTGAATAAATACCATTGTATGGGTACACCACATTCATCAGTTGAAGGCCATTTGAGATGTTGCCACCTTTTGACTATTGTGGATTATGCTACTATGAACACTCCTGTGGACATATGGGCCTAGGTTCCATTTTACTTGGATCTATACTAAAGAGGGGAATTTTGAGGTCCACCACCAGCTCATGAGGGTTCCAATCTCTCCACATCCTCACCAACACTTGCTATTATCTGACTTTTCTATTCTAACCATCCTACTAGGTGTGAAGAGGTATTGCATTGTAGTTTTGGTTTGCATTTCCATAAAAACTAATACTAAGCATTTTTTTTCATGTTCTCATTGGTCATTTGTATATCTTCTTCGGACAAATGTCTATTTGAATTCTTTGCCCATTTTTTAAATTGGATTCTTTGTATTCTTGAGTTGTAAGAATTCTTTATGTAATGTCCCTTATCAGACATATAATTTGCAAATATTTTCTACCATTCACTGGGTTGTTTTCACTTTCTTGATATTGTCCTTTCATACACAAATGTTTCTAATTTTGATGAAGCCCAAGTTTTTTGTTTTTTTTTTTTTTTTGGTCACTTATGCTTTTGCTGTCTTATCTAAGAAGCCATCTCTAGATCTAAGGTCACAGAAATTTACTCCTATGTTTTCCACCAAGAGTTTTAGCTAAACCAGATCTTAGATCCATTTTTGAGTTAATTTTTGTACATGCTTTGAGATAGGGGTACAAATTCCTTCTTTTGCATGCAGATATCCTGTTGTCTGAAGACCATTTATTGTAAATATGATTCTACCCCCATAGAATTGTTAAACACCATTGTCAAAATAAAATGACGGTAAATATGAGCAAGAATCCTAAAATTTTATTATCATATATATTTAAATATGTATTTGTTTTTATTTAGATATTTATTTCATCTGCAATTTACTTCAAGGTATTATTTTCTAAATTGAAGGCTAATTATGACAACATTGTGTTTGAATAATGCACTTTCTTTCTTTACTAACTGAAAAATTTACACTTTCTTTTGTCATATTTTTTCAATCACATGGATCCATTAGAAGCTTTTTATTATGAAAGTTCCACATTCCAGTGTTTGTCTTTGCAACATCATACTGTTAGCCCTTAGTAAGAACTTGCTTCCTTTTTCAAAAATAACATTTTCTTCTTTTATTTTATGAGTAATTTCTCTCCCTCACTGTTTCTATTCTGTTCTGAAGAAGATAGATACTTTTGGATCCATCCCTAGGTTTTAACTTTTGTTTTCATGTTTTCTAACTCTGTGCTTTCCCATTATTTTCTGGAAGAATACTTCAATTTAACCTTTACATTAATTTGCTCTTCATTTGTGTGTGTGTGTGTTGGTGTGTGGTTTTTTGTTATCCCCGAATCTTCTATTTAATTTTTTTTTTTACAACTGAGTGGATGCAATTTCCTCTCGAATCTTTCTGAAGACATTAATTTACTGTAGAAGTCATGGCTCTGCTTCTTTAGTGGGCTCTGTCTCAGTACCTATGTATATCTCCTCATTCTTAGCACAAACATACACACAAGCCAATTGCCAGCACCTGTATTTCTTTGCCCAAGGGCTTTCTCTTGCCTCTGAAGCCCATGTTACTGCCAAAATTGCAGGCTGGAGGAACTGAGGAATTCCTGGGAGCAGCTCTCTTCCAGTGACTGATGGGAGTTGGTATATAATTACCTGAGCTCTTACACCCTCCGGTTGGATCAGTCTGACACGTGTGTTCAACACTGGATCTGGTTTTCCCCAGGGGATTGAGTTCTAGTTGCCAGGGTGCTTGCTGACTTGATGTTGTTCCCTTTATTGGCTGCCTTCCTAACCCCATGTCCCTTCCTCTCTCCTCCCCTGTTCCTTCTTTCATCTCCCCATAAATTACTTGCACTCTGGTACGCAGCTACCTATGGGCACATTCTAAGACATTCACATCTCTTGACGAAGAGTTCCTGGTTTGGTTTGAAATGCATTTTCTGGATTGAATGTTCCAGTCCAAAAATTCTCATCATCATTTCTTGTCTAACTTCACTCCCAATTTTAAGGAAATGCCTGAGAGTTCCCAGTGGAAGAGGAGAGTTGCAGAGTTGAGGTTACCACAGACCCACCAGCATGAAGCCTGATGGATAGTGAAGTATCCTCATAAGAGGTGCTGCAGGGAGGTCAGCTAAGATAAGGTTGGGTGGAGAATATGGCTGAGATTCAGAGGAGGGCCATCCAATGCCAAGGTCAAGGCTGTTGGTCCTGCTAAGGGAACGGTTTGTGTTCCTCCAATGCGGGTGCCAACATGGACCCTGCTCTGTGGCAAGATCAGAAAGACACTGCCCTCTGTCCAGTGGAAGCAGAGGAGGACACAATGATATGAAGACATGTAGTCTTATCCCTGTACCCACATACCACTCTGGCAAGGGGAAGACAGAGAGAAATCCTAAAACCCTGAACATTTACCTAAGAGAAAATAGATTAACCCAAAGGTATCCTATTTCAGGAAAAAAAAATCAATGTACCTTTCATGGGTAGTTTTGTCTCCATCCACAGAAGGATGGAGTCTCAAGCACAACATGAGATAAATTATAGAAAATTAAAGAAAATTGCATTTTCTTTTGAGAGGAAAATTCATTTCAGTGTAGTGTCAGCTGCGCTGCTTTAATAGACCTGTGACGAATCCTTTAGACCCTACACCGCTCCAATCAAATATTTTTTAAAGAAAAGTTTAAATGCTAGATTTTATTAATAATATTGACAATGAAGCATTCTATGTCTTTCATGTCACAGAGGTCAGGAAATTGGGATGCGCTCTGCTTTGCACTGATTTTCAGTGTCTGCTGCAGGTACTAGACTGAGGGGTGGACCCACGTGGTCAGAGGGAGAAAGCCCACTGCTTCTGCAATCAATTACTTTACTTAACTGCAATTATAGTGGGAGACCAAAACGTTTAGCCTTCTCTTAGCTTCTTTATCTGCTTCTTTCCCGGGAGGCATTCTGAGATGCTGCTGGAGGGAGTCTCCCGACCGTAAAAGGCTATTAGTGGGATTGCACGATGACCAAGTTACAGCAAAGTGCACCTTCGCTTCTGTGAAGGACACAAGTTTCCTAATGGAACGGTTTTGGCAGGACTGTGAGTGCCCAACAATATCGAAACGGAAGACCCTCAAATACGCTGCACCTGACTCTCGGGGCAGGAAGGCCTGGGGCAGTGGTCATCCTGGAAGTGCAAGCTCTGCTCAGGCCAGGGAGGAGTCCATGGAAGAGCTGAAATGATGGACAGAGATAGTAAGAGTTAGAACTTGGAATTTTAAAAGCAGGTGAAGGAAGGAGAGATGGGTAGGAGTAGAGGAGAAAGACTAGGAGGGAAAAGATTCTGTCCCTAAAGAGCCAAACTATAAAAGCAAAAGAAAAGAAAACTAGAAAGGGCCCTCCTTCCCCACCTATAGGACAGCAATGCAGTTTCATCCCAAGAGACGGCTTCCCATCTCTAACACCCCATTTCTGTGTGCCCTGAGCTCCAGAAGCTTCTAGAAAGTTCATCTTGTCCTCATGCAGGCTGAACGAGGTATTGAGGGTTGGGACCATATTCCCATTGACTGTTTACCCAGGTACTAAAAGTCACACAATGAACGACCTTGTAAACCCAAACCCTAAAGCAGCATGCAGGATTCCATGCTGAGCTCCAGAGAAAAGCAAACGAAGGGACAATTCCATCCGGCTTGTGGAGATCACGTTCCCCTAAGTAGGTCAGTCCTAGAAGTTAGTGACCAGCTGTGCTGACTTCAACATCTAGTCATTACGTTCACAGTGGCCTTCCCAGGTGCCATGAATGCTGAATTAACTTCTTAAAAATTAATAAATAGAATAAATAGCTCATGTGCCCTAACATTGGCAGTAGATTAAACAAAGAATGGTGCAACTTGGTTTGCTTTGTTGGACAGAAACATTAAATGCAAAACAAGTACTTAAGACCAGGAACTCTTCCTGAGGAGACATAAATGTCTTCACGTGTCCACTTGGAGCCTCTGACGCAGCTTTGTGTCAGATGCACTCTGAGTCCTTGGTTTGTACCTGAATGCTGGAAACATTGGGATTATTGGGCCTGGTCTGTGCATCAGATGCAAAATGTGGCAAGTGTCTTGGGCCAGAGAAACAGAAGGAAAGGAGAATTTGGAGTCTGCAGAAACCAGCCAGATGATGGGTGAACTGAAAAGTCAAACAAGAGACAATGAGGCAACTCAGACGTTGACCACAGGAAGTCTGTATTACTCCTAGAGCCCTGAGACCAAAGGGGGACCAAAACTGCGTACCAGCTTGCCCACAAAGAGGGGGCTCCCTGGCACAAGCCAGACCTAGAGGGAAGCGGAGCTATTGCTGGAGGTGCCACCTAAAGCAGAGAGAAACGGGAAGAAACACCCTGGCTTCTCCCTGCTCCCACCCTCCAATCCCAGCACTTCCCATTGGTTGAACCTCCCCAGCAACAGAATGTTGGGAACCAGAAATCTAAAACCCAGAGCAGCACAGCAGGGGCCAGGAGAGGCTACAGAAGGAGCCACTGAATGACCAGCATGGAACCTGATGCTTTTCTTCACTCATCAGGAAATACTTGTAATTGATTTTCACTCGTAAGAAACAAAATGCAATGTTTCAAAAATAACATATTTAGCATTTCAAGTATAAGAATGTTATGTTGTAAGAACTGGTATTCACTTTAACAACACTGTGTGAATATTAAATAGAAATACCTAGTATATACAGTCTTACTTCTTTCAAGCAAAAACAAGAATTTCTACCATTATATTTCATTATTGGGTTAAATTATACTCACATATCAGCTTTATATTGCATTTCGCTCAAATCTGACTCAACCCGTTCTCAGAGTTCGTATCATGAAGTGAATTAGGGATAACGTAGGGCCATCCTTACTGAAGTTTCTTCTCTGGGATAGTGTTCTTATGAGAGACAAATTTATTTCTAAGTAAGAATGGTCTTACAGAAATGGGGGAGAGTGTTGCATTGTTAGATGGCTCCCCAAGCCTGCTTTGTAGGGGACCATAACAGGAGTGTTCATTCTGAGTGGCTGATGGCTCTTCCTCCTGACTTATTTACTCTCAGAAAAAAAGAAAGAGGAATTTCTTGACCAAACACATGCTTTCTTTGACTAACTGGCCACCAGCTCTTCCTGGGTTCCTCTCCTTGACCAGCATCTCCCTTAGGTGCTGCGTAGGACAGTATCTTTCTATAAGAGGGTGACAATGGGAACATATTTTTATATTTTTTTCCATCATTGAATCTATTAATGATGAAATATAGGAAATATTACTAATCAGCAAATCTAGAAGTTATTTTTCACTATTAAGTAGCAGTCAATGCAAAATCAGCTGCCTTGTTAGCTTAGTTAGACCCTTTCATAAGACATAACTGAAATACATCAGAAAACGTCTTTAATGTGAGTTTCCTGGGACCCCATGTCTACTCAGCATTTCCTTTTATTCCTATTGTTCTGGGTCACCTGCTGCTCCTGCAGTGAGTCCCTCATGCCTTTGATCATACACTGATGGGGCTTTTATAACACTTGATATTTATAATCAGAGAGCTGCATGCAGGTTATCGTTACATATTCAGAATATGTTTTTCCTTTCAATGAGAATAAAAAGTATTCCCCTGGCGACAATAGGAGCGACGGGAGCATTCAGCGGAAAAGGCGAGGCTCTGGCAGGACCACCTGGAAGATGGCGCACAGGACAGGAGCCTGTTTTGCCTGGAGTGAGGGACATTGACTGGTATCTACTGAAGAGGAAAATGAAATGAGATCACATGGAATGAAGGCGAACTTTTATCTGCTACAGAGAAAGAACCTCCTGGGAAAACATAGGCCTGCTAGGAGATAGTTCTGGGTAGCAAAGGTGATTTATGCTTCCTGTAGTCAGTTCTGAACTAATTCCCAGAACGGCATGAAGGGATGCCAATTTGAACAGAAGACAAACTGTGCTCTCTGTCCATTTGAAATCACATCACCTACAAGAGTAATACAAATGGCGTGGCTTTTTTTATAGTCACTTACTTCTAAGGAGGTCCAAGGGCTTCCTACCCATGATCTCACTTACTAGCACACGGTGAACTCTGTCCCCCCACGTGAAGAGCAGCACAACTTTCCTGGGTAGAAGAAAGGGGAACTTCCTCTCGTCTATTCCCTCCCTCTGTTTAACCCTCTGCACCAGCAAAGAGGAAAGCGTATCAGCTGGGCTCATGCTGGAGCCCCAGCAAGAGCAGGGCCTTTCAAGCCAGAAGACACACACACACACACCGAGATCTGGATTCACGGCCACTTCCCTCTGGGTGAACTTGGCCAAGCCCTTTAACCTCTCTGGGCCTCGGATTCTTTACCTATAAAATAGGAGAAATGACCCCTACCTTGAGGATTGCTATAGGGAATAGAACCAGTACAATGAAAATGTCTTGGACAGCATTTAGCAAATACTTGGTATTTAATAAATAGTCTCATGTGTTATTATTAGTTGACCCCAAGGCCAACCCTCAGGCCTGCTTCTCCTCTTCCACTCCATCCCACGTTTCCTCTCTTTTAAGCTCACTTTGTGATGTGGATTCAGAAAAATGGCAGAGCAGAGGTATGGCCATGCACAGGAGATGCCCAGGCCAGGAGTTTCTTCACGCCATCCTAAATGGGCACAGGCAGCAGGGTCCTCCTCCACATCCCTCTGCTCTTACAAAGGAACGGTGGGCATGGCATCTAATGTTCCCTTTCTTGGGGAGAAAGTCTGCATTCACCCACTGAAATCCTTCAACCAGTAAGCTCATACCCATTGCTGTCAGGGAGGTGCAGAAATTTCCAGGGGGAAAAAAAAAAAAAGTCAGTCCTTAACAGCCTCCTAATGCTAGAGATCTAGAAAGTAGTTCCCTAAAATTATTGTGGCTTGATGAGTATACCTCAGACATGTGAACTTTTTGGACGTGTCATTTCATGGCTCCTGCAACATGCAAGCCCCTGTCCTAGACCCGAGGAGCCAGAACCCGTCCCTGGAGGAGGCACAGGAGAGTGGGAGAGATGACACACAGGCACACAGCTCCCCAGTGCAGCACGCTGGCCTCCCTTTCCCGGCCAAGGGCTGCCCTGCTCACTGAGGCCCTGAGCTGGGGGAGGTGAGTGCGATGTCAGCGCCCCACCTTGTCAATCACACTGCAAAATGATGAGCTCAGATCTTTCAGAGAAGAGTGACTATTAGCTCTGGAAGAAATGAATCACACCGAAAGCATCATAGTTTTGTTTTGTTTTTCCCTGACTCCCCCTTGGCACCACAAATTAATCCTCAAATTACTCACTGATGTAGTCCGGACTCCGCAAACACAATACGGCTTCATGATTGATTTCTAAAGTGGTTTCCACAGTTGAAGGAGTCTTTGAAGGAAAGTGTGTCTCCGGTGTTACATAGTCATAGAAAAATAGCTATTATCATCATCAGAAGATGTTTTTTTGGTACCAAAGATATTAATTTTCTAGAGAATAAGAATAAACACTGAGGGGCATTTTTTAAAAAATGTTTGTGCCTTCACTGCAGGTTGAACATCAATGTTGCAAGTCAGTGTGTAAAGAATGTGTTGCTAGCGGACACAGCCCTCTCGAGCAGTTGCTGGAAAATTCCATAATAAACTAATCACCAAGGGCCCCCAAAGCTCCTGCTGGGATTGGCTGCCACGCTGCAGGATCTGCCCTGACACTTTCTAAACAGCCTGCGTGAAAGAGATGTCTTGTCTGGTTGTGCTGGTTATCATTCTTTTTTCAGAACAATTTCAGAAAAGACCATAAGCTTGTGACAGAACGAATTTGTGATCTTATCCAATCATCTGGGCTGTTTGCAAAACTTCAGTAGGTGGCAGCGTTTTGTTGATAAATGTTTTGTTAGCCAAGTGATCTCATTTAGTGCAACTGTTGCAATATTAATAAACTGAACTTATGATCGTGTTTGCCAGGACTGAAAATATTGCCATTCTCTCCAGCGGGTGCTCTTATCTGAACTGACAGCAGCATTCATTGTATGAGAGATGGGGGTGGGGGGAGGCATACTCTGGGTTACGGTATGCGGGAAAGTGATGGAGGCAGAGGGAGGCTTTGGGAAGGAAGGCACCAGATGAAGAAAGGGAACGTAGGATGTCATGCCCACAGTCTGGCTGGCTCAACAAAACCCTGGACTGGCACAAAGGTTCACTCCTTTCGGGCAGCCTGTGTGACGCATAAAGACCCTGAAGGTGATCCCTGAGGTCCTGAGGAAACCAGGTGAAGGCCACTGGTTAAGCAAGCACCTCAGATCCCTTTGCAGCAAAGGCAGGAAACCAAATCAGAGCGCTCCCGATGTGCCCCCAAGCTTCTTGGGGCCAGCACAGACAACGTCTCAATACCTATCCAAATCACAGCAAGTTCTGCCAGGCCAGTCACAACCAACCCAGAGAAGAGGTCCCAGAGTGGCCTCTAGAAAGAGGGGGACAACACCTCCTTCACCAGAAGCCCCAGCCTGTCACTCAAGTCTGTTCAATCTGACCCCAATCAATCACCCTACATTTCTTCATTCCCCTAAGGCTCGCGAGCCACATGCGGCTCTTTGGCCCCTTGAGTGTGGTTCTCCCACAAAATACCACGGCCTGGGCGAGTCTATTTTGAAGAAGTGGCGTTAGAAGAAGTTTTAAAAAATTTGGCTCTCAAAAAAAATTTCAATCGTTGTACTGTTGATATTTGGCTCTGTGGACTAATGAGTTTGCCGACCACTGCCCTAAGGAACCAACCTTCCTTTGCAGAGTGTAAAGACCTGGCTGGGAAAGAGAACCTTTCTCAAGTGCCCCCTCCTTCCTAGGGGACCAGGGAACCCACCATTACACAAGGAACTTTCAGGGTCCCGCAGGCCAGCGTGTCAGGTGGTTCCTCGTGAGCATCATAGACTGAGCCGGAATATGCCTTTGATTTCCCAATCCCCGGGCTTGCCTGCTGCCATTGCTTTCACCTGCTGGAGATGGCCCTCATTCTGTCACCTTCACCTGTCAGAAAGACACATTTCGTGAGTCCACTCCAATCCGTCCTTTGCGGTAAAGGCTTGTCTGATCGCCCCGGCTGGAATGGACATCTTCCTTTGATGAATACCCACTGCAGTTCCTGCCGGGCCCGCTGCCTGCCAGCAGTGGGAGGACTTGTCTTTCCTGCAGCTGGCCTGCAGGTTCTGTGTGGGCCTGTAGGCACTCAGTGAAAAGGTAGCTAGTGCCTGCCTCCTTTGCCTTGTTTTCCATTGACACCTTTTATGCCACTTATTTTTGCCTTGTATTAAAGTTATAAAAATACCATATGTGCAAGGCCTGCTTTCCTCTCCCGACTGCAAATGCCTTGTAGTTATCTTTGTATATCCTTAACACCTAGCCCAGTGGCTTAACAAAAAAAAAAAAAAGTCTTTTGAATTAATTAGTAATTAATTGATGCCTTTATATTCAAATTAGCATGCCAGTCAGCCTCACTGCTGTGTGAGAACTCTTTCAATTCTCTTTTTGGTGAAGTCATTTCTCTAAGGTGCGATGGTTAAATTCCACCAAGGAAAGACCCACACCTCCCATTCAGCCACTGTCGCACAAGACCCAGGCGTCCTGGACAGTTATTCTAATGACCAACTGAACAGATAGAAAATTATAGGGTTAATGTTTCTACAAGACAAATCTATAAAGCATTTTCCTTAACACCAGTGAGTTATTTTTTATTACTATTTATGATTTCATATGAAGGCAAAAATATAACCGCCATTTACATCAGGAGTAGGGAGCATCCAGCCTGCGGGCCATATAAGGCCCGCGAAACCATTTGGTGTGGCCCTGCCCAGGCATTAGGGGTGAGTTAATGAAACGTTCAACCAAATACAGCAGGCTAATTTTTAAGTTGATAGTTCTGTTGTTGTTGTTGTTGTTGTTGTTAATCCTCACCTGAGAATATTTATCCGTTGATTTTTAGGGAGAGTGGAAGAGAGAGGGAAAAACAGAAAGGAACATTGATGTGAGAAAAACACATTGATTGGTTGCCTCCTGCACGAGCCCCAACCAGGGCCCGGGCCGGGGAGGAGCCTGCAACCAAGGACCCTTTGGTCCACAGGCTAACGTTTTATCCACAGAAAAAAAACCAGCTAGGGCTAAGTTGATAATTTAGTATGGCCCGAGAATGATGTTATAAATATCCAAATGTCCCTTGGAAGAAAAGAAAGTTCCCCACCCCTGATTTACATAAAGATCTTTTCCTCCTCACCACATCCTCTTATTAAAATCAATCAGGCATTTGGGAAGACACTGGTTATACTATATACCGGATTGTTTCATGTGGCCCAGAAGAGTACATCCTCTTTCCTTGGGGGACGCCAAGTTACTACATTATAACTGAATCCCATTTTCCTTGCACGATGTCTATTGCCTAATATTTTAGCCAACTGATCTATTAGTTAGTTCATCATGTCAGAGGGAGTTATATAACTTCAAGAGTTTGTGATCTCCCATCTGCAGGCATCATCTTTACATCCAAATATTTTCTGAGAACCCACAGTGGGCACAGTGACACCCCCACTAAAGATCTCACACTGAGATGGAAAGATGGCCTGGGTCAGGGCATGGAGTTTGACAGTGAGAATGTTTGAGCAACAAGCATTTGTAAAGCAACCACTCTTTCTGTCCATTCTCTTAGACATATAATTGGAGGCGGGGAGGATAAGCAGAGGGCTCTGTTGGCATAGAGTCGCTCCAATATGTCTTCCAGGTACTTCAGAGATCTCTGGTGGCAACACCTCTCAGAAGGTAGGGTGGGAGGACAACTCTTCCCCAGCGTCTGTCCCACAATCTATAAGGTTGCATTCCTTCATATACTGTAATATTGTAATTCAAGTGATTGTCTTTCCCCATCTCAATCCCTCCTCACAGAACTAACCAATGTGCACACATGCACAACATATGCAAATATCCTTGGGCCTGTAGAGTTTCTAACTCTAGGAACTACAGTTCACGGGGAAGCTGAAAGTATCTTTACTTATCGAAGATGCCCCTGATGTGCACACCGTGTCAACCACGTAGGAGAGGTGCTCCTCCCCAGGTTTACATTCATCACCAGACGCACTTGTTTCAAATGTCTCTGCTACTCACTAGAGTCGTGCTCATTCAGTCTGCTTAAACTTCTGGACCCCTCCTCTGGAAACTTTGCATTTGAATCTACCTGCCCATGGCTCACTTCAGAATGATCATTAATATCATCAAGTTCCATCAGATAGTTGGTCACCACATTCAGGGAGCTACCCATTGCTCCATTACTCCATGCTTCAGCCCACACGAATCCTAACTAGTTGAAGCAAGGAAGAAACGGCATTATGGACAGAAGGAAAAAAGGACATCGCAGAAGATGTTAATCCGTTTACGGTGATGATACAAATTAACTGCATAATTATGGGAGATCAAGCAGAAGTGTTTTTCATGACTTGCCCCCATAATTGTTTCTTCCTTGTATCGTTAGCTCCCATGTTGTTGCACCATTATTACAGAAGAATTAAAGTTATTAGAGCATAGTGGATAGCATGCTACTCTCCTCCTTTTCACATTTCATAGTAATAGGCCAATGGAAGGTCTAGAACTCACACTGTCAGTCTGACAGGAGTGGGCCCTGCACATATTAGAAGTATAATTTAATTTTAGGATGCAGCCTTATAACATAGCATTCAAGGAAAAGAAGAAAAGGGGTCTGATTGTGATTGTCAGTTTGAAAATTCTCACTATTGCCCTGATTAGTGATGAAATCTTAAAATCTGGCATCTTAGCTAGTTCTCCCAAGGTGTCATTATTTAAGTCACTCATTATTAGAATACTGAAAAGCAAATTTAATTAATTTCATATCAGTATGGCTTATTTGTCTGGCATGAAGTGACATTGTGAAATTCATCACAAGCGCCACTTCTCACTTCACAGTTGAAAGAAGTTGTGCAGTTGTCTTGAATCCAAGGAACCGGCAGAGAGATGTGCCAGAAGGAACTGTGGGCAGGAGTTTCAAATCTGGGTACCAGCTCCACTTCCATCCCAAATTAGATGGCTTTGTGCAAATTACTTTGCATCTCTGGGATGCTGTTGTCTTTCTGACAAGATGAGGCCAGACATTTGCTAAGGGCTCTTCAGTTTTAATATTTCAATGATTCTATTAGCATTTTATGATTATGATACAGAAAGTTACAAGGATTATGGCTGACCACCAAAGCCCACTGAATTGTGGGGAACCTTTTTCCAAATAGATATGAAGCCAAAGGTGACCAGTTGATTGGAGTGATAACACGGGCTACTAGATTCAGACCCACAAAGGACTTGACTTCAATAGGTAGGTGATAGTGACAAGGAAAAACCTAAAGCAGTGGTTCTACATGTATGTAGCACCTGCTCTGGAGATCATTTTGATGTGAGCAAATCTTGGTTTTAGTCCACAACCTCTTCCTCACTTGTTTACTCTCCTTCCAATTTTCCAGGACCTGGGTGATTCTATTATAAAGTAACTCAGACCAAGTCATTCCTCTGCTTAAAATCCTGTAATCATTTCCCATCGCACTCAGATTAGAAACCAAAATCTTCTCTATGTTCTATAAGCAATAAGTTGTCCCATTCACCATTAGTTCACTTTTCTCAACTTCCATTTTCTCTTCCTCATTGCTCACTCGGCTCCAGCTGCCTGTCACACTGGCCTCCTTGCTCCTGGAACATGCCCAGGACATTGCTACCTCCAGGCCTTCCTTGGACCAGCTATTCCCTTTGCCTTGGACTCTCTGTGTATGGATTGCTCCAATATATTCTCTACATATTTGTTTAATTTTAACCTCTTCAGTTATGGCTACATGACCTCCTACTTATAAGTAATCATTACAATCCACCCTTCCCCCTTGCTCCACTGCCCATCCACGATTTATATCTTCCATAGCACTAGTAACCTTCTAACATACTACATTTTATGCACATATTTTTTTTCATTATTTATCCCCATTTGAAGGTAAGCTTTCCAGAGATTTGGAATTTCTGTTTGTTGACTGCTCTATTCCCAGAAACTATAAAAGCTACTGGCACACAGTAGCCACTCAATATTATTGAATGACTGAATCTCTTTATCTCCCATTCTCCAAAAATATTTAGGTATTATCATTTATGATGATCTGTTCTGATATAAATTTGGGGGCAGGGGTGCAGATAGATGTGTGAAGGGACTAACATTTTTGATCTTAGTATTTTATATATAGTGATTGTGGTTTTATTTCACTTTGTATCATGAGAAGGTCTTTAATTTGAAGCCAAGTTAGACTGATTTCAAATTCTGGTCATGTTGCTTGTCAATGAAATAACCTTCAGATTTTTTTTTTTTTTTTGCCAGCTATGAAATTGATGTAATGAGGCAGCTTGCTATGCAAGGGTTTTGAGAAAAGGACATGCATTGACCTATATGAAGCACATAGCATAGTGTCAGGTACAGACTAGCTGCTCAATAAAAGTGGTCTTGCATGTTTGAGTTGTATGAATTAATCGGGAGTCTGACTGTTCACATAGGTTTAGCATATAATACCTGTCTCCCTAGAGAGCACTTTGATTCAAAGGAAGAAACCTTACAGGAGAAATTTCTAGGATCAGCAATAACGGGGGAAATTTTTATTGGAGAAGGAAGGGGAGACAAAAGGAGAGGGTTGGGGTGGGCAGAGCACCCTCCCAGACCTCCTCACATCCTCACATTCCCCAGGAAATCACTCTCATTAGAACCCTTGGCAACCATGCACCTCTGAGCCTTAATAGAGTGAAAGACTCATTCATGAGCATTTCATGACTCCTATAGCATAGAGACGGTCTTTGAAGATTACAATCCTACCAGGATGTCCCCCACAGAGATTAAATGCTGAAAGAGAAAAAAGATAAGCATGTGGGGAAAGGGTAGGGTGAAGAGAAAGATGAAACAAAGTCTAGGAATCACTTCTCATGTCATCATTGTCGCATTAACACCTGAATGGCTAATACACATGCCCTGTGGCTTGTTAAAGGAGAAACTTCAAAGCATGTAAATATTTTTTTTAAATGAGAATGCTTGACCCTAACAGTTGGTATTCTCAGGCAGACAGCAGCTGGCATATATGGGCTCATATCCCCAGCCCACACAGGTGGAGACACAGTTGTTCCCAGCATCCCCCTTCCTTTAATAAGCCAATAAATATTGATTCTGACCTGGTTGCCACTTGTTCCCCTAGCATCGTCTCTCATTCCAAGACTTCTCGAAACTATAAAAAGCTAATTTCCAGATTTCTAGTCTGGCTAGAAGAACTCAGTTTTTCAATCAGATCTCCCAGAGGTCTAAGAGCAATCATTATGAATGAGAAAAGGCATTTTGTATTCTTCCCAGCTTGGTAGTAGGTAGAGGGAGCAGGGCTAGTTACCTACTGAGGCAATGATGAAATTTAAACATTCGGATCTGCTGTTCATCCTGTAAGATCACAGAAAATTTGGGGCAAGAACCTGACATGCACAAAGGTCAGCAGTCACTGAAAAGTACAGCTCATGGACTAAAATCATGATCAAAACATGAAAAATGAACCACACTTCTCACATAGCCAGCATTTTATCTCAGGCAATGCAGTTCTAAGAACATTATTTTGAACAACATACATGATGGCTAAATTTGAGTTTTAGAAAAAACATGTGACTGAAAGGAGACTTGACCTACATTTTGAAGCAGTTTTTTTTTTTTTTTTTCAGTTTCAGTATTCAAGAAGAATATTGAGAATCTCCTATATGCTTAGCACTGTTGGAGCAGGTCATCTGAGCAACAGACAATAATTATAAGACAGTTCTCTAACTCAGATATTTCACTAATTGGAGAGACAAGACAAGCATATCCTCTCAGAGTTTTGGTGCTTAATGTTTTGGGGGCCATAGACTTCTTTGAGAGTCTGAGGGCTGGTACAGAGGCCTGTTTTAGAAAAAAATCAAATATACATACAATTCTTTACTCCATTTTAGTGATTTCACATACTTTATGGACCCCTCTGTGGTCCAGGATAAAGTTTGACTGCCCATCACATTTTCCCCTAACAGGCTACTTTCTCTTTGGAAACAGGTGTCACATGTCAGAAGTATATTTCCCACGTTATCCCTAGCATCTAGTTGAGTTCTGTCACATAATAAACATCGTTGACTAAATAAATGCATCAATGAGTTTAGAAAGCCTGCCTTGGAGAGTATGAAAGGCAGTGAGGATGCCCAGGGTCTGGGCTGCACTTGGGGTACAGCTGGTCCTAGACACAGAAAGTCCATCAGGACTAGAGCCAGTAGGAGAGGCCTGAGAAGATTAGGGCTGAAACTGGACAAATGGATAAAATTCATGTGGGTACAACAACGAAATGAGCAAGTACTATCATCAAATCATGAATTAAAAATAAAGACCTCTTATTGGTGGGAGAATGAAGGGATGCCCTGGACTTGACAATCAAGGCTTGCCATGCCCACTTGCTATGTTGGAAAAGGAGTCTTTTTTTTAAGGATGCCTGCGGTGCCCAGAATCAGTGCAAACCACCAAGATGGGGGTTGAAAGGAGGCAGGGATGTGCGGCATCTGGGCAGCTTGGACCACAACATGGCTGCGCCACCTCTGTGATGAATTTATCCTCCCAACCTGCTTTCCATTGAGTGACCAGGAGGCAGATTCCGGAGACAGCACTGATAGGATGAACCTGGGCCACAGGCCTGCCCCAGGTGTACCAGCAACTCACAGAGGATTTCCCCTAAAGCTTCGGTAGACCCAGGTGGCATGAGAGAAGCATAAGAGGCTGGCCCTAGGAATTTCTTTCCTGCAATAACTATTCGAAACAGTTCTCCCTAAATGAGAGTCGGTGCTAACAGGAAGTGAAGGAATAGTGGTAGATGTCAGAGAGCCCAAACCAACAAATCTCTGAGGGATCTTAAGCAAGGTACCTAAGGTACTTTCCCCCATCTACTACCTCATAGGTAAAAACAGCGATGATGATGATAATAACTGCCTCCGTTTGGGGAAAATCAAATGATATAATTCTTGGAACACTTTTAGCTTATTGCCCGGTGCATGCTCATTCAATGTCCATTATCATTGCTGCTGCTGTTGCTACTTATTACTTAGCTGGATGTGGAGGACAAGATTGGGTACCCATGTGTATTTAACTTCAAACTCCAAATGTACCCCATATTTAATACTACATCTCAAAGACACAAGGGGGGTGAAGAAAGTAAATGTTGATGAATCGGTAAACACCATACAGACAAAAGTAGGATACTCACTCACTTTCTGAGAAAAAGATGGTCTCCCTCCTAGGAACTCACTCTTTCCCCTCTTCAGTCTTCCTTTCTTCCCTGCTGTCAGCTTTGCTGACTGTCTTAACACTAATGACTTCCTCCCGGTTTACCATTTCTCAAAGCCTGAAATTGCTGATATTTATTCTTTTCCTACCTCCTTCAAGACCAGGCTGGTTGCTTGCTCTCAGGAAGGTTCTCCCAGTTGGGCAGGCGGGGTGTTTGCCTTCACCCCCATTTCCCACAACTGCCTTGCTCTCCAACCTACAATGTGAGTGTCTTCACCTGATATCCAACCTGACGTAACTGGAGGTGGGTGGATGCAAAGCAGAGTGAGGAGCCCTATATAGATTTGATTTTATTTAAAATGTAAATGTTATTTGCCTCATGCTTCTAAATGTTTCAGAGTCCTACCCTGAGATCCACGCACACACTTCCTGCCATGTCTCTTGAGGGCAGGACCTTCATTTTTTTTTAGGGTTTAATTTTTTTAATTGTTTAAAATATTACATATGTCTCCTTTTCCCCCCATCAACCCCAGGACCTTCACTTTTAATCAATGACATAATCGTATCCCATTATGGGAATGGTATGTCTAAACTTTTTAATCGACCCTTGAACTGGCCTCACCATTCTGAGTGGATGCAATTAGCTCCAGAGAAAAATTGTCACCATCTTCTTTCCTAAATTCCTCCCCTCCTTCCAACACTGAGACAGTGTGAGTGACAGGAAGGATGAGGGGTAGAGAGGAAACATCCTTGAAATTTGGGGAATGAGGTCAAAGTGGATAGGAGGCAGAGGAAATCTTACACTGCTTCCTTTTCCCACTTCCCATGCCTTGTGCCCTTAATATAAACCGTGAGAAGCAATACAATTGAGCAAAGCAAAGACTTTGAATAGTTCTTCTCATACTCATCAGAGACCAACACATTGGAAATCAAGTCGCAACCATCTTCATGACTGCACATTCCTTACCACCAAGAAGTAATCACAAACTTTTCATCTGATCTTAAAAGCCTCCTTATTCAGTCAAACCTTGCCTACTGACTCAAAAATATTGGGTTGAAAGCAGGTCCCATGCATTAAATAAGATGAGAACACCTATCTTACTAAGTATGGCTAAAGACTAACGGGGACTTTAGACCCAAAATGTAAGTTACTAATGTTTTTCTGTCATCACCATCTGCCTGTACTAGTATACATGCAGCCTTTTCTAAATCAGCAAAGATGGACACTATCAAAAACATATGGAATGCCAACCAAGACATAATCAGCAAACCAAGGGGTAGTCTGAATGTGCAGGCTGGTGATCACTCACAAAGACGTGATGTCCTTATGTCTATTCATTTATCAGCTTAAATCAAAGGGTTAGAGGAGGAGGAGGGAGAGAAGGGGGAGGGAAGCCTAGGCATGATTAACAATAGGTGCAACACAGGATGAGCTAGATGAAACTGCTCCATATGCAAATTATACAAGTCTGATTGCATCAAAGCGTGCACAGTTTAATGAATATAGCAGGATGCCTTTATCTTTGCTTGGATATGCTCCTAAAAGGAAGACTGTGCCCAGATAAAGCACAGTTTAATAAGGAGATTTTTCATTGCAGAGCCAATGAGCATTTGCATATCTTTCTCTCAGCTTCAGGCCTCTCTCTGTGTGTTGTACTCAGTCTCTTTCCATCTCTTGCTCCTGGTTTTCCCTCCTTCTGTCAATCCCCCCTCCTCCCTGGCACCCCCCCAACCTCCACCCCCAGCCTCTCTCTCATCCACAGGGCTATTCTGATCCTCTTTTTTTCCCATTGAAGTCAGTAAACATTTGCATGTTGTTGGCATATATTTTAGGAGCATGTATACTTAGTGCAAATTAAAGAGAGTCCTACACAGATGAGATTAGAATCTTTAAAACGTGACTTGAGCAATTATTTATCTCGGACGATTTTCACTTTGCTTAACATTGCCATGTTTCAAACATTCTTTAATTGATTATTTAAATATGTTCTGGTGTTTACTATTTATGTTTTTTAGTTCTGTTTTTTATTTTTGTCTCACTAAATTGCTATGTTAAGAGCACAGGCTTCGGGGTTTGAAGCCTTTCTCTACCTCCTACTAATATGTAATCCTGGATGAGTCACTTAACCTCTCTGCTCTCATTTTCCTTGTCTAATGAAATGGTGACAATAATACTTATTAAAAGAATTATTTAAGATAACAGTATATAATGTATGTAAAGCAATCAGCACAGAGTTTTGCACATTACATGCATTCAGTAATTATTCTTCATAGAACAGTTTCTTCAAAAGTATTCAATGTACAACTACATGTCTGATATATGCTACATATACATGTAGTTATTTTATGCGTGTGCATGTGTGTGTTTGTATACACAGAATGGTCTCTTGTAGACAGGAAGGCAATTCTAGGACATGTTGTTTAGATTATCTATATTGACACCAACTAAATCATGCACACACACATATGTATATATATGAACGTGGGTATATATCCATATGCACACATATACAGATATGTGTATGTATGAGCTGGATTGTATCAATGCAGCTAAACTCAACTCCATGTCCTAGAATTCCCTTCCTGGTCCACAAGAGACATTTTGCTCAAGATTTGGAAGATGGAAATGGAGCACCAACCCTCTTGCTTTCGACTCCTGGAAGGTCGGAACAGAGCTTGGGAGGTATCACAACACACCCATGTCGTGGCTTATTTCCTGCCTTAATGGGTCAGCATGAGACTGACTTCCAGCTCGCTCAGCTTCTGGGCCACATGAGTGTTTCACTTCATACTGTAAGACAGCACCATCTTCAAAGTTACGGGCATGGGGTGGTGAGAGTCCCCCGCAGGGTCCATGAGGTGGTGAGAGACCCCCACTTCCACTGTCCAGGCCCACCTTCTCTTCCTGAATACATGAGCTGAGGACTGGACATAGCAACAACAGTCTCTCATGTGGGTTGTGTAAGCTGCTCCCACAATTGCATGAAGTCAAATCCCCACTTTATTTTTATATGTTTATCCCTTTGAAGTATAATTAATACCTTAGATTAAAAATAGCCTTTCCTCTCAAGTGAAATAATGCTGTGAAAATTAACATTACATACATGCTCAAGCCTAGATAGAAGTCGCTTCTTTATGATTTTTCAAAAACTGCAAGCTCAATGAAAGCTAAACCAGGTTTGATTTTCATCAGTTTTCTGCACCTAACACTGAGCCTAGTACTCTCTAAGTTTTTTATAAATAGCAATAATAATAATAATAGTTACAACTGATATGTTAGGAAGATTGCAGTGGTAGAATTTTTTTCTGAGGGTTAGGTACAATTTTATTCCTTTGGATGTTGTCCTTGAGTTACTAAATTATTTTAAAATTTGAATGCATTCCAAAGAATTATTTTTGTGCTATGATCCTATCAGAGCTCACAAGCATACGGATGGTGTCAGTCTAGACAAGAAACATAAGAAACCAAATTTCTTAGCAAGAGAAACTGTGTTTTCTGGGCAAACCCTAACTCATCGCTTCAGATCCAGGACAGAATGAAGAGGAGCTATTGTGTCCATTCATTTATTACACAAATTTTATTACTTTTCTGCATTTTAGTAAAATTTCTAATGGGATTTTGACAGCTCCTCTAAATAATTTATTATATTTATGACCCAGGATGCTATGTTGCCCTCATCTCAGATTACTCTCTTTTCTCTGCCTTTTCGTGTTATCGGAACTATTTAGACAGTAAGCCTTCATTGGACGGGAATCAAGCATTATAATTCTTCTTAGTTTATGCATATAAATAGATACTTCTTAATTTATAAAGTGGCCATTGCCTTTTTAAATTAATTATTTTCTTAATGTTTTTAAATCTTTTGGAAAACATACCACTCAAATAAGGACTCCAACTTGGATCGCTGAACTCTTGTACCTGTGAACCAAAACAAAGATTCACACCTTCTTAAGGAGAAGCAAAGGCAGTGAACAATCCTTACTCTAACAGCCCAAAGCTAAAATTCTAATTAACCTAATTTGGGGGCAACTATAGCCCTTTTAAGTGTTGTGAGTCTTCGTCGAGGTCTATGAAATATTTAGTAATTCCAAGATCTCTAGAAAAGAGAAAGTAAAAATAAAATATGTTGCTTTTTGCATGTGATGTTATTCTTTTTATGATATTGTAGACAGCTCTATAACTAATAAATCCTGGGCCCTCGCATGCCTGGTCTCTGTGTGGAATCTTAACAAAGACACATAGCCTAGCAAGCCAAAGAGTAGACATTAAAAGAGAACTCTAATATTTACTTATGTTTCTATAAAAACATCAAAAGAGAACCAATGAATAATATACAGCACTACTCAAAGTCCTTTTCTTTTCTCCTCAGTGCTCCTCCATGCAGCTTCTCACATCCTAAAATCCATAACCGACCCATGGTCCCAGCCATGGTGATACCCTCCCTATGTTCCCATATTCTTCCATTTTAATAGTGAATCAGCATAGTTTCTCTCGCTGGGTTCTTGTTCACTCTCGGGGCCTCTGTGGCCTTATCTTTCTCCTAACTCAACATCAGAGAAGACCCAGGGACCAGGCTAGAACAGCTTCTCCTTTACTGGGAGGAAGGGGTAGGGGGAGAAATAAGGTACAAAAGACTTAACCATTAAAAATAACT
Source organism: Eptesicus fuscus (assembly GCF_027574615.1). Lineage (NCBI taxonomy): Eukaryota > Metazoa > Chordata > Mammalia > Chiroptera > Vespertilionidae > Eptesicus > Eptesicus fuscus. Next base: position 92,418,022 of record NC_072482.1, read on the forward strand.
ACATCCCTATCACACCAACTTCAAGGTAAGCGAATTCAGCAGCGTTGCAGATTTGGGCTAGATGTGGCAAAAATTCAAGGTCTTAACAACACAACAACTCATTTATTCGATACTTCAGTGATTTTGATATTATTAGCTTAGTTCCCCAACCCAATCAATAATGTGACCTATCCCTAAATAGCTTAACTCAACATGAATCCCTCACAAGCCTTTGTCCCAGGGGTCAGCAAAGGACAGTGTACCTCATGTTTTGTGTGGCTCACAAGCAAGGATTGCATTTTACTCTTTCACCTGGGTGGAAACCATCAGAAGAAGAATGTTTCTGGCACATGGAAATTAGGCATGATTCAAATGTTGGTGTCCATAAATGAAGGCCAAAATGGGACAACAGCCACACCCATTCACCCACCGGCTGTCTCTGGGGCTTCTGCACCTGGACTGCAGAGATGCATATTTGGCAGTAAATGGGATGGTCCCCAAAGCCTAAAATATTTACCACGTGGCTTTGTACAGACAAAGCTTGCTGGCCCCACTTATCTCATCACGGTCTGGTCTTATTTGGTTCAGGAAGTTACCCTAGTGTCTGCTTAATATTTAGACAGCTGAAGGTCATTGTATATATCATCCAAGAACGTTTTCATCCTATAAAAAATAGAGCACCACAGAATCATTTGCCCTAAAAAAATGTTCAGCCTCAAGGTAGCTAGGTCTCTGAAGAAAGTGCGGATTTATAGGAGAAATAGAGCCATTGGGGCTTTGGATCCTATTTTCATTTTTATTCAAACACAACCAAGGACTTTTTAAGTGGTGGTTGCTCTCCCAAATTAGTTAATTGCTAGGCAAAGAGTTTACTTGCAGGGAGAACTGCCTGTACTACTTCAGTTGGGTCCCAAGTAGCTTTCTTTCTGCTCCCCATTGAAGAAGGTATTCAATTATTTCCCAAGAAACTGTGTTCCTGTTCTCCATGAAGATGGCTGCGCCACATGCAGAGGTGACATTTGTGGAAAGAAAGAGACACATGGATGTCATCCGCACATTTCCAGAAGAAAAGCACCATATAACTGTGAATACATTAGAAAAATGAGAGGTTCTCTTCGTGTTATAAGTATTGAAATGCTACATCATGTGCATCTGAAACTATTAAGTTATTCCACTCTGTTTTTATTCGCCCGCCTCACTTCTGCTTACTTCTTTTAATTTGAGTTTTGAATAACTCAAGTCCCGTCCTTGCCAAACTCACTCTCTATGTACAACGTCCCGCTCTCCTTGTCTCGGTAAGTCACTTGCAAACATTCACTTACCCAGCCTTGGAGGTAAAAGTGCTCTGGGAACTTCAAGGTTATGGAATGCAAAAGCTGTCTTTTATTTGTTTCACAGTCAGTACACCGAGAGCACAGAATGGAAATTTCAATTGTACATATCTGCCTGTGCTGAGAGGAAGCACACAAAAAAGCAATAGAGTTTCTTAAGACATTTTAAAAAATGGTATTATTTTGTTAATAGCCTTGTTTATACTACCAAAGCAGTCAGAAATGCACAGTTAAAACTGATTTAAAAACAATAAACAAAGTAAGTCATTATAATTAATGTGTTTGGAAAGCTAAACCACTGATGAGCAGTCAGTTGTTGGTGTTGGGGGGGAAATACTTGAAGTTATCAAAGGAAAAGTCTTGATGTCAAAGAGAGAAAAGCTCTAGTTTAAAGGGTAGTTGAAGCTACTACTTTTTTTAATTTAAATTCTTTATTGTTTAAAGTATTACATGAGTCTCCTTTTTACCCCATTGACCTCTCTCTGGCTGGTCCCACCCCCTAGCACATGCCCTCATCCCCCTACTGTCTGTGTCCATTGGTTATGCTCATTGAAGCTACTACTTTTAAATGGTGTGAATTTTGAAGTCATCGAAAGAGATTTAGAAGAAAGCAAAATTGGTGAGATCTGAGGAAGAACATGAAAATTCCAGGGAGCCCAGCTTTGGAATGGCAAACTCTAAACTGAAGTTTCTCCTTCATGTAAGCAGTTTGGTCATAAACACACACATACATGCACACACATTCATGCACACATGAACATGCACACACTAATGTACATGTACACACACACACACACTCCCCTTGTAGCCTATATTTCAGGTTTTTAACTTGGTATGTAACAATCAGGCAGCATGATCTAGGTTCTGATCAGAGGTCAGAAAACAGAGACCAATCCTGACTCTGCTACCCACGTTAGGCAGGTGTTATGGGATGAAATGTACCTGCCCAAAACTCATATGTTGAAGCCCTAATCCCAGTACTCTAAATGTGACTGAATTTGAATGAGGGCCTTTAAAGTTTAAATGGATCTCTTAGGGTGGCTCCTAATCCACTCTGACTGTTGTCTTTATAAGAAGAGGATATTTGGGCACACAAAGAGACACCAACACCATAGATGTGCTTGCACAGAAGAAAGACCATGTGAGGATACAGTGAGAAGGCAGCTCTCTGCAAGCCAAGGAGATGAAGCCTCAGGAGAAACCAAACCTGCCAACACCTCGATCTTGGACTTCCAACCTCCACAACTATGGAGCAATAAATGCTGTTGTTTAAGTCTGCATTTTGTTTGGACAGCCCAAGGTGATTAGTACCAAACATCAGCTCCATGAGAGCAGACATGTCTGTCCCTTTTGCCAGCAATTGTATTCTCAGCACTTTAAATAGTCCCTGGCACACAATGGGCTCTCACTAAGCATTTGTTGAATAGCTGAATAAATGAGTGAATAAACTCAAGCTTCCTGAGCCTTGATTCCCTCATCTGTGAGAACAAATGCATCATAACCCCACCACACAAGGTCCTAGTTAGTATCAGAGAAAACATTTATGTACATACTAGAGGCCTGGTGCACGAAATTTGTGCACGGATAATTTGTCCTTAGACCTGGCCGGCAATCAGAGCCAATTGGGGCCTTCTGGCTGCCAACCAGGGCCTTCCTTCTGGCTGCTGGCTGGGGCCTTCCTTCATTCCATGCCACCCCCTGGTGGTCAGCACACGTCATAGTGAGTGGTCGAACTCCCGAGGGGACAATTTGCACATTAGCCTTTTATTATATAGGATTCCTTTTATCCACAAAGGACCACATCAGAAGTATTCTTCATTATCATCCCCATCACCAGAGTCACAGTAGTATAGGACTGCTGATTATTCCGAATCTCATTTTCATTGTGGAATAAATAGAAAAGAACTGTTTGTCTCAGAGGGGTGGTGGAAAAAACAAATGATCAGTTATTATGTGGAAAGAATGAAAGACTTGTTAGATGCCAGGCATTTCAGAATCATTATTATTATGACTTCATGCATTCTGGGACTGAAAAGACACGAGTTTAGGATATATGGTTGTCAACACACCTCAAAGCAGTGGCAAGTGCTTCATGCAATTAGCATCTGAATACACAATTATGGAACACAAGCAATTGGAAATCTCCATAAGATAGAGGTCATTTTCACAAATATTACAGTACTTATTGCACCCGAGTGTATTTTTGTATAACTCTTGTAATAATGCAGAATTGCCCCCTGTTTTACAGATAATGTTACTCAATAATGCTAAGGGGAAAGAAGTGTCAAATTCGCAAGCTAGGCATTTTTTTTCAGCATTCAAAATATGACCACAAGAAATTGATGAGAATTTAATTGCTTCAAAATCAGATTCTTAGACATATAGTTCATAATTTTAAAGCAATTCATCCATGTTCAATCTCTAAATTACTAATCCACAATTTCTTGCATTCTGTCATATTTTTTTTCACTTAAAATGATTAAGGTTCATTTGATTTTAGGAAAGTGAGTGAGAGTTGGGGACAGACATGTTGAGTTTTACTTGCCTCTCCACTGCTCTAGATTTCTAGCGACAGGAAGCTGAATAAAATATAGACCCAAAGTTAGAGTCGAGGATGTAAACTCTGGCTCCCTCTTCACTAGTTGTGTTCTGAGGCAAACGACTCAGTAAACATTTCTGGGCCCTGGGAGGTCCCCATGGAGTCCTCATTGGACAGCTTGTCACACACACTGTACAATTTGGAGCCACACAGTCACTCAATGGCATAGGTGGCGGGGGGTAGGGGTGAGGGGGGGAGCAGAATTCTCTTATTTGTTGCGACGGTGACCTGGCACCATGTCTGCCCATAGAAAGGAGTATGCTTCTTTACCCACTAAGATGCCATCTCATCCCCAAGCCATGTGCCCACCATAGGAAGCACTGTTTCCTAATTCACACAACGTGTTATGTAGGCTAATTGCAGCCAGGTACCTGTCTCATTTTGTACCTATCCTACTTGCAAGATTAAATGAGATAATATGCAAAGTGCCTGCTGATGCTGGTGTATGCCGTGGTAGCTGTCAGCTGCAAGACTAAGTTCCCTTGACCAATTCCCTCCTTTCATACTCACCACAGTGCCCAGGGTGGCCTGCTTCTCATCATTTTGTGCGACAGCTGCTTCTGTAGCCTCCCAACAGGTCTCCTGCCTCCACCATAGCCCGAATTCATTCTAACTCATGTGTAAGTGTAAAAGTGATGCACCAAGCCTGCTGGGAATCCTGCAATGGCTTCACCCAGATCTTAGAGCTACGGGGTCCCTGGCTGTCGCTCCCTGCCCAGCACCTGATGATTGGTGACGTTGAGCACGTTTCCATGTACTTGTTGGCCATTTGTAATGTCTTCCTTGGAGAAATGTCTAGTTAGGTCCTTAGCCTATTTTTTTTAATTGAGTTATTTGTCTTTTTGCAATTGAGTTGTAGGAGCTCCCTATACATTTTGGATATGAATCCCTTATCAGCAATATGGTCTGCAAATATTTTCTCCCATTCCATAAGTTGCCTTTTTATTTTGCTGATGGTTTCCTTTGCTGTACACACCTGCTGTACCTGCATTTGATGGGCTCTAGTCGCATTTTCCTGGGAGAAATGATCCTGCTGAGATGGCAGGGCTGCTCTGTTGTGCCAAGATGGTACTTCTCTTCCCACTCTAGTCTCTGTGCCTGGATTTTGGAAAAATCAAGTCCCTCAGGGTGAGATTTTTCAGGACCTGCTTAGGCTGAGTTCCATTCTCAGCTCTAATTTTTCAGAAATGAACTAAGTCGCTGATAGGAAGCTTTCCTGTGGGAGCCTGGCCTAACCTAGCTTATGATGTGGCCTCCCATCATGACCTGGTACTGGCACCCGAGAGGATTTAATGGAAATGCCAAAAGCAAAAACTTTGGAAGCCTTTCTCTGAAGTTACAGGGAGAAGGTGGAGGAAGAGGAGAACTTGATAACTGTTAGAAAATTTACCTCACAACCATCCTATATGATAAGTCTTTTCATCACCATTACACAAGGAAGCTGATGCTCAAGGAGGTAGGATCATTTGCCCAAAGCCAAACAGGTAAAAATGAGTGACATCCAGATTTGAACCAACTACCTGACTCCATTTTCACCTTTCTTTCCATTTCTTTCTAAACTAGACTCTGATTCGTTTAATGACACCTCTGATTTCCATTCATTAATTAGAGCTGAGGCTAAATTGAGCCCAAAGTTTACCTCCAGCTAATCATGGTTAATTTACCATCTGGTGGTAATAATAGACTGTGTTTAAGGATACACAGGCATCAACTGTCTACCATTCCCATCACTCCTATGTTGGCAAATCTTTCATCTGGCCTTTAACCAGTGCTGCTGCACTTGGAGTTTCTCCCCACCTTTTGACTATACCTGTTTCATCTTCTGACTTCAGAAACATTCAAGAAAACCCTTGAGCTGAAATGTTAGCAAGTTTGATAGCTTCTTCCAGGTGATGGTAACTATCACAATAGCAATGCTGACAGCGTTTTCTGACATGAATCCCTTTAATTGTAAGTATTCAAGATCACTTTAACTAAAGTAGTTGAGGAAAATGCAGGAGTTGCCATGGTTTAAATAAAATTAAGGGGGGGGAGGAATAGCAGAAGGAAGCATACTAATTTAACATACAAAGAGCTGTATTTCAGTTCTATCTAATTAGCAATGTTCAATATTATTAAAATCTGTTGACAAAAAGTAGCAGATGCTCCATTTTCCTTGATGTTAATTAATGAAGTTTTTACCTCTGAAATTTTTACAGAAACTGGATCTTTTATCATCAAAGAGCTTTCGCCTACACAAAATCTACATCTGGAAAAACATGTAAGTGTGTCAATATTCAAAAAAGGACAATTATCCTTTGAGTTCTCTTTGTTCCTTTTTCTTAAAATGTTCCAACTCGAGATATTCACCAATTTTCATTAAGATAAATAGTGATAATGGCATGGTAGAAATTAGTAGGTATCTCTGGCTGACTCTTTTATGGTGGGGATGGCTCATTGGCAATGCTTTAAAATTAGAAGATTGTTATAATTCTAACAAGGAACTCCATGAATTTTCAACCTATAGAGAATAGGTTTTGCAAATGTTGATTTTCTAACTTTATTGTAGGATATTTCTAACATATTAAAAATGAAAATAATACAGTAAATGCCTAATTACACATTACCCATCTTCAATGATTATTAATTCCTGAATGTTCTCTAATTCATTAATACCTTCACCCACTTCCCTGTTCCCACATTATATCACTTCATGCAAAAAGTATTTCATTGTGGAACATAAATGAAGAAATAACAGAACCAAGGGTCAAAACACCCTAATTCACTCACATTGATAGGTGGTCCATCAGGCCATCACACTCCATCATTTTCAAACTGAAGTATCAGAACTGGGATCCCAAGGTCTGGGTTCCTCCGTTCCCTCATACTCAATAGAGAAGAGCCTCAGCCCCAGGCTAGGCCAGGCTCCAGGACCCATCCTCCTGACCTTGAGTCGTTGGTTTTGGAGCTCCCTCCAATGCCAGTAGAGGGTATGAAAATAAAAAGTGGTTTCCATGAAAAAATAAGAGGTCAACCAAATTAACAATTTTCTTGGTCAAGGTTCTTCTCAGAGACATTAGCACGTACTATGCATTGGAAAAACACTAAGTAGTACTCTCTTCCCAAACAATGTGGCGTCAGGAGGAAGCTGTGACTGGTGCTTCATGATAACCATAGTGAAGAGCTGATGTTTTGGCAAACTGAAGGGGAAAGGTGGCTTTAAAATGTTATAATTCCCATCATCCTTTTCTTGCTAACAGTTTTATAAATGTTAAACTAGTCCTGAGTCAGAGGACAGTTGCCTCAAGGAACTAATTTATTTTGGGGATTTAGAGTCTCCACCCATAGAGTCCAGGGAAGTAATACATAATGTCAACAATTACAGTAGCATAAGTAAGAGTCATTTAACTGATATGAACCAAGTTCGTAGGAGTCTTTAATTCAGACTGCGGAATGATGTCATCCTCGAAAACTGATATTTGAGATGAATGTCAGCATATTCAGGAATTAGCATGATGAGAAGGGAAGGGCTAGGTAACATTTGGACACCCCATGTGCAAAGGTTTAGAGGCAAGAAAGTCAAGGCAAGTTAAGGAACTGGTAGAACTTAACCACTCTATGCCTTGACATTTGCATCCACAAAAGGGAATCAAAATGGTACCTACCTGATTGGGACATTGTGAAAATTAAACTATGTCCTTAATATAGAATGCTTACATCAATGCCTCCATACACTGAGTGCTCAATTAACGTTAACTAGTGCTATTTATTATTTGTCCATATGCGATAAAAATGGGTGAAAAACATAGCAAATATGTAATGCAAACATCACTTTTAGGAAAGTCTCTAATCAAAAACTTCAGAGGATGCAAGAAGATGTGGTCTGTGCCATTAAAAAAAAAAAAACAACAAAAAAAAACCCCTGAAGATTTTTAAAACAGAATGACATGCTTGTGTGAGAGTTCAGACCTGATTCCTGGCATGAAAATGACATCTGACGCGCCTCTGATCTGCTCTGCCTGGAGAATGCGAGTTCGTGTTAGCCAGGCAGCTGGGCTTTCCTTCCGATTCAGGAGGGGGGCGCGGGGGAGAGGCCAGGGCTATTTGTGCACAGGCGGCAATTATCCTCTGAAACCCAGAGCCTGCCAGTCGCTGCTCCCAGGCCATCCACCCTGCTTCCTGCCGCTGGCTGCTTAATGCTGCAGAGGTGATGGGACCTGAAGGCAGCGAGCGAACAGGTGGTAATTATGACTGACACAATGACGGCCTGTGCAGACATGTAACCGCGGAACAAAACACCGCAGTTAGCTAACAAGAGCTCTGTGGAAGGTTTTTTTGCTGGCACTGTGTCTCCTGTCTGACACCTCTGAAATGGGAGGGAGGGAGGGAGGCAGGGTATTCAGAGGTATAATAGGCCAGCTGAGCTGCAGGGAGAAGGCTTAACTTTTGTTCCCTTAGCTGCGATGAGAGCAGCCCCTGTTTTTATGTTGATTGCCCACAGTGCTCGTGGCTGGCAATTTTTCCTTTTGAAAACCTGTCCTTTGGATGCTTCCTTTGATACAGTACAGCTCGCTCCCACCCAGCATTGTCAGCAATTTTCAAGCTGCCATGGGTTTCTTGATATTGCAGTTCATAATATACACAAAAGAGGGGTTTAGAATATAGACCTTCCTTTTCTCCTTTTGCCTTGAGAGTTCCATGGACCTTCTTGGTCCCTCCCTAAAGAGAAGGAAGGAAAAGAAATATTGGGGCGTGTTCTCTCACATGCACTGCGGTTGATTCTTATAAAGTTGGTGGACATCGCTAGAGGCATATTAACCCTGAGTCCCCCCAAAAAATGTGAAAAATGCTATAATAAGTGCATTTTTAGACTTTTTTTTTTCACTAGATTTCTTCCCTACTGGTTTTCCTTCAAAAGTTCTTGGCCATCCCATCCCCTGCACTATTTCATCTGGCCCAGCCAACTTGAAGCCTACACTTGTCCGACCTGAAGTTGAACGACCGAATGCCTTACAGGATCCTGTTATAGGGCAGCCACATGCTGGTGGATGAAGGAAAAGATTGTCATTTCTTCTTTGAAGAACTACATGTAGTCAAAAAGAGAGAGAGAGAGAGAGAGAGAGAGAGAGAGAGAGAAGGCTTCATATTGTAGACAAGTAGGAAGTAAGGTTGGATGGGTAGGTCTGGTTGAAATTGGTGAATCCATATGATTAGGCAAAGTAATTTGCTCCCCAAATTTTGTTCTCGATAAGAAACGGGCATTGTTGTTGTTTTTCTCTCACCAGATGAGTAGTGGAACTGAATTTGAGTCATGTGCCCAGGGCTGCTCTGTGGCATTGGTAGGCAGATGGCACTTAAACTTCTCTCAACATAATCATTCCAAATAAAATAACAGGTGAAAACAGTGTGGTTGCTACCCAATACAAATGGAATATGAACCCCTGACATTTTAGTGCTGAGGGCCGAGTTCAAGAGAAAAGTCATAGATAATTAAGAATATTTTCATAAGTTCAGCAATGGAATCAGCTGGGGCTAATTATGGGAGCTCCATGCCAGGATGTGGGATGGTGGGAGAAATAAAGGGAATGGCCAAGAGAGAGGCAGGCATTCTCTCTCTTGCTCCTCTGACCTCTCTCTCTCATGCTACTACTGGAGAAATCTTCCTAGTACCATACGATGAGTGTGACAGCCCAAAATTCCTTAGGGGCAGAAGACTTATGTAAAGCCAGGGGGTCTACAAATTTATTTTGGGATGACTTAAAATTGCATCTAATCTAATAATAGACAAATATGCAAATTGACCGCACCTTCGCTACACCTAAGCCACGCCCACCAACCAAGCCACGCCCACAACCAATCAGGACGAGTATGCAAATTACTCCAACAAAGATGGCAGCTAATTTGCATATCAAGACAGTGTCGAAAGAAGCCAAGAGCTGCAGAAGGGAGTAAAGCTTCGAAGAAGCAAGCAAGCAGGGGGGTGGGGGGGAGGAGCGGAGGCGGGGCCGGGGGGCAAAGGGAAAAGCAGGCAGGCTGGTGGAGAAGGCGGGGCGGGCAACAAGGGAGGAGCGGAGGCGGGGTAGAGTGCAGCAGGAAATCCTATTGCAGGATTTTTCCTGCAACGGGAACGCTAGTTTTATATAACCATTTTTTAAAGCACGACTCTGTAAGATGCTAATAGAAACCAGCTTGGTATTTTCTATTACATTCCTTTCAAATAATCTCTGGGGTTATTCTTTCCTGACCCTGCTTGAAATGTCCATCCTCCCTTGGGGTCAGATTGCCCCTTCAGGTGGCCTTCTAGCAGACAACAGATGGTCATACACATAGCTTTAGAGTGGGAGATACTTGACATCTATCATGTCATCCTCAGCTCTTGGGGCCCCAGCTGAATGAATCAGCGAGACCTCATGGCAAGTCATGCTGAGCATGTTAATATAAAGGGCGAAAATCTAGTCTTTTTAGAAGGGACTTAGGTAGCAACCACACTGTTTTCACCTGTTACTTGGAGTGACTGTGCTGAGGGAAGCTTGAGTGCTGTCTGCCTATCAATGCCACCAACCAACCCTTGGCACATCACTCAAATTCAGTTCCATTACTCATTTGGTGAGAGAAAAACAACAAAGCCCCTTTCCTATCAAAAACAAAATTTGGGGAGCAAATTACTTTGCCTAATTGTATGGGTTCACCAATTTCAACCAGACCTACCCATCCAACCTTACTTCCTACTTGTCTACAATATGAAACCTCTTTTTTGTTGTTGTTGACTTGAATATGGTATAAATTGGCCAAATGTCCATATGAGTATCTTTAAAAATCCCTACCTCCCTGCCATGTCCTCAGATTCATAATGAAGACCATTTGCTAATAAGTTAATAAAGGATGGATAGAATGCCTTTATTCAAACCAATAGTCACAAATTTCAGCAATTCATGGCATGCATTTGACAATGTTTTTACTGAATTATTTTTCAGACCTAGGCATTCAAAAATAGAAGTTTGCAAGGAAGTATTCCAGGGCTAAGGTTCTTAGCAGTGGGATTCCAAGGTCATACTCATGGCCTGTACAGCAAGAATAACACATCATTAGGTAGATCTACTTATACTCTTAATGCTAAAAGAGAAAATGAGGACAGATCAATGAGAGACCCAAATTCTTATTTTGTTCTGTTTCATGATTTTGAAGTACATGAAAAGTGGGCCAGGAAAAACACACTATAACTGAAACTCTGGAATGTAATTATAATTCTTAGCTTCAAATAGACATATTCCAGACTTAAAACTAGTAAGGAAAGGCAAGTAAGCTAAAATAAATAAGGGTTTAAGTCACTTCCATTATGAGATTCAAGATATGAGATTCAAGATATATGTTAAATATGCTAAATTTCATACAACAGAAAATTACAAAAGACCTTTAGACAAAAGTTTCAATTAAGGAGAGCTCATGATAAACCTATGTGGGTATGTGCATGAGCCAGTGTCCTGCTGCCCTTGACCTTGACCCTGACCTCCAGAGCTTCACTTAGATGTGGGCAGGACCTGCCTTTACCAGGCTTTCAAGATTCCCCGGGCACACCATGCTATAGATCAATTACCCTGAGTCCTGCATACAAAGTGGCTTGCAAGTTCTAAACAAGAAACTTTAAACTACATAAGTCAGGATTAGTGAAGTTTCTCAGACATCATATGGACATTTCTTTCAACTCAGAGAATCCTATATAATAAAGAGCTAATATGATAAGTAGGCCAAACAGCAGAATGACAGTCTGGATGACCTTCCGGACAAAGCTGGGGCTGCGAGGGCCGAGCCCCTTGCACGAATTTCGTTCATCGGGCCTCTAGTCAAATATAAATGATGACCCAAAGGAAGTTCCCTTTAAAACAGAAGAGTGAAAGGAAACAGTCAACTATTTTAATCATCTCTCTCTCTCTCTTTCTTTTCTTTTGTTGTTTACCTTTTAAAAGTCAAAAAAGTACAGTGTCCTATAAAACTTAAATCTTGGGTGCTTGTTAAACAAAAGCACATATATTTTTCATAGTTTGGGATACTGGAAGTCCAAGATCATGGCCCATCATGGGCATGTCCCGGTGCAGACTGCCACTTCTTATTGTGCTCCCCGACAGTGGAAGGGGCTGGGAAGCTCCATGAGGTCTCTTTCAAACAGAATACTACTCCCATTCATGAGGGCTCTGCCCTTATGACCTAAGCACTTCCCCATGGCCCCACCTCCTAAATCCATCTGCTTTGGGGGTTAGGATTTCAAAATAATCATTTTAGAAGGACACAAACATTCAGACCTAAGCACCAAGGACACATGTGGAGGGGGATCCTACGTATATAGGTGGATCCAACCTTTAGTTCAGCTTCCATCCACCCCAGTGATTCTCAATCTGGCTGCACGTCAGAATCACTGGGGGAAATTTTTTAAGATACTGGTTCCTACATCTGATCTGAGACCAACTAAATGAGTTTTTTAGGGAGTGGAACCCAGGCATTAGTATGCTAGTATTTCATTTCCTCCAAGTCATCTGGATGTGTAGCCTGGGTTGCGAAGCACTGTTGACCTCTCTAAGCCCTTTCTCTGAGATGCAATTTATTACAATATTCACTCTTCACTTTCTAACAGAGTAGCCAATCACCACATGTGGCTACTCTATTGGAACGTGGCTTGTCTGAAATGAGATATTCTGTAATCATAAAATACACCCCAGATTTTGAAGACTTAATACGAAAAGAAAATGCAAAATGTCACATTAAAAATTTGTACATTTATGATATGTTGAGATTATAATATTTTGGATATTTTGGCTTAAATTAAATACGTTAGTATAACTAATTTCACATGTTCTATTTTACTTTTTTATGAGGCTACTAGGATACTTAAAATTACTTATGCGGCTCACAGTATATATTAGACAGCACTGCTCTAGACCAGTGGTTTCCCAAGTAGGATCCCTAGATTGGAAACATCAACATCACCCAGGAGCTTGTTAGAAATGAAAATTCTCGGGCCCCACTGCAGACCTCCTGTAGCTGGGTGTCTGGTGGGCCCAGCCATCTGCTTTAATAGGCCCGGGAGGTGCTTCTGATATGTGTTACATCTGAGAACTCCCACCCTGATGGTGGCTGAGCCATATATACCTTTTCGACCAAGTTTCCTTCCTTGTTCTCTTCCAAGTGGTCTACGGTTGGTTTGGAACAAAATGTCAAGTGGCTTTCTTTAGGGATCTTGTGTGCAACATTAGAGACAAAAGTTCATTGACCCTAAGAGCTGCTTCTTTTTTATGGATACAAGGAAAACTCTTATTAAAGTAAAAATTGTACAATTGCTTTTAGATATATTATATAGTCTTGACATGCTTAAATCTCTTCCTATTTTTATAGTGCTTACCTAATATTTGTTTAGGATTGTTAAATATCAAGATATTTCATATAAAAGACCATTTAAAATACACACTGACATGTGTATGGCACCGGGTATCACCAGGAAGGTGTGGCTGTGTCTATAGTGGAGACGATGCCACGTCTCTGACATATTTATTCGCTCCTTGATCTGCACACGCAGCTCCTAAGCTCACCCTGGTTTCCCCAGCGCGGATCCAGTCTCATCCGTCAGCCCCTCTGTCCACTTCCCTGGAAAAGGAGAAAGAAAATGATCCGAGGTCAAGAAGCTCCCTCGCCACGGGCAGTTTAACCTAACTTGTCTGAAAGGAGATTTGAATTCTCAAAAATAAGCCTAACTTGGAAGCTAGCAAATTAAACAGTGACATTTAGTGGAAGCTGAGAGTGGCGTCCTTCTTAACCAAAAGAACAGGAGTCCCGAGCGTCCCTGGGAGCTCTGAGGTCACAGGTGGTCTCCGGGCAGTGAGTACCAGACTCTCTCCGGGCCCACTGTGGGGTGAGCACCCATCCTCGGGCACCCTAGTGGGAATGGAAGTATCTGGGCTTGGCTACTGATGGAGGTAGAGGGCATCGCACACCCAGTGAAGTTCTCCAACTGAAGGGAGACAAAAGTTAAAACTCACTAATCCACAACTTTGTCTAGCCCAGTGGTTCTCAACCTTTCTAATGCCGCGACCCTTTAATGCAGTTCCTCATGTTGTGGTGACCCCCAACCATAAAATTATTTTCGTTGCTACTTCATAACTGTAATTTTGCTACTGTTATGAATCGTAATATAAATATCTGTGTTTTCCGATGGTCTTAGGCTCTACAGCAGCGGTTCTCAACCTGTGGGTCATGAAGGGTTGCCTAAGACCGCTAGCAGGGTTGCCTAAGACCATCGGAAAACACAGATATTTACATTATGATTCATTAACAGTGACATTTAATGAATCATAATGTAAATATCTGTGTTTTCCGCCCCATCAAGGCAGACGTCTAGCTTTTCCGATGGCCTTAGGCTCTACAGCAGCGGTTCTCAACCTGTGGGTCGCGACCCACAGGTTGAGAACCGCTAGCAGGGTTGCCTAAGACCATCGGAAAACACAGATATTTACATTAAGATTCATTAACAGTAGCAAAATTATAGTTATGAAGTAGAAACGAAAATAATTTTATGGTTGGGGGTCAACACAACATGAGGAACTGTATCAAAGGGTCGCGGCATTAGAAACGTTGAGAACCACTGGTCTAGATCATATTACCCTGAGTATTTCACCATAAAAATGTGAGAACAGTAAATACAGATTTTTGGTTCTATACCATAATTGAGACATAAAAGTGTCGAAACAGCCCCAATGGGAGACTAAAAACCATGGCAACCACCACAAGGAGTCCCAGGTCCAATGGCTCCTTATCAAAATCTATGGGAGTTGTGATTACAAAAAGATAGGTTGTGAAAACTCAACCTGCATAAAAAAGTCTCACCTGAGTGAAATAAAAATAAGAACATCCTTTATACTAAGTATAAAAGATAACCATTACTTTAGATTCTTCTAGAATATTAGCTAAGTGCTATGGAGGAAGAGTAAAAAGGAAATAATTTGGGCTCTGGAATCAGCCTGCCCTGGGTCTGAAGTCCAGTTTTGTCACTTGCAAGATTTAGGGTCTTTAAGAAGTTAATTTCTCTAAGCGTCACTTTCCTCTCTTGTAAAAGGGTCTTGCTGCCATGCATCCCCTGGAGCTATTGTTGGGGTTAAGAGAGATGATGTATGTTAAATGTGTAACCTAGAACCCAGCACATAGGAAGCACTCTGTACGTGGTAGATATTACTTTACTAACTATGACCACCATCAGTACAATTCCTAATGTCATTTCCAAAATGAGCAGACCCACACCTCTCAAAGAGGGGATCAACATTTTTCAAATGTCTACTGCAAGCCAGGCACTCGGTTGATGTCATTTCACCTTCACAATACACTAAAAGGCGGGCTTTATTTTCTGCCTGTACTGGTGGGAAAAGAAGGCCCAAGGATGTTAGGCAACTTACCCAAGGTCCCACAGGTAGAGAGAGAGAGCGCCAGAACTTCCATCCACATCTAGCTGGCTCTGTAATCTAAGCTTAACCCTCTAGTCTGTTTGAAATTCTCAACATTGAGAAAAAAAAATCCTATTATAGTTTTTTGCAGAGAGGGGACACGTTTTATTTTTTATAGATAGAACATTAAAATGTAACCAGAGTGAATAGAAATGCACTGCAGGCAGAAACTAGTAAAGTTATTTCCATTTTTATTTGGGTGCTCTGAGACGTAAGGCCCTTAAGCTCCGGGCTAATATTGGGTTTCATCCAGTGGCAACAGGAAAACCAGTTCTCAAGAGATCTGAGATATCAGAACAGATGCCCGTTGCATATATGTTTAATTTTAACAAATAGTTCTTCATAACTATAGGATTTTCTATATTTATTAAAAAAAAAATCTGGCACACAAGAAAATATCAAATTGTGCTATTCCACCTCCATATGTGCCAGTTATCTATAAATATAGAAATGCAATAATTATCGCTAAGACTGTTACTTGTTAAATTTTTGAAAACAGATAAATTATGAATATGAATTCGAGAAATAGTTGAAGGAGTTAAGAAACGGATAAGAATCTCAAATCACTAACTCTCTGAATTAAGTGGGACCCTGAAAGGTACTGAATCCAATACCCAGAGGAGGGCTTTGAATTCACTCTTCCAAGTGGCTTTCAAACCTCTGCTTAAACACCTCCATGGACAGCAAGCTCGCCACCTGTAAAGGCTCTCATTTGCTGCTGGATGACCCTATTCCTTGAGAATTCCTTCCTTACATTTATGCAGTCTGCTGATACTGACGCTGCTGTGAACGAAGCCACCACTATATGTCAGGCACCCTTTCAGCAGCATCAGACTCATTACCTCACAGAACCTTTAACACAACCTCAGGAGACACCCCGATGTTCACATGCGACACATTGGCCAAGGCACTAACCATGACAAAGGGAGTGAGCGGCCCTGTCGGCCTGGCTCCAAGGCCTTGCTCTGACCACTGCATAGCAGGGCGTGCAGGTGACAGGTCCCAGGTGGGGTTGGCGATAGATTGCCTCACCAGGGCAGCATAGGCCTAGTGCAAGCCTGTTTCCACGGGAAACCTCCTCAAATCCACGACTGACACCTACCGTGTCTCCAGGAATAGACTCTTGTCCAGGTTAAATATCCCTGATCCTCCATTTTGTGCACATAACAAAAGTTCATTTTTTTTCACCTTTCTGGGAATCTCCTATGGAGGTTCTAACTTTCCAACATTCCTTTGCAAGCATGGTGACCAGAACCAGATACAACACACCGGAAATGGCTCGGAGAGTGAAGAACAGGCGCCCATCGGGGTGTCTCTCTGGATCCTCTCGCCCCATCAAGGCAGACGTCTAGCTTTTCCAGCCACCCATGTCACCATCAACTCCTACCATCTTTACAGCAAACAAAAGCCCACATCTCTCTTGTCTTAGACCTTCCAGCCCATACCGCCTCTCATTCCAGAAAAACTGTCCAGCCACGTGATCCACGTGACAGGTGACTGTTTTTTACATACCTTTCTCCGTGGATCTAGCATGTGGCCTGCAGTGGTACTTGACCCTGGCCAGTTAGAGGCCTTCCCAGAAATTATTTCATTTCTCCTGAATAAACTAGAAACATGTGAGTCTGAGAGTTGTTTTCAGCCAGACTTCCTCCCTTGTAGAGGAAAACTAAAAAAATCCACCAGGAGAATCAGCAATGAGACGGATTGAGAGAGTCCAAGCAGCACTCCACTTCTAAGCCCTCAGGGTTTGCCTACAAGAGCCAAAACCTTCCTCTTTTGTGTCCATAAAGGTAATATTTCTGTCACTTGCAACCCCAGGAGTGCTGCCTAATTCACTGCTACCTTATCTCTGTTTGAACAGTTAGGTGACTTTTTAGATCCAAGTGCCAGCCCGGACATCTATTTAATTTTATTAGATTCGGGCCATGTTTCTAGCTTATAAAAATATTTTGTTATCCTTTCCAGCTTCACGCCATCTCCAGATTTGATCACTGAACTAGCAGACCCCTCATCTAAGTAATTAACAAAAAACTTTAATACAGGGCAAAGCTGTGGGTCAGGCCTGAAGTCAGCCCTAAGATGCCACTGTCAAAACTGGCGTAGCTGTCCCATCAGTCAAGAACTGAGTTCAAGTGTGGATGCCTCCACTGTTAGTCTCCAGTGCGAACTCCCAGCCCCCAAACACGATTTTTCTCCCTGTGATTCAGCATTCCCATTACTAAAGTACCTGCCAGGACTGCACAGCACAACAGAAACAAAGGAGAATATAATTTACAAAAATCAGGCATTCGTTTGAATAGAAAGGGAGAGGGCAAGCTCCAGACTTGGAGAGACTGAGTCCTTGTATTTTAGGTGAAGACTCTGAGGTAAAATGACCTGGCTATTGCATTTCAGGTTGCCAAGTGTTTTGGACTTTTTTTCTTTACATAAAGAATGTGAAAGAATTAAAATGCTTTGCAGCATCTATTGAAATCATCATATGGTGTTCCTTATTTGGCTATGTGCTTTTTTTATATACAATAGAAAACAATTCTTTCATAATGCTAAAAGCAGGCTGACTTAGATGATAGCTGACATGGGGGTGGGGAGACAGCACTAACAGTGGGAAGATGGTAAAAACGTAAGGAGTAACCAAAGTTAAGCTTGATGCACTTCAAAACTGCACAATGTCAGCAGTCCCTGGGCTTTGCCCCTGTGCCCAGCAAAGTAGTGGGAAATGAATGAGCTTTGGGATCTGATAAGCTTGGGTACAAATCCCTCCACTTTCCCCACCTGACTGATGGTGTAGCAATGCCCACTTCACAGGGCCATTTCGGGACATAAACAGCCACTGTGAAAGAATACTGCCCAGTGTCAGGCCCATAGTAGTTTCTCAATAGATGTGAGTTCACTTCCCTCCCTATTTTATTAGTTCCCCTGATAATATATAAAAAGATAAAAAACTCCACATTGACTAGAGAGGTAGCAGTGATAAAAATAAATTTTATGATTGGATAACCAAAATGTGAGATATCTTACCTAATAATAGACAAACATGTAAATTGACCATACCTCTGCTACGCCACCAGCCAATCAGGAGTGATATGCAAATTAACCCAACAAAGATGGTGGTTAATTTGCATACACAGGCACTGAGGGACAGGGGCGGGACGCTTGCGTCGTCGCCATAGTGACAATGCAGGCATTCTGCCCCATCCCTGGTCTCTCAGGGCCTCTGGGCAGCATGGGAAGGCGGGGCCAGAGCAGAAAGAGGTGGCTCCAGGGCCTGAGCGGAAAGGGGCTGGGCCAGAGTGGAAAGGCAGTGCCGGCAGCCAGGGAAAGGAAAGCCCATTCTAGCACGAATCTTCATGCATCGGGCTTCTAGTATTTATATATATATATATGTATATGATTGAATATTATTCATTACAAAAAAGGAAGAAGAAAATTCTGACACATGCTACAGCATGGATAAACCTCAGACATTTTGCCAAGTGAAATGAGTCTGACACCAAAGAACAAATCCTGTGTAATTATAGGAAGGCCAGTCAGAGTCACAGACACAGGAAGTGAAAGGGTGGTTGCCAAGGCTGGGGGACTCGAGAAGGCGGAGTTGCTGTTTAATGAGCATGGACTTCCAGTTTGGGAAGATGAAAACATTCTGGAGGTGGATGGTGGTGATGGTTGCCCAATGTGAATTTATTTAATACCGCTGAACTGGGAATATCTGGAAGAACACTTTGTAAAGTATCTAATTGTCTAGCCACTATCCTGTGCACCCAAACTAATACAAAATAATATTGAATATAAACTGTAATAAAATTAAATAAATAAATAAATAAATAAATAAATAAATAAATAAATAAAATTAACATAGTTCATGGGCAACTAGGGCTAAAAAATGGTTCAATTAAAAAACAAAACTTATCTACTTTTTCTTTTTTTAAATTAAAGTTGTGGGGTTGTTTTGAGTGTTGTTAATTCCAAATTTAAAAAGTAACCTGAGAATTTCCAAACCATACATGTCCCATCCATCAAATTCCCAGGAAGCCCAATATCAGTCTGTTAGGGTATGGCAGCACATCCTTCTGGCTGGAACAGAGTACACATGAGCGCAGAGGCAGGGCCCACTTCCAAGAGCCTATAATTAGTGGCAGCCCATAGGGACACTGCTGTTCCGAGCTCAGAGGTGCCAGTCCTTGCAGCTCTCGAAGCTCCCACTTGCTTCTCCCTCCTCTGTGCCGATCCTGAGGCTGAGAGAGAGTAGAAACATCAGGTTTCACCTTTTTTACTTTCTCATTCAACTCACTCTAGTTCCACACTGGCAATAATATTTCTATCAAAATTTTGCAAAGCATGTCAGCAAATATCTGAGTCTTAAGGAAACTCTAGATGGTGAGATCCTGCTCACGGTAATCACCAGCTCCTCTGAACTAGCACTTACTGTCTGTACTATCCAATTGACATTTGTCACCCGGGGCTTTGGGACATCTCTTTGTTGTGGTCTTGTATTGTTATCTATCACCGAGTCAGATTCACCAAATTCTCTAGCAAAATTGGACATGGCCCTTGCCTTGGGGTTGATTGTACATCCCTTGGCTACAGAAGGAAGACACACACAGGCCTTTCTGTTCTTGTTCAGCATATTTCCTCTGGCTTTGCTGTCTACACTGGAGAGATCTGAATTGCCACTTAATATTTGAGAGCTCTAGCCTCTCTCTCCATACTGCTGCCAGAATTACCTTCTTAAAATGCAAACCCGGTCACGCCAGTGCTGTGCTTAAATCACCCCATTCATTGATTTGCTTGGTGCATATTTTTTGAGCAATGACTAAGAGCATAACCTGGCCCTGAGTTGGACCTGAGTTGGTTGTTCAAGATACAGAGATGAGAAGACACGTTTGTTTTTTTCCACCAGGAGCTCATAGACAGTGAACAGAGGGACATGCCACCAACGACAATATAATGTGGGCACTAACAGATGTGACTACAAGGCACCCCAAGACATAAAGGAATATGAGGTGATGACAGGAGACTTGACTTTGGGTGGTGAACACACAATACAATATATAGATGATGTGTTAACAGAAGTGTACAACTGAAACCTATATAATTTTATGAACCAATGTCACCCCAATAAACTCAATAGAAATTTTAAAAGGAACATGAGGTGTGGCGTTTAAGGGCAGCTTCAGAGAAAATGCACTTTCCCATAGGATACTACCTGATAAGGGAACCTCCCCATCCCCCTTGGATTCTCCTCGCTTCTTCGGTGCCAGAAAGGTGCAGTTGGGCATCACCATCAGCGACAACAAGAGAAAATCCTGGACCTGAACAGGCAGCACTCCTGAGGCACCTGATCGTTTTGGAAAAGATATTTGTGATATATACTTGATGAAAATTCTCTTAGAATATTTGCCAAATTACCATAAATCCGTAATGAAAAAGCCAAACAGCTCAATTTTTCAAAATTAATAAAACACTCAAACAGAATCATTACACATAAGCTATAAGCACATGAAATCAGCTCAATGCAAGATGACATATTCACCAGGAAAATGCAAATTAAAGCTACAATGAGATACACTACATACCCGCCAGGATGGCTAAAACTCTAAAAGACTGAAAAGACTCAGCGTTGGTGAAAATGAAGAACATCTGAACCTCTCCTGTATGGCTGGTGGAAATATAAGTTATTACAAAGACTTTGGAAAATATTTTGTTAGTGTGCTAGTGTACAATAATGTTCATAGCAGTCTTTTTGTGGTGTGTTTTTTTTTCATAAGAGCCAAAACTATAAACATTTCAAATGTCCATCAACAATAGAATGGGTAAATATACTTTAGTATATTCATGCAATGGAATATTGAACAGCAGTAAAAAGGAAAAAAACATATGCCTCAAACAGCATCATGGTGAATCTCACCAACATAATGTTGAAGGGAAAAAAGTTCAAAAATAGCCAAAACTTATCTCTTGTGATAAGAATCAAAATAATCATAGGTTTTAGGAGATAGTTACTGAAAGAAGGCAGGATTGAGTCTTTGGGATGCTGGTGGTATTCTACAACTTGATTTGGTTATGTTGGGAGGGAGGGAATTCATTGAATTTTACACTCAGTTTGTGAACTTTGTTTCATAAATACATTATTCCTTAAAATAATTAATTGTTTAAATAATTACCTTTGAGCCCTGGCTATCTTAGTTGCTTCTGCCTTCCACCCATCCGAGTCTCTATGTCTGGTCCAATGCCCCATCTATGACTGGGAACTTCTCTGTCCACAATAAATTGGGAGAGTTTATGCCAATTAATCAAATACAGGAATCCAAATTATTTTCTATATATACATCAAAACCCTTAAGATGCTCTAAGGCAGGGGTGGGGAAACTTTTTTCTGCCAAGGGCATTTGGATATTGATAACATCATTCGAGGGCTATACAAAGTTATCAATGTAAAAATTAGCCTGCTATATGTGGTCAAACATTTAATTAACTCACCCCTAGTGACTTGGCAGACCCAGACCGAGTGATACGACCCTCGGGCCAGGCGTTCCCCACCCTTGCTTTAAGGGATGGCCCATCTTTGGTCATCAGCTCTCTTGGTTGTAGAGAGAAGCCATAAGCTGTTCAGACACATCATCATGAATAACGTTTTCCCTGATGCAAGTAGAAGTGTAAGGACTTGGGTCAGGAGAACCTCTTCCCAGTAAACTGGAAGGACGTTCTGTTCTATAACCACTTTGAATATTTAAAACATTGGTCATCGAGCCAGGGGACCAGGCCCAAATTTCCTCTCATAAAGGAATTCTGCAGCCAAATTTACTTGGGCAGGAGTTTGTTACAGGCATTCAAGGTCTCTGACCAGCAGGGGCTGAATGGTCTCCATCTTCTTAATTGAATGAGAAAGTATCTGTGAATCTGAAGACTGCAGCAGTGTCTCCAAGAATGTTTCCCCACTTAAAAGTAGTCACTATTGACTGGGCTGTGTCAATTCCAATGTCTCGCCAAGCAGATATCATTAGAACAACAAGCACCGAGGACAAAACTTTTGGTGACATTACTGCCTCACAGGACTTTCTCACCTGCATCGACTCAGTCAGTGTTAGATGAAAGCATCAAAAGACCTGAACTCATCCTGATGAAACCGCCACAGGAGAATCAGGTAAGGCTCTCTGGGTCCCATTAGGAAGTGTCTCCAGTTGTGAGTGGGCCACGCCTCCTTCCTACATAGAAACGCTGGCTTCCTTTCTCTCCACCTCTCTGTTCAGCCTCTACGGAGCAGCATGAAGACCCCCTATGTCAGACATCTGATTTCCACAGATCCCCTAAAACACACCTTCAAATTTGGACCCAGATAAGAATAGTTAAGACAGAAGAAATTATGTTACCAATCATTGCATCTATTACCCTTGTTTGAATGCCTTTCCATCGAGACTCCAACATTCATCTCCATCCACAGATGAACCTCCCACAGGTAGTTCTAATACAAACTGAGAGCCTGGTGTGAAGTCAATGCATTTTTTTATTATTATTATTAGGCCTGATGTTACACAAAAACAAAATGAGGGGGAATTTTTTTAAATTTTTCAATTACTTTAAGTGTCATTCCTACAAACTGAAATATAATATTGCCCTCAAGGTGAACAGTGACTCCTCTATCCCCTGATGCTCTCTCAGCTGTCTATGCCACCACAGCACGCAGCGGTCAGAAATCTGTGGTAGTTTTGCTGACGCTAAGAAAATAGTGCCATAGAGGTTGTTTGTCTTTGTGTCCTCAAATGCCTCTTCTTCTTGATTTTTCTTTTTGTCTTACTGGTCCAAGATTCCCTCTCTCCTATTCAACCTCCCTCGCCCCCCACAATAAAAACCTATGGAATGCTTTAAGGGGCATCAACCAACCATTGCTAATGATCACTTTTATTATAAATGGGTCATAGCTAAAAATGTGACCTCTATGATGGAGCTCTTTTGTATTTTAAAAGAGATTGGGAACTCTTTTCTACTGCCCTGCTCCCTGGGTCTCACGAGAGAAGCATTCAGGAGAACAACCATTTATCTGATAAGAACGGTGGTCCCTCCTGCTGACAGAATGTCCTTCTCTGCCTCCCAAAATCTTGGGTGAAGGCTGAATTGTCAGTCTCTACCAGAAGGGATAATGAGCCTGGACTAAAATAACTTGAATAATAACGTGGGTATCAAGAGAGTAGCAGAGCTGAGCCCGACTCACGACAGGGCCTGTCTTCAATGCATCCACCGCAGAATTCCAGAGCTAGCATCCCCAGGATGTGCTTATTACCTCTTTGCAGGGAAGTGACAGGAATAGATTAAGGGACACAGAGGTAGGACTGAAGCATCTCCCCATTCTGTACTGGCCCAGAAGTCAGGCTGTTCCAGGGAAAGCTGGCCAGCACATCTGTTTATACAAGAACTTGAATTCATTAGTTGGTGTTCTGTCTTCTGTAATTACAGGACTGGTGGAGGATCTGAAGCTCAGTCAGGATGGGAATTATTGGTTTGCATCTGCCTGATTTTGAACTCTCCAGGGGAAAGCGGTGGATGTGGACGTGACCAGCCTGGAAACGCTGTCTTCTGACCTGCCTGGAACTCTTCTCCTCTGCTTCAGTGAGGCTGCCGGGTGCCAAGCTCATGCTAGATTCTGGGATAATGAGTTCGGTTTTTGACAGCTTGAATTTGACATATTAGAAGACAACTGGAAATACGAGAGGGGAGCTCAGGCAGGAGGTCAGGACTGGAGACATGATTTGAAAGTCGTCCATGGGGAAGACATGGTTGAAAACGTGAGAGTAGATAACATGCCAGAGAGACCTTGTAGGGTACAGAGAGGAGCAGGGGGAAGGCGGCACCAGGGGGAGAGTCAACATTTAAGTAGAAGATAAAGGGAAAGAGCCAGTGAAGAGAAGATGAATGAGTATGGAAGAAGTGGGAGGAAATGCAGAAGAGAGCCTAAGAGGAAAACTAAATACAAGAGTCAGGCTACAGAGAGGCCAGGTAGAAGGAGCACAGAGGTGGATGGTGCGATTTGACAACTAGGAGCTGATCATTGTTGACCTTTCCCAGAGCAATTTCTAGGAGAAGGGGCGGAGCGGACACAGGGTGGCGGCAAAATCCAATGTGTTGATGGGTGATGTGTAGGTCAAGAAATAGTGGCATCACTTTAAGGGGAACTTGAGAAGGATAATATTTAAGGGAGACACAGAAGTTTTTGTAGATATTTTTTCTCCTAAGATGAAGAACTCAGGATGTTTATAGCCAGAGGGGGAAGAAGCCAGTGTAGAGAACATGTAATTGGAGGTTTAAGAAAAAGAGGGAGTAACTGATGTAGCTGAGACTTTGGGGACACCTAAGGAGATTGGATCAAGAGCTCACAGGTGCCTGGGTTAGCCTGCATAAAAGGAGAGACATGGGAGGGGGGGAAACAAAACACACACGCAAGCTGGTAAACCAGAGGACAAGAAGGAGACAGAATTCAGCCCCGGTGGTTTCAAGGCAGCAGCAGAAAACAAGGAGAGAGTCGACAGGCTCCATTGGCCAGATCTGTCCTGTTCTCCCAGTTGGAGTGAGCGAGGTGGGAGGAGGGAAGTAGAGGGGAAGCGGAAAGAGGAGCCCATGATGAGAAAGCAAGATTTCAGGGATGATTACAGGGGTGAAAGTTCACCATATTCCTGGATGTAGTCATGGCAATCACCAGAACGTTCACTAATCCTATGGGAAATCCAGGGCCATGGCAGACAACGAGGGAGGAAAAGCAAATGTTTTGAATCAAGATTTAAAAATAAGTAGGAAATTGATTGGACGTTAATTTATTGATGAGCACGCCACATGGCCCAGTTCTGTTCTTCCAGCGTGAGGATCCAAACCGATGTGAATTTAGAGAGTAGTCCAGAGCTGGGCTGGGCAGATGGAACACGATAATATCAGAATGCAGATCAGATGTTCATGAAGTCACTGCATGCGACTCCTCCTGATTTTTTGTGTGGTGCCTTTAACTAGAGTTTCTCCATTTCGGAGTGTATATTTGAAGCACTTAAGTGCATTCATTCTCTATTGTTTCTTCTTCATTTTAGCTTTATCCCATTTTAACATTTTTTCTCACTTATAGATTTCTTTATATTACATTTCATTTACCACCTCTCTGCAAACCTAAGTTGGTTGTTGAAAATTAACAGGCTTGCCCAACGGGTGTGGCTCAGTGGTTGAGCACTGACCCATGAATCAGGAGGTCACAGTTTCTATTACAGTCAGGGCACATGTCCAGGTTCGGGCTCAATCCCCAATAGGGGGCATGCAGGAGGCAGCCGATCAATGATTCTCTTATCATTGATGTTTCTATGCCTCTCTCCTCTCCTTTCCTCTCTCTGAAATCAATGAAAACATATTTTTTTAAAAAACAAACAAAGAAAGAAAATGAATAAACTTAAGGGGAAAAAGAGAAAAGAGAGGACAGAAAAATTCCTGTCTCAGTTTTCCTGTCTTCACTCCATGGTCACCCTTGACATGTCTCCTTTTCACAGTTGCCCCTAACTCGCTGCGGGGGGAGGGAAACAGTGAATACTGGTTTCATGGGGTAATACTTTTCTTTCTCACCTTTCATCCTCTCTCACTGGCTTTGTTTTCCATGTTTGAATTCATCTCCCATTTATTGAAGATAACATCATTTCCCTGAACTCTCTTTAGGGCAATATGCAACACTAATGCAGAAGCTTGGGGATGCCTACCTAGAGCTCCCAGAAGAACAGTCCCCCAAACTATCCCAATAATGACTTGGGATGTCCTGACTCCAGAAACTGAGACTGCATGGTGAAAACTGGCTCTCCTTCCTCCCTACAGGCCGACAGGACTGCAGCTGAAGCATTCAACGCACCCCAGTGTGTCACCAACTGGGGGAGGGGACCACCCCCTGAAGGCTAGCTTGGACAAGGCCATGGCAGGCTGGGCTTGTAGCCCTGGTGCTGTGGCAGGATCTGCCGGGGCATCCCCCAGACAGACATATTTTCCTCTGCGGGGTTGTCAATCTAGCACCTTTTGTGACAACTAAATTTACTGGAAAATAATTCAAAATTATTTCAGCAGCAGCCAGCTTCTGAAATTTTCCGAATGTACTTTTTTAGCTCTCCATCTCCCTTAAGCCATATGATGTCATTTGCCTCTCAATCCCTGAGTGCCAAAAATTCTGCTTTCATAGCTTTGAAATTTGCCCAACTCTAAAAACCTCCGGATCTCAGTTTGGGTTTTTATCTCCCACCAAGAAGGCAAAAATTACTTTCTACACTTTTCAGAGGAAGAATATCAATGACACACACAAAAAAATCACAGTTCACAAATTTGTTAAATCTTTTCCCACATTTCCCCCTGTTGGAGCTAATGGGCTGCCCTAACTCTACTCAGAATTCTCATCTCAGTAGCTTGTCAGCTGCTGTTTCAGGAGGCTCTGGGCTTGACAGGTAACCAAGAGACCGATTTTCAAACGCAGTGCTTGGCTTTAGGATGTAGTCATTAGTGATTTTAGAAGTTAGAACATTTCCCACTGATTTGTAAGTTCTGTAGGTTCTTGTTATGTATTTACTGAAGCTTTTTAGTTCACCTAAAAGAGAGGGGGGCGGGAAGAGCCTTCGTTCTGCTTCCCTAATTACAGTTCCATTTCCTTCGCAAGTCCTTGAAAAAGATTTCCGCGAGTCTCTAATCATCTCTCTAGTCCTAATCTCCATAATTGTGTCCCTTCCAGGTTCCTTCCTGGCACAGCCCAGAGAGTGATTTGCTCCATGTGGTTAAATCCTTTCATTTGATGCCAGTTAGGACTTGTTTTCATGGTTTGCCTTCTTGGGCTTTCACGCTTCATTGGATGCGATTGATCACTACGGGTTTTCCTTCTTTCCCCAAGGACTGATTGAAGTCCTTGTTCCATTATCTTACTTTGGGGGGCAGATTAAGCTCGGCCTGGCAGGGGTACAGCTCTGGGGTTCCACCAGGGGACCACCTCCTCCATTGTCGGCCACCTATTTAGTTGACCAGTTCAGTAGAAAAGCATTCGGAAGAGAATCATTGCTCCCCTAACACCATGTCGAATAAAAAAGGGAGGGTTCACTGATCTTAATACATTCTTAGACTCGTGATTCTCAACCTCAGGCAACTGTGCCAACCCCCGACCCACCACTTCCCTCAGAGACACTGGGCAATGTCTGGAGACATTGTCGGGGGTCACGGACGGGGGAGTGCGGCTGCTACTGGCATCTAGTGGGTAGAGGCCAAGGATGCTGCTTCACATCCTGAAATGTACAGAACAGCATCACCAACAAAGAATTATCCAAACCCCAAATGTCACTAGTAAGGAGGCTTCCTGGTTTGGAGAACCATCACCCAACCTCTACCAGAGACTCACTGAGATTGCTTCTCACACAGCTCTGGTCCCCAGGCCCCAGAAGACTGTCTGGCAAATGGGAATTATTTGTTGATGAGTCTATTCAGTGTAAAAAATATAGTTCTCACGGGCATTCCAGTGATCAGTCATCTTCAGCGGAGAAAATCATTGCTTGCAGTCTAGCTAGAACTCCTTTTGCTGCAGGTCAGACCCTTTCTTCCCGCTCTGTCCTTACTGAAGGGGACACAGCTACAGCCACTCTCCTGTGCAATGTGTCAACGTCTAGGCATCCACTGTTTGAACCCTGGGCTGTGGAGTCAGGCCATGCAAGGAAGGTTTTTATATTTCCCGGGATTCCTAGCTCTCTTGGAGGTTCTACCAAAGATGATCAGGAACTGACAACCAGGCCCCCTTAGGCCTACAGGAAGGCCCTCCTAAAGGACGGGAACTCTATCCTGATTAAGCACCAGAAGGGTCTCTGGGAGGCAGGAGCCATGTCCAGGTATCAGAAGGTCAAGGGATGGTCTTATGGGCAAAGGCTTAGGAGGATGTCCCTCTGACACCTTCCCGCCAGACCCTGGGACACAGCTTCTGAAAGAAGGGGTGGTAACTGGAAGCAAGAGTTCAAGGACACAAGTGATAAGAAAGCAGCAGCACACACAGAACTGGGTATAACCACAGCGGAGCTGTGAGTGGGAGATGGAGGGGAGATCGGAAATGAGGTCCACATCCAAGAGGGTAGCCTTGTAGAGGGAGCCGTGTGAAGGGGCACGACTGCGCCTGCACGCACTGTTCCCCAGCACTAGCGGGGGGCTCTCTAGAAGCACTCTGAGGTTTTCATTGACTTACGCTGTAGAGTCCGACCTGAGGCCTCCGCTGTGCAACCTCCCTGGGAGCACACGGAGGGGCAGGGGCAGGCTGAACCCCAGGGAGTATCGTCTTTGGATGTGATGGAACTTCTGTACCAACATTCTAGTATCGTGTTGGGAACCTCTTATCTTCTAAAAGACATTAAATTACCAAGCATCTCATACTCTAGGGACCTGGACATCTGAGGCATATGAGGACTAAACCTATAGATTTGCTACCTACTGTTGATTATCTCCCCTAATAGGAGATAGGGCTTACAAAGATTTTTTAAATTAATCATACATAAAATATAAATATATCATTGAATTTATAATTTTATTGAGTACATATGTATATACATATGTATGCACACACACATATATACATATATACACACACATATCCTATATAAATAAAAGCTTAATATGCCAAATGTTCGTTCGTTTGTTCAACTGTTTGACCAATCACTCGGATGTGCACTGACCACCAGGGGGCAGACACTCCAACTGGTAGGTTAGCTTGCTGCTGGAGTCTGGCTGATTGGGACTGGGTGAGAAGGGCTGGACACACCCTGGAGACTGCTGGGGTCCCTTGGCCTGGCCTGCACCCTCTCGCAATCCAGGACACCCCTGGAGGGTTGTCGGAGAGCAGGTTTCAGCCCAATGCCTGCAGGCCAGGCCGAGGGACACCACCGGTGCAGGAATCCGTGCACCAGGCCTCTAGTGTGTGTGTGTGCATGTGTGTGTGTGTGTGTGTGTGTGTGTGTGTGTGTGTGTGTTTGTTCAGTTATGGCTTCTGCAGCAAACACTTCACCACGGCAGACATTGAATAACTGGATTAGCTGGTTTGAGTTCCCTTTTGAATTCACTGGTCACTCCCTGTAAACGTTCAAGTGAATAATGAAAAGGACTAATGTTGAACTGCTTATTTGTCTCCCTACTTCCACTGCAACAAATCATGGGGAGTGAATTTATTTTATTGGATCTTTTCTTGCATTAGAGTTCCTCACGTGTTTTGGAACTTGGAGTAAGAAATTTCCTATTATTCTCATTTCTATTCTCTCTCTCTCTCTCTCTCTCTCTCTCTCTCCTTATCATCTATTGTCTAATCTTTTTTCTCTCTAGCATCTTTCCTCCTCCCTTCCTCCCCTTTTATTGACCATCCCTCCACTCCTGTCTGGAACTTTTATATCACTTCCTCCTGCCTCTCTCTCACCCCACCTGCCACCATCAGGCTAGTTCTTAAAATGACATTTCTGGGCTCCTAATCCATGGTGACACTGGGGCTATCCCAGATCCAACCTCCACTCCACTGGCCACTGACTCACTCTTTGAACATACTCTAGTGTTCTTGTCCCGCTGTGCCCCTGCTCTTAGTACCGCCAGTTCAGGCAGTGGGCCCTAGAGGTCCTGGGCTGGCCAGATACCATTCTGTCCAGCCTCCTCTCTTGGGCATGGGGACAAGGATGGGTAGTGCCCTTGGCTGTAATCAGTGAGTGTGGTTTATGTGGCCTGTCTGGTAAAGAGCTCTTTAGATGTTACTAGTA
Source organism: Eptesicus fuscus (assembly GCF_027574615.1). Classification (NCBI taxonomy): domain Eukaryota; kingdom Metazoa; phylum Chordata; class Mammalia; order Chiroptera; family Vespertilionidae; genus Eptesicus; species Eptesicus fuscus. The sequence goes on from NC_072482.1 coordinate 92,448,140, forward strand.
TTTTCCATAGAATTTACACCCTCGGGTTTCCTCTTCTGGTTTCTAGCCTGTAGGCCAACTCCACTGAGCACCATCAATTGCTATTGTTTTCTGAGGATTTATTTTCTATGGTCCTTTTAAAAACATATATATGTTTGAACTTGAATTGCTGTGTACTTGGAAAGAGGGGATGCTCTGAAGCTTGAAGCTCTATGCCATCCTGAGAGGGAGACTCCCAATGAATGCTTCATTTTTTTTTTCAGTATTTACTTTTTCCTAATTACAGGGGTGATGGATATTCATTATGGAAAACACTGACACTTATAAATCCCATATCTTTGAGATAAACACTTTAAAATGTTAGCATGTTGCTGTTAAACCTTTGTCCCTATAAACTTACATACACACTTCGACAAAATTAGTTCATATTGTACGTTCAGCTTGTTTTTCATCACCAATTATTGTTCTTTATGTATTCTAAATATAATATCTACTGATAGGAAATTCGTAAAGCATAAAAGTACAGAAGTTATATCTCCTCTAATTTCACAATAAGTAGCCACTGTGAAAATGGTAGTATTTCATTTTGCACTTTAAAAAATTTTGGGTAACAAGGTGTATAATTTTGAGCTATGCTTTCTTCACAATATTATACTTTCATAATATTATGAGCATTTTCCAAGATTGTAAAAATATGGGTTGCCAAGCCACATTGCTCTTATTTTGTGTGTTTTCCCTTGAATAAAGGTCAGAATATATAACCTATCAATTTTGTAAATTTTTTGTCATTTTTAGTTTAAAAAATGTACTCAACCCTCAAAAAGAATATGTATTCTCAGCTTAATATATAATCATTATTTCAATCTCATTAAGTATATTATATAAATTTTCTACGCCATTATTTACCTCCATGGTCTGTGAAGGCAATTTCAAGTGATTTATATTTTTATCAAATTTTAGATTGATATATTTAGTTTAGGTAGAAGGTTGTTAAAAGAACATTTTCATAATTAACGTATCTTTTATCAAAATAAAGGAACTTCCTTGGTTTAATGTTTTTGCCTTAATTTCTTTTTTGGCTGATGTCAATTCTGCCATGACATACGCTTTCTTTTGTTGTTTCCCTGATAAATATCTGGAAAACATTTAATTTTAACTTTTTGTTGTTGATTCTCTCCTGAGCAATGTCTTCCGCAAGCAGGTATAGTAAGCTTTTATTTTACTTTAATCTTGGTTCTCTACTTATCGACACCCATGATCTATGAGGACTTATTTTTATCATTTTATTATTTTTAGTTTTATGTTCTTTGGATATTATTTTGTTTTCTTGCTGTTGAGACAACATTTGGCTGCCCTTGTCTTCTTTAGTAGTATGGTAAATTTATATTGTATTTATGGTTCTATTACTGGTTGGATTGATGTGTTCAAAAACAGTGTTAGTTAGGGGTTGGGTACAATCACCTGAAATAGAAAACCATGCAGACCCGGACTGACTGTTCTCATGGAACAGGAAGTCGGGATACACAGAGTGCAAGGCTGGACTGCTCCCAGAGGCCTCCTCTCCTCCTTCTGTCACCCTGAGCATGGGCTTTCGCTACAGAGGCCTCCATCCCAGAGGACAGCTGTGTCTTTGGCCTCCCATCCACATTCCAAGCAGGAAAAAAAAAAAAGGGAAATGGGGAGGAGGAGAACAGGAAAAAGAGGCAGTTGTCTCATGAGCAGAGCAAAACTTACCCAGAACCTCTAGTCAGCTTTCTCTTCTGCCTCATTGGCTAGAATTGTGTCACACGGCTACTCCGAGCTACAAGGAGGCTGGAAAATAGAGGATTTTTATTGGTTTGCCACTCCGAACAAAGCTGGTTTTCCTGAGTGAGGAATATTTTAGGCAAACGATTAGAAATTGCTTGCCCATTATTTCTACGTTTGTCAAAATCAAGAGTGGAACAATATGTGTTGTCCGCCTGATTCTTCCCCCCTCCCCAACCCCCCCATCCCAGTCCCACCCTTAGCCACACGACTGCACATGTACATTTTCACCATGAGGCTTCAGGAATTTAAACATAAGATTTTCACCCATCCTTTCCACTAAATCATAATTTTAAATTATATAACTCCCTTTTCAAAGGCTTTAAATCACACTCAGGTTTTAAAACACTTTCAAACGTTATAAATCCTTACATTTATAATTATTGAATTTGACTCTTCAGATTCCTTTAAACCATAAAATTGCTTTTCCTATGCTTTGGATTTTGGTTCTTTCTTCAATTGTTTAAAGTATGTGTTCAAGTGATTTTTAAAAATATGGGTAGGTGGGTGGTGAGTACTCCGTGCTCTTGTGGAAAATTGTCTTTCTAATTCAGCACTCCAGTTCCTAACTCATGCAACAAATTTAAAAAGAGTTGTCATTAAAAATGAATTCAACTCACCATAGCTGGTTTGGCTCAGTGGATAGATGTTGGCAATGGAGTGAAGGGTCCGTACTATAATTGAAGTACATGCTGGTCAAGGGCACATACTTCAGTTGCAGGCCCCATCCCCGCCCTGGTGGGAGGCAACCAATTGATGTGTCTCTCTTACATTGATGCTTCTGTTTCTCCCCATCCATGCCACTCTAAAAAAATCAATGGAAAAAAATATCCTTGGGTGAGGATTAACAAAAAATAAAATAAAAAAAATAATAATTAAAAAAATAAAAATGAACTCAACATTTAGGTCCCTAATTACTTTATAATCAAAAATTAACTTGTTCTTCACTTAAGGCCAGGCACTATACTGTTTGAATTCCAAAAACAAAACAGAACATAAATACAATTCCAGAAGCTTTGATGACCAGCACAGATCTTAACTGAAGTTTTCTGGGAATATGGAAGCAGGAAGCACATTGCGTGCCATCAGCAAGGCTTCTACAAAAGTATTTCTCCCACTGCTCTCTGCCCTTAAAGTTTTCTGCTTTATAGCAGGCCCCATCTCACTGCACCTGTGATCCTTCCTGAACATCTGGCTTTTGACACTCTCAAACTCTGTATACTTTTTATTTTTAATTTATTTTTCAATGTTCTCTTTTGGGTTTTCAGTTTATGGATTTTAACAAATGCATAGAGTATCTAAAATTCACCTCAAACAGGACACAAGAAACAGGAAACATCACCTCCAAAAGTTCTTTCATGCTTCCCCCGTGTAACCAAACCCTCTTTCTTCCCCAATTATAATTGTGAATTTTTCTATTATTCTTTTTATCTCTTTTACTTTTTGCTACATGTATATTGAAAGTCTGTTGTTAGGTGCATACATGTTTAGAACTCTTACGTTCTTTTTGATAAATTAACCTTTTTATCATTACGGGATACATGTCTTTATTCTTGGCAATTTATCTTTTAATTAAATTCTGCTTAGTCTGATATCACTATAGCATCTCTGCCTTTCTTTTTATTAGTTTTGGCATGCCATATAATTCTTAACCTTTTTAATTTTTTAACCGATCTATGATTTTGTATTTGTTGTGGCAGTAGACATCACACACTTGAGTCTTGGATTTTCTCCAGTAAACAATCCTGGTTTTGATTTTGTTTATTTAAATAATTTACATTTACTGAAATTATAGATATGTTTGAATTAAAATCTATATTTTATTATTTGTTTTTCTCTAGTGCTCTTTCGTTTTTCACTTGACTCACCTTTTTTCTATCTTGTTTTAGATTATTTGAAAAATTATCAGTTTTCTTTTAATTTATTTATTAGATTTTGGACTATAGTTGTATGAGGAGCTATACCTCTATCCAGAAAGATAAGCTTCTCTCTGGGTTTTAAGCCTCATAGTGTTGTATTGTTTTGTGCATTGGGGGTAGGGGGAGATCATGCTTGGATTAAAAGGGGTAAAAGCGAGAAAACAAGAATAAAGGATGCACATCCACACACTATTAAGGCCACGGGGACCATTTTTCTAGATCCTCTGACCACTGAGATGGGTTATCTCCTGGGGTTTAGATAACCCCACTAGCACCAGATGTAGGTAGTGCAGTGCCATGACTAGGGTTGGCCTTGGTGTGGCCAAGAAAAGAAAAAGAGATAAACAACGAAACAACGGGGATCTTATTCCACTTTCTCTGACTTTCAGGAGCCTCTTTTACTGGTCTTCTGACCAGAAGGGTGGCTTTTTTTTTGGGGGGGGGGGGCCGGCGGGGGGAGGGCGGTTACTCTCTACACCTGTTGCGTAGTTCCACTTCTCAGGTTGCTGGTCTTCAATGAATGAAAGCTGAGGATGAGAAAAGTAGGAAACTTACAGGACTGGCTGTTCCTCAAGGTTTGACTTTTCTCCTCTACCCGACTGCTATTGGTTGCTTTTCTGAGTCTTCAGATAGTTGCCTTTTGAATTCTTCCTAGAGGCGGAGTATTAGTAAGTGGAATATGTAAAAAGTAGTAGGCTTACTTCTCCTTGGTCAGTACCAGAAGTCTGTCATACGCTCATTACGCAGAACAATCTGTCTCTTGACTTCTTCCATTTTTATTCTTTATTCTTCACCTAAATGACATTTTTTTGGCATAGCAACATCGATTATATTAAAGTAAGGAGAAAGTAATGTCCCTTCAAGAATTATACCTACCTGCCCACAATGGGCTTTTGATTTTCCAGGTGGCTAAAGGGTGTCTCATATTAAAATCTGTACAAAATTAAATTAATACAACCTTCATCGTGTGTATCTATTATTCAGCTTCCTGGTTAAGGAGCTTAAATAGTTCAACAGGATATCATTGAAACTACAAAACTTTAAACCAATTACCTGCTCTTAAGTTAGAACTGTCGTTTCATACAGCTGAAGGATCAGTAGTCTGTAACAACAAGTCTCTTCCATTCCCACAATAGTATTTATAAAGGCACCATATGGTAGCAGTCTGTGTTTTATGTATAAATGGGGTAGGGGAAGGAGGAGGAGTGGGAGAGAAGGAGATAAAGGTAGTTTTAATTGTTAACCAAGCATGGTAAGAAAAATCCAGATGAATTCTAATTCTGTAACAAATAGAACACCTACTAGGCAAGGAAGGTTCTGTGCTACATGCTGGAGGAAGTTTAAAAATTGCATGAGACTAGTTTTCCTACTTCTTAGGAGTCTGGTAGAACAGATAACTTGTGCATCACTGTCTTAACACACGTTGAAGTGTGATAATGCCAAGAGTGATCAGTACAAACAACAATGGGTATCCTGAAATGGAAGGGAGAATAGGATCATCAGCATAGACTTCGTGAAAGAGATGATCTCTTTAAAGGAGAGGTGGGGTTGGGTGCATTCTCAGGGGAAATGCAGAAAGAAAAAGTAGCATGAAGACAACATAAAAGTACAAAGCATATGAAGGAAATATCGCATGTTTTATTTTTAACTGAGTGGCAGAAGATGAAATTTAAAAAGTAGACGGGGGCCAGATCATCAAGGGTATGAAAAGCTAAAGCAGACATGTTTACCTGGAGAGTTAGTGAACAGCCACATGGAAGATTTTTGAGCAGGAAGAGCAGCACAATCGGAGCTTTGGCTTTGGAAGACCCATCTATAGTGTGTGAACGGTGGTGATGTTTGAGTAGGGAGGGGCATGGAAGAAAAAACATCATCTTTATTACTATAATGATGTGGCCAGGGGTGTCTCAGTAGAGTAATGAAAGTGGGAGTGGACTGGAAAGATGATCATTGGTGGCCCTGCGTGCCTTGGAAATGGGTAACAGAGAGGAGTGATAGTTTGAGAAAAAAATCTAGGCAAGTTCAGTTAGAAATATTGAGTTTGACTTTCTCATAAGACAACTTATTTGAGAAGCTCATCAGGCAGGTAGGAAGGAAGGGCTCAGAAGCACACAATTAAGTGCCAACTCTGGGAACTAGGAGGTAAATGGTGAGAGCACATGTGTGGATGGAATTGCAAGAGGGTGAAAAAAGAAAACCATGGGATGTATCTAACTTCCCAGGACAGGAGGTAGAGAAGAGAGGGAAGTTTGGAAAAGGGGGAGAGACTGTTTTAAGGAAAAGTACAGAGTTGTAGGGAGTTCAGGAGAGTGAGCATGGGCAGTTTGCAATTATGAAGCTAATGGATGATCTTTACAGAAGCAGTTTCAATAGTAGTGAAGGCAGAAGCCAGGATGCAAGAGTTAAGAAATGAGGGGCTGTGACTGGAAGAAGGGGATGAAGTGGATGTATGTCTGTCTCTTGAAATAGCCTAGCAATGAAGACCTGGGTTCCATGAACCAAACTGAGAAGAATTTGGCCTCTGATGGGTAAATCTAATCAGGAAAAAAATTGGGCACCAACGCTTTGCGGGAGGCCATTGTCCAATGGTGTCAGATGTTCTTGATGATTAACACAAAAGTGATACGAAAAACAATAAATGATGGAGTCAGGCAAAAGAGTGTCCTTCTTATACAGAGGGATATGGATTTTTTCCTTCAAAAATTTCTCTCATCTCCTTTGGGAAAAAATATTTGTTCCCCCGCTTCCTGTCTTTATTTGGTTTATGTTGCCACAGAAGGCAACCTGTTCCCCAGTGCTGTCAAGTTCCAAAGATGCAGACAACAGGGAAAGAACATGTTCTTTCCTAACAGCTGGAGGAAGGGAGGGAGGAAGGGAGGGGGGAGGGAAGAGAGGATGGAAGGGAGGAAGGGAGGGAAAGAGGGAGAGAGGGAGGGGGGAGGAGGGAAGAAGGGAGGGAGGGAAGAAAGGGGGGGAGGAAGGAGGGAGGGAGGAAAGGGAGGAAGGAAGGAAGAAGGGAGGGAGGGAGGGAAATGCAAAGGAACGATCTGGGAAGCTGTGATGGCAAACAGATGCACCACTTTGACCCAATGTTCAAACTTGAAGCCAAGCTACTGCTACAATAGCTTCTCTGCTTGAGAATTTCCAGTGGGAAGCTAACTGTCTCTCACTCGGCTCCACTCCACTTCACTCCTCAGCTCATTTGGTTATCAGCACCTCCTCCTTCCCGTCTCCTCCCACAGCCACCACCTGACAGTCAGGAGGTGGCAGGAAGAGCAGCCTCGCAGAGAGCTCAGAACAGGCGACTCTTCCTGCCTCATCCATTCCCTGGGAACATGCAGCTCAGGGCACCCGCTCTACGCTGGCGAGTTGGAATGTACCCACATCCCCTCTTGCTCTATGACTTCGTACAAATGCGAAAGGAGGGCTTGGGGACAGTTAGAAGGTGTATAGTGTGTGGCTTTTTAGACTCACCACCCCAGCGTGCACTCTGGAATGGCTTACCTTGAAATTGTAGAGAATACTACAGCCCCGCATTTTCACATACCCTCAAAGTCACTTACCACCTGTTTGTAAACACACAATGGAATGGGAAAGGAACAAGTGGCATCAGCCGCACCCCGTTACTTCTATCGTCTTCTCCGAAGCTTTCCCAGGACACGGTGGGGCTGACAGGCAAACTCTCCCCTCCTGGGCCAACACACGGCAGCTTTGGCAGGACAACCTAAACCAGGAATGGTTACAGGCAGGTTCTCATGGGGAGCAGAGTGGTGAGGTGATCCTTACACCCTTCCCTCTCTCCTCACCCACCCCCTCCTGCCACAGGGACATTGGAGATGATGAGATTTTGGGCCAGGACAGCCCTTGCCCAGGCTGTGCCTTTGACTCTGGCGGGGGTGGAGAGCTGGAGGAAGAGCAGGTGGACGGGGTAGTGTGGAGAGGAACAAGGTGCTAGTGGCTGGTGACCGGCTCTTCCTAAGCTTCAAACCAAGTGAGACATTCGAGTCACATAGACTAGACAAACAGGGCAGGGATTGGAGATAGAAACTGGAGACTTACATTGTTTGACCAAAACTTCCATCTCTTTCCTTGTAAACACACCTCCCAGCGATCTGAGAGAGGGGGCAGCTGCTACACAGGGTGCCCGCTCCGCCGGGGACAAAGCCCTGATCTGCTGCCTCCCAGGGCATGGGTCCCCCAAGGCCTTCAGGGGAACGTGGGGGGAAACACACAGTCAGTCATGCTCCGGGTCTCACAGCTAAGACTGGAGCAAGAATGGGATAGTGAATGACGTAACGCACACACTTCCTGGGCGATGAGGGGGCGGAATTGTGTTCTCCAAGGCGAGGCGCATGCCAGGAGGCTTGCTGTGGCCCTTGCAGGGCTGCGGGGCCCCGCCGGGAGCAGAGGCCCAGCCCTGCTGTCCTGGGTGCCCCACCGGCTGCTGCGGAGGCTAAGGCCCCGGTTGTGCTCAAACCTAAAGGACATAAATAACCGGCTATTAAGCATCCCTGTGCCCATAGCACCACGCTGTATTTACCCAGCACACTGCCAAGAGCCCACACCTTTGTCCAGAGACCAGCGCCTCGATCTTACCACCTGGGGCAGAGGTGGCTGCGGGGATGGGAGAATAGAAACGCAAAGGGAACTGTTCCACGCTACCCTGGGCCCAGAAAGGACGTGATGTGTAGGGGGGCTGTCAGGAGAAAATCCAGTCTCCCCAGCAGCCCATGTACCTTTCATTTCACAAGTGCAGCCGAGTGCCGTTCCACATCGCCTGCTGTTCTCTGGGCGGCTTCTGTTATTCCTCTCCCATCTGCTATTGTCATCGATTTCAGCTAGATTTTTCCAATGGGGAGGATCTGATTTGGGGAACGATGTATTCCAGAGATGTCACTCCATTTAAAAAGAATGGACGACGGTGTGTTTTTTCCACCTGGAAGAGAATTTTCGGGGTCTGGGAGTCCAGTCTGTTTCCTAGGTTTAGCAAGTAAGGCTTCTCTTCAGAAACGTGCCACCGGAGCCCCTTACCAAACTCAGGGCTGGGAATAGTGTCCTGCTGCCAGGGGAAGGGCCTCGGGCCACGCATGCCTCCCAGAGCCTGTGCTGGGGGCGGGGGTCTCCAGCAGCCTCAGCTCCCTCCCGGCTTCGGCAGACAAGGGAACTGAGGTGGAAAGCAGTGGGGATCTGCGCTGCATCCAAGGACTCAGCTCTCCGAAGGCCAGACTTTCATCAGGAAAGCAAGGAGGAGGGGGGCAGGGGGGACACACCAACCTGGAGCAGCTTCCTCAAGTTTACTTCACACCCAGGGAAAAGGAAGACGCGAGCCAGAGGCCCCAATGTCCTCCCCAGAGGTGACACTTGGCTTTGCGCTGGCTCCTAGAGGCTGAATGTGAGAAATTGACCCTGTGAGGCCTCTGGAGTGTCTCCCTAAGCCGCCCCCCCGCCCCCCCCCTGCTGACTTCTTCCACCCTCAGCTCCCTGCTGGCTCTCCCGGGAGATCACTGCAGATTCCATATGTGCCACACGCTTTCTCATAAACACGCTTTTGTGTGTGACAAGCCTGCCTGGATGCCACTTGCTCTTTTCCGAGCCTGGCAAACTCCCGCTCATCCCCTCCAAGTCAGCTGAAATGTCCTCTTCTCGGGGGAACCCTCTCAGTCTCCCCAACCGGAGGTGTCAGTGTCCCCAGCTGTGCTTTGCACACTCACTCCTGGCGCCTACAACATTTCATCTGGGCTGTTTCCCCACTGGATGGTGTTAGACGTGGGCGCTCCATCGGGATTTGGGGGGGATGTGGCGGGGAGTGAGGGACGACAGCCTAGAGTAAAGGAGAGCCAGATGCACGCGGATGGATCAGCTCCTCACAGCGTCACCTCTCAGCGATGTCTACAGACGTCATTATTGCTGTCTCTGTGGTTCTCGCTGCAACTGGGGGGAAATCGCAGGACTCAGACCCAAGAGGCACTGGTTCTCATTTGCTTCTGCCATTCACTGGGTGAGTGGTGTCCTAAACGCAAGCAATTCTCAGTTTCCTCAGCTGTCAGTCATTCCCTCTACCTTGCTCTCTCTATGTTGAGGTTAAAAAAAATGAATTGATAGATATGAGGGTGTCTAATGATTGTATAGGAAGATATAAAAGAAGATTAAATTTTTCTCCTCTTTTCAACCCACAAATCTCCTCCTATAAACTTGCCAACATAGAATAATCCTATATAATAAAAGCCTAATATGCAAATCGACCAAACAGCAGACAACTGGTCTCTATGACATGCACTGACCACCAGGGGGCAGATGCTCAATGTAGGAGCTGCCCCCCACCTGCAGGCCTCAAGGCAGGTGCCAGTGAGGCCCCCCACCCCCCGCCATCACCCCGCTGGCCACCCCACAGAGGGAGGCGACTGGCAGTGGCAGGGTGATCTGGGGGTGGGGCTGGCCGGCAGGCAGCGACAGGCCAGCCAAGGCAGGTGCCTGAGGGGACCCCCTGATCACCCGCCGGTCGCCCCACAGATTGGCCTTGATCACCATCAAGGGACCCTACCTGTGCCCGAATTTTGTGCACCGGGCCTCTAGTCCTATATAATAAAAGCCTAATATGCAAATCAACCAAACTGTGGAATGACGGGTGGAACAACCAGTCGCCATGATGTGCACTGACCACCAGGGGGCAGACCCTCAACACAGGAGCTGACCCCAGCCCGCAGGCCCCAGGCCAGCCAAGGTGGGTGCTAGTGGTGGGCCCTCCCAATCACCCCACCGGTTGCCCTGCAGAGGGAGGTGACCAGTGGCAGAAGCAGGGGTTGGGGCCAGCGAGCAGGTGGTGCCAGGCTGGCCAAGGTGCCAGTGGGGGCCCCCGATTGCCCCGCCGGTTGCCCCACAGATTGGCCCTGATTGCTGGCCAGGCCTAGGGACCCTACCCATGCACGAATTTCGTGCATCAGGCCTCTAGTTATATTAATAACTAGTGTTCCCGTTGCAGGAAAAATCCTGCAATAGGGTTTCCTGCTGCACTCTACCCCGCCCCGCCTGCTCTCCTCCCTTGTCCCCCGGCCCACCTTCTCTGCCAGCCCGCCCCGCTCTCCTTCCTTCTCCCCCGGCCCCGCCTCCACTCCTCCCTTGTTCCCTGGCCCGCCTTCTCCGCCAGCCCGCCCCGCTCTCCTTCCTTTGCCCCCGGCCCTGCCTCCACTCCTCCCTTCTCCTCCCCCCCGGCTTGCTTGCTTCTCTGCAGCTTTGCTCCCTTCTGTAGCTCTTGGCTTCTTTCTACGCTGTCTTGATATGCAAATTAGCCACCATCTTTGTTAGGGTAATTTGCATACTCGTCCTGATTGGTTGGTGGGCATGGTTTGGTTGGTGGGCGTGGCTTGGGTGTAGCGAAGGTGCGGTCAATTTGCATATTTGTCTATTATTAGGTAGGATAATTATATAATTTAAAACATTTCATCGTAGCTCCAAAGCTTTTGCTTTTGTTTTTCACTTGTGTGTTGAAGGTAAAGAGAGCTTTTATAAAACATTCTTTAGGAAAGGGCATATTAGCCTGTGAGTTTAGAGTCAGATGATGGGGGTCTACATGTTGGGGGCTACTTGCTGGTAACCCCAGTGTACAGATCTTCTGACCATTAAGTTTTCTGTTGAAAAGCCATTAGAAAACTAAAACTCGTGGTTAGGAAAAGCATTTTGCTCAACAGTTTGAAGTTCCCTATGGGCCTTCCTGAATCATCAGCTGACTCATTCCACCTGCTCAATTTTATTATTAATTAAAAAAAAACTCAGAGTCAAAATGATGCTGCATGTTTGATTTCTTTCCTCCCGTTGCATAATTCTGTCATTTTCCCACATTTTGGCAGTTACTCTCACTACCCATGCAACAATGAGACACATTCTTTTTAAAATATGTCCCACCCCCTCAGGTTCCCATGAAATTGTTTAATTTCTGACTTTGTTTTAGTTCTTACATAAGATCATTGCTGGGTAACATGACATCTTTAGATCACATGTGACTTATTTCTAATGCATGGTGGGAGTTTGAAAGATCCCAGAGTTGAGCTCTTCTCTAAAGCCAAAAAAAAAAAGCATTTTATAATGTAATAATCAACTCCAATTTATTTGTTAGATGTTGGTTCCTTTTTTAAATTAAAATTTGGTTACTTTGAAAAGAAATTTGAGAATGTACAATTGCAGTTAAACCAAATATAACAAACCTTATAAAAATGTGAGTTTCTTGTACACAAAGTTCCAGTCTACACCAATGTATCTCCACATGGCTTTGCAGCATCTTCAAGATTTCTGTTCCCATTGAAAAAAGACTGCCTTCCCGCTTTCAGTTGGGGAGTGGCTGAGCTGGAGATGGCAGAAAACAGAGAAACTTGCTATGAAATCTTGGTAAATACAAATAAAGACGAGGGAAAGTAAATGCACGCTTAGAAGCAGGCCCGAGTGTCCGCTGTGTGGAAGACTTACAATGTTTATAGAGCAAAAGCTTTTGCCCACCTCACATGTGCTTGATCACCCACAACTGCCCTCCCTTGCTGGCCTGATTGCCCACAACTGCCCTCCCTTGCAGACCTGGTCCCTCCCAACTGCCCTGGATCTTAGGAGAATCTTAGAAGTGGGCAGGACCCACAGAAGCCTGGGGAAATATCCCCAGAATGTCAGACAGGGGGTGAGTCTCATAAAAGGACTGGATAGGAAACAAACATCTTAATATATACACCTTTGCAAAAAGAAACAAAGCAACGTTACAATAATCTAGTAGGTGAATGGCGGTAAAGACACACAGATGAGGAGGTAGTGTTATCATTTTACATATGAGGAAACTGAGGTCAGGAAGGCATGTAGGTTGTCTCTCTTTAGTGTGTGTACTCTCTTCATTCAAGCAGAAGCCACAATCATTATGAGGATTTCATTGACATGCAACTGCCACGGTTCTTTAAATCCTATTCTACGCACAGGACTAACATTCTCATTCTGCCCAGAGACGGTTTCAGATCCCTAACCCAGGTTTGGGGGGGGGGGGACACCCCGCCTCACTCAATTTTTAATAAAAAACAACTCTATTAAAGGAGTATAATTATTTTTTTAAATATATATTTTTTCATTAACTTCAGAGAGGAAGGAAGAGGGAGAGAGAGATAGAAACATCCATGATGAGAGAGAATCATGGATCTGCTGCCTCCTGCAAGTCCCCCACTGGGGATCGAGCCCACAACCCGGGCATGTGTCCCTTGACTGGAATCGAACCCGGGGACTTTTCAGTTTGCAGGCCGACGCTCTATCCACTGAGCCAAACCGGCTAGGGCAAGGAGTAGAATTATTACTAACTAGTTACTATTATCTTCATCTTGACCCTCAAAAGAATTTTTGGAAGCAGATAGGACAACAATAACTATTTCCAATATCCAGGCGAGGCAACTGAAATTTCAAGGGTTGGTGATCGCTTGAGATTTTACCATTTACAGAGAATGGACTGAAGCCCAAACCTCCTTCTCTGTTTGCTTGTTCATTTCAAAATCCCAGGTCCCTCTACCATATGCCGCATGGGTAAGCGAGAGTGTGATTGATACAGAAATACACACCTGTGGGAGAGTCAGGGCGCTCACTAACGAATTTCTTTGTGTACTTAATTTCTGCCGAATATAACTCTGCTTATGCTCCCGCTTCCCTTTTTGTGTTTTTTTCCCTCTGCATCTATAATTGATGCCTTTGAACTTTAAGGAAGATGCTCCGGGGGAACTATGACAGGCTTAAGGATATCAGGAAACATGGTACAAAAGCCCCTTTGGCATCTCATCCGGCCTTGAGTGGCTCCTCTAACGGGGCAATCTTTTATTGCCTATTAGTTAAAAAGACAAATGAATACATTTAGCTTTAATAGCTTTCCTTTTCAACTAGTATGCCTCTGCCATTTCTCTTCTCCCCTTTATTTTCCCATCAGAATAAAACATCCATCCATTTATTCAGAAAAAATACGTTGAGTGCATTTTATTTGCAAGGCATTAGGGATAGTCAACAGTGAGGCAACGAAGCCCACTGTACGTAAGCCGAGTTGCAGCTTAGTCAGGAGGGCTGGGTCTTGGTGAGTCCAGCTTATCTGGTTTGAGTCCTACTTTATGTAACAATTAGAACAATTAGAGGTGGGGAACATCAGCCACGGGTTGTAGAAGGCCCTCGAAATCACTTGGTCTGGCCCTACCGAGGCATTAGGGGTGAACTAGGACAAGCTTAAGGATATCAGGAAATGGTGTTATAAATATCCAAATGGCCCTAGGAAGAAAGAGAAAAGGTTCCCCACCCCTGAATTAACACTGAGCCCCCAATGGTCCTCCTAGGAAAGGCTGAGACTGAAAATGTAGGAGCTCCATCCCAGCTATAAGCAACGGCAAGATATTATCATGGGAACCTGAGTGAACACCTGCTATTCTAGAGACAAGTACGGGGGTAGCTTTTAAACCAAGTGAAGCATAAAGGAGAAATAGCAGGTCAGTGAGAGAACAGTCCACGTACCAGCCTGTCCATGGCGGGCATCTTGGTGACCAGCAGTCTCACGTGGCCGGCAGCAGCCCGAGTATAAGCAGGAGGATGCTGGGGTGTAGCTCCCGGAAGGTCCCCAGCCCCCTGGGGCAGACTGACATCTACGTGGACCCCGAACGTCACTGGCTGTGATGCGCCAGGTCCTATGGCCTCTGGTCCTGGCTTGTGTGGGCCATGAACAAAACTGTGGTCTATTTGGGAATGGTGTTGACGCAAATAGAGGCTGTCGCAGCTGATTTGGGAACTCTAATACAGAGAGTTCAAGGAAGGGGACGACTCGTGCTCTGGTCAATAAAGCCAGGTCATTATTTCTCTTTCCTGCCTGTTCTCTACCCATGTCCCCATGTCAACCCAGATAGGGAACACAGCCTCTTTCCCTAGATTCCCCAAAGACTTAGAGAGATGGAAGGGAATGAAATAGTAACACCATGAAGTAACGACTTAAAATTAAATGTTAGGCATTCTCTGTTGTTGTTGTTTTTAACATCTTCCGGTCATCCCTGCTAATGGAAATTTTTCACTGGCTAAATGTCTCCTTAGACTTCAGAAAGCCCCTCTCATTCTCACTCTCTCCCCATCATCCCCCCTTTTACCTTTCACCCCTACACAAAGTCACATTCATTTCTCATGCACAGCACTTCCTCTATCTCTTGGGTTTCCTGTTTCTTTCCAATCTAATCTCTTGAGCAATCAAATATTGCACCAAAAGTTCAACCAACATATCTTGTTTAAACAAAAGGATATCTGGTCCAAGAATAAGTTGTGTTACTAGATTTTGGAGTGAAGCAGTTAAGTTGGTTTTAATAGTATTCTTTTTCTATTACAAATGTTTGGCTGTCCACCCTCTTTAGAATTGTAAAACAAGCCTAGAATACAAGATATGATGAAAAATATTTCTAAAAATATACATATACTTGTGTGGGGGGGGAGTGTACAACATTATATATTTATAAATAATTAGCACATAAAGCAGGAAGCCTGATTACTTAGCTCTGTGGTGATGCTCAGGGGTCAGACAAGGACCAGAATAAAGACCTACTAAATCCTGAATTCAATAGATGGAGATTGAGGTCACTGTCCTACTTGCCTGTGGCCAGAACTCCTAAGTCTAAGGCAAAATTAAATCTGTGGGTCGAGGCCAAGAAGGAGTCTGCCCTTAAATAAATGTAGAATTGAGTACCCAGACTGACTCTGAGTTTGGGGTCAATTCCATGCTTGCTGTAAAACATAATTAATTTAAAATAAAGTATAATGGTATTGGTTTAATGAAATCCCCCTTTGCCAACCAGTCCTCAGCAGAATGCTCCTGGATTCAATTATAATAAGTAACTGATATAAAGTAGATGTGATTTAACACATATCACTGAGGATATATATTTTTTGAAACATAATATGTCTCTTTTAATCATATCTAGGATCTTAAATGTGTACATTTCAGAAATCTGATAGAAAGGTGAATTCTTAATCTATGTGCATTATACATTTTTAAGTCATAATGCAATTTGATAAACTTGCAAATTAATTTAGCAGAAGTCATTTTAGAAAAGTGAGTGATAAGCTGCTAATTTTATTTACTAAAGCTAATTTAAGCACATACTTATGAATCAATTAAGAGGTGAATCATCTCCCATTCAATAAGTTTATAGTATTTAGGACATGTGTTTACCATGGTGAATTAGGAGGAAAACATCACCAAGCATAGTAGACATTTAACTAATGTTATTTAATTAAAATAAGTTATGTACGCTGAGTCTTTTTTCTCATGAACATAGTTATGTTAATAAAACAAACATGTATTTTTCAAATTTTAGCTATTTTGACTATGAAATTTGGAAATGTGAACATTTGAAACAAAAATTAAATTATTGCAGCCATACCAACTCAGGAAACTTTAAATACTGGGTTATGCAACTTATTAAATCTGACTTCCTTCTCATGTGCTTTTGACAACTGTGAAAGAAAGATAAGCTGTTCTGTTCTTTCTGTTTCCCGATGATGTTAATGTTTAGAAGAAATACATGTGAAAAGTGTTCAACCATGATAATAATGAAGTTAAAATTAAAATAACTCAAGACCATTGGAAACAAAAGTCTAAATGATAAGCGTGATGGCAACAACACTGGAGTGATTCTGCCACATTTTGATAGCAACTCTGTGTCAAACTACAGGCCATCAAAATATATTAACATATTATGCTATTTTAGAAATTCTTCTTTTAAAAAGTCCAAAGCAAGTAAAAAGACATGCACAAATGTTCATGAAAATACTAAACTGAACGAAATGGAAACAACCTAGTGCCAAGTAGGAGAATGGTTTAATTATGTGTCTTCTATTTGCTGGAATATTCTGAGGTAGGTTAAATAGTAACCAAAGCCTTTATAATGACGCTAGAAGCCCGATGCATGAAATTCATGCAAGGGGCTTGGCCCTCGTAGCCCTGGCTTCGTCCGGAAGGTCGTCAGACATCCAGAAGGTCGTTTGGCTATCTGGTCTAATTAGCATATTACACTTTTATTAATATAGATGGAGAAATCCTTGTTGTACAATAAGTGAAAATGTCAACTGTACAATCACGCCCATGCTATTGCTTTACCTACTATGGACAAATCATGGGAAAGCAGGTTAGAAGAGAGAATAAAAGGGGTCTGCTATAAGAAGTCTATCAGGAACGTGGCTCCACCCCCATCTCAGGTCCCTCAAGTGTGGTGTTTATCTGCTTGTTATTACCGAAGAAACATCTGCTGGTAAAGTCGATGCTGTTTGAAGGAGGAAAAGAAGAATTATGCACATGTGTTAGAGAAAAAAAGAAATTGCAGGGGAGAACATTTTTCTTCATTCATTCTCAAAATTAGAACATAGGACATACTATGGGCTAAGCAGATACATAAATTGTTATGAGTTGAATTGTGTGTCTCCCCCCCTAAAAAAAGTTATGTTCAAGCCCTAATCCCTGGTACCTGCCAATGTGACTAATTTGAAATAGTCTTTGCAGACACAATCAAGTTAAGATGAGATCATACTAGATTAGGGTGGGTCTTTATCCTTTCCCATATAAGAGGAGGAAATTGTGGATACACACACTTACCCCAAAGACCATGTGATGATGGAGACAGACATGGGAGCGATGCATCTACAAGCAATCAATACCCAGGGTGGCTGGCCATGGCCCGAAGCTAGAGGACAGGCAAGGGTGGATGCTTCTCCGGAGCCTTCAGAGAGAGAGCATGGCTCTGCAGGAACCTTGACTTTGGTCTTCTAGCCTCAAGGACTGTGAAGGAATAAATTTCTGTTGTTTTCAGCCACCCGGTTTGTGGTACTTTATTATAGCAGCCCTAGGAAACTAATGCATACATAAGCAAGGTAATTAATATCCAGGCAGAATCCATTCTAAAATATTATTTCCTGATTACTAACACTTCTGGGACAAGAAATTCAAATGTTGTTCTTTACGAATAATAAGATCAGCCCTTGCAAAACTCTTTAGAAGGAAGGGCAACAGTTAGAATCATTGTGGAATTACAAGAGCAGCATGTCCTCAAGAGGGCTGATTGGGGAGCGGAAGGCGTGGGTCCAACCCTGACTCCATCGCCCACCTGCTGATGAGGCCTAGCATGGCCCACCCTCTCTGTGCTTATTTCTTGCTTTTTAAATGGTGATAATAATGGTCTCATTGGGCTATTGTGAGAACTACATCAGCTAATAAATGTAAAGCAATTAGAACAGTAGCTGGCCCATTATAAGCATTCAATAAATGTTAGCTATAATTATCATGTCTGACTAAACATTTTAGTTCCATTCCCATTTTATAATTACGGAAATTTCACAGGCACATTTTTAGAATGCATGTATCAATTTGTAAATTACTTATATATCACCATATCAACACTTCCCCCTTCCTAACTCCCAGTGATTCCTACAACTTGACATTCATAACCTCGGGAGCCCTGCTCCCAGGACCACCAACATGGGGAGTGAGTAGGAAGAGGGAAGAGAGGGAATAAAAAGCACAGACTGCTGGCCCAGCTTGTCTGGCTCAGTGGTTGAGCATTGACCTATGAACTAGGACAGTGATGGGCAACCTTTTGAGCTTGGTGTGTCAAACTTCGCCAAACAACTGAGCATAACTCGGGTAGTGTGTCACTTTGAGGAAAAAAATATTATTTCGCAAATGTTTCATCCTCAGGAGCAGCAAATGTTTCATCCTCGGCATGCGGCCGCCTCAGCGGCTGCGTGTCATCAGAAATGGCTATGCGTGTCAGTGCTGACACGCGTGTCATAGGTTCGCCATCACTGAACTAGGAGGTCATGGTTCGATTCCCAAGCACATGCCCGGGGTTGCTGGCTCCATCCCCAGTGGGGGGCGTGCAAGAGGCAGCCGATCAATGATTCTCATCATTGATGTTTCTATCTCTCCCTCTCCCTTCCTCTTTGAAATCAATAATATATATATACACACACACACACACACACACACACACACACACACACACACACACATATACTTTAAAGCAAAGACTGCTAGTTTGAACTTCTATGGATTGAAATTCTATGAAGCAGCATCAGAAGGCTCAAAGGCGATCAGAAGCTTGGCTGTGGTTGTTTGACAGGCCAGGCACTTAGGCAAGTAGCTTCTTCCGCTGTCGGTGCAGGAAATGTGACGTTGGTCTCATCTCTCATGCTGATCCACAATTGAGTGAGAATCATGCAGAAATCTGTTGCTCTCAGTCCATACTGTTGTACTCACCGTGGAACTCTCCATGGGATGTGCATTCATTCAAGCATCATCCGAGCAGTTCTAGGCAGATCATTCAAGTGTGAGGGGAGCTATTTTCAGGGTAATTCCAAAACTGGATTGCAAATCTGTCCAGCCCAACCCTCTGTTTGCATGGTACTCAACTCACCAGCATCCTTAACACAGTGTCATTATCTGTTCTTAACAGCTTCCCGGATATCCTAAATATTTATTGTCACCAGAGCCACTTTGCCCATCTCTCGGGTAATTCCGCTCCGTTCCCGAGGCTGCCTCCTTCTGTCTCACCCAGTAGGACAACAGGAGACTGGGACTCCAGCTACGAAAAGGCCGCAGGTGAAGCGCTCTCACAGTGGGCCACGCAGCACGAGTCAGTGTCACCCATTTTGAAAGAGGAGTTGTCTTTCTGAAGGCCAAGTCCAAAATGTACTCCTGTTGAGAAACTAATTAGCTACAGTATTTAAATGTCCCTGACTAATCTTCTAGGCGTCCTATTGCAAATTAAGTATAAAATAAGATTGCCCTGATAACTTGTATACTGTGTGATTAAAAGAAAAAAAAAAAGACTGTGCATCTGGCAATAATAGCCAAAGGTACTCTCCAGGTGAGATTGAGTCCCGCGTACCCGTCAAGGCTCATCGACCCCCCCAGGGAATAAGTGCAGGCGGGAAGCGAGCTTGACAGAGACCTGTGTTGTCAACAGAACCAAGAAAAGGGTCTTCGTAGAGCAAAAGGGGGAAATGGCAACTCGTACGATGAATGGCGGTGTGCTGACATGCCGCTGGCACCTGAAAGAAATAGTTTTTGTTGGATGTCAGCTGCAGAAGAAGAAAAGAAAGGAATCAGGGAAAGAAATTAGCTGAATGAGTACAAGGGAGAAGATCAATAACTCCCTCCGATGTTTTTTTGGCAAATTGGCCAAGAAAGAACCGAAGTCTTTACTGGCTGACAATTCTGGCAGCTTTCCTGAATAGAAATGTTGCAGCCAGAAAATGCACTTAGCGAATTTAGTGAGACAATGAGTTTGGGGAGACGTGTTAAAAGGCAGAGCGCAGACTAACAAATTGAGTGCCATCAGAGCGCCCTATGTCCACCCGATATTGTGCATTGGTAGCTGGTGGGTGTCTCCTGGGCCAGGCCTCGGAGTTGGGGAGGGCACTGGGACCTTAATGCCCAGGCTGTGTGCACAGCAGCCAGCATGGGAGCGGGACCGCACCATCTGTCACCCAAGCATAGACACCTTCGCCATGAATCATCCCTCTGAGCCACAGATACAAACCTGGGCTGTCCCAGGCAACGCAGGGTGCACTGCCAACCCAGCAGGGACCTGCGGTTCCCCCAGAATCTGCTTGGAGTTGATGAACTAGGTAGAGCCTTGATCCGGGTTGCTGTTTTAATAACCTGCGCTTCACTCCCAAGAAGTCACATGCAAAGGGGGCGACAACTTGGTTTCAATTTGCCGCTCCTGCTGGGAAAATCACCTGGCATCACGGGCCCCTCGGGCATGGGGACAGCAGAGCTATCCTGTCATTTTCATACTTTTCCTTTCCGTTCAATCAGACGTGCAGGGTTTTCATTGCGGATCACGTAGAAACAGGTGGCATCATGGTTACTAACCGGAATGCAAACGTAATGGAACAATGTTCATTTCCATGAAGTGGGGGTATCCGACAGTTTGAAAAGGGAGAGGCCAAGTCCAGTCACCAAATCCTAGTTGGCTCCCAATGCAGGAATGGTCACACCATCTTCCTTAGGCGAGTGCTCATCTTCAGTTTTGTAAAACTACCTTTGAATTACCATAGGAATTAAGGTCCCCTCTCCCTCATTTCTATCTCTTTTTCTCTCACCCCAAGCCACCCAGGTAGTTCAATTTTGAATTGTAATAGGTGCGCATTTGTTTTATGAAGTTTTTAATCAAGCCATGAAAATAACCTTAAACAGAGGAATGGAGACACCTGGGGAGTTTCACTCACTGTCTACAGTATGGAAAGTACTCATTCAGCAGCGGGGCCCATCTGACCGAAACTTTTCATTTACCCCGAGTGCCGCCCACAGTGGCTGACAGTTACAGCTTCTTGTGGTGTGGCTGCCACTGAAATGTAGCCTATTGTGTCAAGTACACACAGTGCCACATGCATCGGGTGTTGTGCTTTCAAAGCACCATTCCATAGAGGGGCCCATTTACCTTTACAAGAACTGTGTGATGGGTCAAAGGGAAAGTGCACTTATACCCACTTAGCAGATTAGGAACCTGAGACAGAGGGAGAAAGCTGGCTGATCAGAGTCACACAGTTGGTTATACTCAAGCCAAGCAGTAGACACTGAAGCATCTCAATGTTGTGCTGATCCATGTTTTATAGGAATGAACTCAATTCCACTGCCGTCGTGGAATGTTGATTTGTCACCTTTTAATTGCCCGTCCAAATTCTAAAGGAGTCTACTCCTGAGGTTTGGTCTCTGCAACACAGAATGTGTAATTATAAGTAACAAAATCACAAAATTGTGCTTTTACGTCCCCTCCACTGATCCTCAACCCGAAACTGTAACCCATATTTAGAACCCAAATACGAGCACACTTACAACAATTGCATGTACCTTACCGAATCCAAAATCTTTATATTTCCAAGAAGCAACATTTTCATAATCACATGACTTCAACCTCATTTAAAGAACAATTATGGGAACTCAAAGGTGTATGTGATTAAAAGATTCATATTATGAAAACTGTAAGTCACTCCAAGTGTCTGGGTCTACATTTCCCACAACACCAGTAGAGTGGCAGCAGCAGAAACTTTGACAGAAGTTATTGGAATTAGGGTGAGTATGTTCAAAAGCACCTGCTAAAAAGATTGTGATCACGTAATGAACTGACCAAACCAGCAAACAGAACATGAGGACAAGAGGGATAAGCCGGAGCCACAAGCAGACACAGGCATGTCCAGTTGCCTCAGTGGGGTGTGGTAGTCTAGCCAAAGTCCAAAGGCACTTTGAGGAGAAACTTGTAAAGATGGCGTTGACATGGTACATATTTTAATAAGAATATTATGAATGTTCTTTTCTAACCGTGACTTACAAAATTTGAATATTGATCTCATTTAGTGATCAGCAGTCAGTCAGTTCATGGTAAAATAAGTTAAAAGAATGAAGATAATATTTTTCCATTTCTGGCAATCCTACCTAATAAAATAGTAATATGCAAATTGACCGCACCTTCACTATGCCCAAGCCACGCCCACCAGCCAAAGCCACACCCACCAGCCAATCAGGGTGAGTATGCAAATTACCCAACAAAGATGGCGGTTAATTTGCATATGCTAAGGGAGGGAGGAGTGAAGACTGAAGACAACTTAGAAGGAAGAGAGAGGAAAAGCGGAAAGCAAGGTGGCTGCCAGAGGGAAACCCCGGGCGGAGCGGGGCAGGCAGCAGCGGCGTGGCGGCCACAACGGCGGCGGCGGCAGCGCACGCAGCTGCAATGGCCGCTTGCAGGATGCTTCCTGCAAATGGGCTACTAGTTAAGAAAATAAAACCAGAGTAAAGGGTTGGGAGAAGAATCCAAAAGATAAATATCACATGACCTCACTCATTTGTGGAATATAATGGACAACATAAACTGATGAACAAAAACAGATCCAGAGGCAGAGAAACATCGATCAGACTGTCAAACCTCAGAGGGAAGGTAGGGGAGGGTGAGGATAAGGGGGTGAGATCAACCAAAGGACTTGCATGCATGCATATAAGCCTACCAATGGCACAGACATCAGGGGGGTGAGGGCATGAGTGAGAGGGTCGGTGGGGGGGTAATAGGGGGATAAGAACACATATGTAATACCTTAATCAATAAAGAAATTAAAAAAGAAAAAGAAAATGTCTTGCCTTTGGGCTCCAGGCAAGAACAGCCTCAAAAGTGGGGGGAGGCATTCTTTGGAGATGAAAGCCCCTGGAGGACCCGCTCTAGGAATGTGACTTGAAAGGCCCATGTGACACGTGATCTAATGGGTGGGAGGTTTCTAACACAGAGGCCCCTGAAGATTTGGGGTGGTCTCTGAGGCGGGGCCCTTTGGTGTGGCTTTTTTTTTTTTTTTTCCATTTGTGTGTGTGGGTGGGGGTGGGGGGGGGAGGACTCTCTGTACTTTGAAGTTCTAGCCAGCGGTAAAGAGGAAAACTTCCACTGGTATTGTTAGTTTGGCTAAGAGCTGAGACTGAGGGAATGCTTCCCCCACGTGTGGACTGCAAGCTGATGCTCAGGTTGAGCCTATAATAACCATCCACCTGCATCTCTGAAATGAACATGAGAGTTGGGATCTGATGAGGTAGCTCACGCAGCCATCATCCCTGCACAGCGACACAACTCACAAACAGCACTGGAAAGGAGAGCCGTGGCCACATATCCCATGAGGCTGAAAACGTCCAGGAAAGCAGCAACACAGAAAAGCAGCCCTCTCCCATTCCCACTCCAATTCCTGGCCCTGGCTTCCGATCTGCAGGAACATTCTCGCTAGGACTTGTTGCTTCCACACTCAGTGTGATTAGTGGCAAACCGTTAGGCCAGCAGCGAGGCCCTGTTCCTTTGTTCTGGAAGGAAACATCTGTGCTTCTGTCGGGGAGCACATGCCAAAAACTCTGCGATGATAAGCAGAGGGCTCTTCGGGGAGCAGTCAATGCATCACAGCCTGGAGCAGCGACCTTGAAACTTCCCGCACTCCTGTCCCTGCAGGCCCCGATGC
Source organism: Eptesicus fuscus (assembly GCF_027574615.1). Classification (NCBI taxonomy): domain Eukaryota; kingdom Metazoa; phylum Chordata; class Mammalia; order Chiroptera; family Vespertilionidae; genus Eptesicus; species Eptesicus fuscus. Next base: position 92,471,845 of record NC_072482.1, read on the forward strand.
TGGGGAGATGTTAGCTGGTCACAATGAAATCCTTCCCCATCCATTGGGCCCCAAGCATCGTTGCTGGAGGAGGGAAAAAGGCAAGTGGGAGGTGTGGGATGGAGCAGAGAGTGGGGGTTAATTATTGATAAGGCTGCATTAAAAACGAACACACAGACTCATTTGACAAGAGCGTCTGAGCCACCTGCATAGATCTGAATTCTCTAGGCGTGCGCTGTGGTATCCCAGCATGTAATGTCATGCATGCTGCTCACAGGTAAATGGGAAGTATGCAGAAAATGATGGAAGGCATACTTAGAAGGCCTTTGGATTCTCTCAAGGTACAATGCCTATATGTTGTCCTTGACTTTGAAGGGCCCAACAGCAGTCTTGAGAGTCTTGCTGCCTGGGCCTGATTCTGCTTTCCCTCATTCAAGCCTCTAACCTTAGAAGAGTTACAAGCTCTGTGAGCCTCAGTTTCCTTATCTATAAAATGGGGGCAATAATGGTACCTGTAGCATAAACAAACTAGCATCTATAAAATATACAAATGACAAAATAACAAAGATGTAAAATCAGTCATCTAAGCCTCTATCTTAAGAAGCCATCAAAGAGTAAATTAAAGCCATAAGAAGCAGAAGCAAAGAAATAATAAAGATTAGACATAAATGAAGTAGAAAACAAAACCAATAAAAAACAACAGAGAAAAAGGTGGTTCTTTGAAAATACTAATAAAATTGAAAAACCTCAAGTTAGATTTAAGGAAGAAAACACAAATTACCAACATCAGGAATTAAAGAAGAAAAATTATTAAAATCTTTCACATATTAGAAGTTTAAAAAGTAAGTATCATGAACAACACTGTGTGAATAAATTTGATAACTTAAAATGAAATCAATGATTTCCTTAAAAATACAGTGTAAGAAAATTGTAGCAGAAATATGTAATTTAAATAGTCCTAGCTCTATGAAAGAAACTGAATTTACAATCAAAATGTTGTCACTAAGAAACCTTCAGGTTCAGCTGGCTTTAATGCTAAATTTTATGAAACTTCTAAGAAATGAAGAATACCAATCTTTAAACAAAAACACTTTTAGAAAATATGGACGAATTCCCAACTCTTCTCACAATTCCAGCATTACTCTGACACCAAAAGTATTGCCTTCTTGCTCAAGAACTGTGGCCACACTTAGCATCCACTATCTGCTTTATAAAACTTCCATCTCGAAGCACTGGGCCTTTAACTTTTTTGCTGTTGTTGTTAATCCTCACCTGAGGCTGTTTTTCCCACTGACTTTTTTAGAGAGAGAATGGAAGAGAGCGGGAGAGACATCTACCTAGCAAGAGAGACACATCGATTGGTTGCTTTCCACAGGTGCCCAACCAAGGCTGTGATCGAGCCTACACCCGAGGTATGTGCCCTTGACTGAGACCCTTCAGTCCGCAGGCCAACACTCTAACCACTGAGCCAAACCAGCTATGGCAAGCCTTTAACTTTTGATTTGAAGCAAAAGCTTCTTTTTTTACAATTCTGCCGAAGCTCCCTGGTGAGACTATGCCCAGTGTGGCTCCACTGATGTTCTCTTTGGCAACCATATTCTTATTGGCTTATCACATTTATTTTTTCCTTTTCTATTTCTTTCTTTTTTCCTTTTTTTCTGGTGTGTGTGTGTGTGTGTGTGTGTGTGTGTGTGTGTGTGTGTGTGTCTGAAAAAGGTTTCAAAGTGCCTCTGGCAGGAAAATACTCCATCTATTTGGAGGAACAACTGAACTGAAGTCCATCATTATATAGAAGCAAGAACACAGCGTTACTTTCCATGCAACCTCCTTAAATATCTTCCTGGTAAGAATGCCTCAAATTTCCAGACACTTGGGGCCCTGAGAGCTCCTCAGGAGAGGGGAGCTCATGTGGACCAGAGTGCAAGAGTCAGACAGCGAAGGGGGCACAAACAGCACAAACAATGAATGCACCATTTTGTTTTTAATAGTTAATGTTTTGGTTCTCCCCTTCCGGGCATCAAGTGGGAAATGAGCCATGCATTAGAACAGAAACAAGAGCTCTGCATCAATAAAACCGGAACCCACGTCACCACCCACCCACGCAGCCCTCGGAGTAGATCAGGGCTGCAGGATTCAGAGGGAGCGCAAAAGAGAGGACGGAGATTCCACACACCAGCCCAGGGGCTGCAGGGCCATTAGAAAGAGCCATTTTTCATTGAGAAATTATAGTGTTGAGGAGAAAATAATCAAGTTGTGAAAGGAGTTAAGAGAGAGAAGGAGGGTCTGATTAATGCTGCTCTCAAGGAGCTGGGAGGGACGTCAAGCACAAGCTTCTGATCTCAGAGATCAGGTCCTTCTGGTTAGAACCAGACAACTGTCCAGCTAAGGCCAGATGATCACTGCAGGGGTGGGGCTGGAGACTCAGACCTCAGTCTCTTGGCTCCCATTTGTTTTGAGTGGATCAAGTCCTGCTCTTTCTACACCCCAAAAGATTGAACTTCGGACAAGAGTGATATCACTAGGGGTTCTGAGGACCATTCAGTGAGAATCGTGATGATTCCGTTTCTATCTGAGACGACTACCAGAGCTGGTGTGAGGACCTGGGAACGCCACATAGAGTATTTCAGTCATTTTCAACTATTCACAGCCCAGGCAAGCAAGGTCATCCGGGGTCTCTCCAAAAAGACCTGGGCTAAGTTTACACGTGGTGAGACATCTCTGGGGGTCACTATTCTACATTATGATCAGCCTAACAGGAGGCCATCGTCATAAACAGAACTGCAGGGCTTCTCCCCATGAGCCACGTGGCCGGGAAGAGGGGCCTTCACAGTATCTACCAGAGAGTTTTTTAAAAGAAGCGGGAAGAAAAGTGCCATTGTGATGCTCATGAAGTTGCTTCATATAGTTCTTTAAAAATGTATAAATAGTGTTTCTGCCCCTATTTGCATTCTGAAAAGATGGCCTTTTTTTTTTTTGTCAACATTATCTGACATTGCTCCCCCAGACTCAAAAAAAAAAAAAAATTAAAAGAACAATTAATGTTCAAAATGTTTAAAGGATGCACAAGTAGGGGAAATGAGAATAAAGAGCAAGCCCTCTTTGTTTCAGCCTGCCCTTAAATGTTCCTGTGGAAATCCATCTCATTATACTCCCGGGGCCTAATTGAAAGTGCAGCAGACGCCGCGGGAGTCCTGTGCTGCTACTGTTACCGTCATGAATGGCGCGGGCCTTTTCCTACCAGGCACCACGTTTGGAAACAAAGAACAGGGACAAGGTGGTGCTGCTATTATCCAAATGGGCCTCTGGCTTCCACTCTGGGAAGGGACTGGGCCAGCTGCTCTTTCTCAGCTCTCCGTGGGGAACACACATGTGCGATTAACCTAGCCAGCCACTGGGTGTGACCACGCTCCACTCAGAGGAAGTGAGGCGGGTCTCAGGGGCTTCTCCCAGGCAGAGTTCAGACAGGCATGTGCACGAGTGCATGCACACACAAACACACACACACACACACACACACACACACACACACACGTGTCTGCGCACACACCATGCATCCTCACTCTTAGAAGGGAAAGTTTAAAAAGTTATCTCATGCTTATTCCTTAACTTCCAAATAGGTGCTTCAGGTCAAGTTTATGAATTTTTCTTTTACTCCATAAAGAGTATAACTCATCTCTCTATTAGGCCTTGGTTAAAGAATGAGAAGCATGCCAGCAGTTCTGCATTCCCAGTAACACAACTCAAAAGCAATCACCCTCGGTGTGGCTAGTTAAACTTAAGGATCAGAACTGGGGGGGCGGTCCTCAGGAACCCACACTGGCTGGGTCTCCACAGCCCTGCAGCAAGTCTGCCCATGCGACACTCACAGCTCTGACCCCACAGCTCACGGTGTCTGCTGGGTGGGACCCACCTTGTTCCAGGTTCCTCTGCATGGCAGAGCCGCATACGGGTGCTGCAGTGGGTGAGACCCACATCCACTGCGATTTTAAAGACAACTGACTCCGCTGTGAGAAGGACTTGGGTCCAAGGACAGGTAAGATAGCTCTACTCAATGTACCTCATGATACTATTGGCCGATTAGGTCTATTTGTTCTTTTTCACACATAGAACATTCTATAAGTGGTGGACGCAGAGAGGGAGGGCTAAAATCCAATATTGCAAAGAAACATTAAAAAGGTTAACCACACACACTGTTTTTAATTCAACTTTTTAACTACCTCCATTCCCAGGCACCAAAAAGACACCCATACGCACACACATGTGCAAACACACACACACACATGTGCACAGGCTGGAGACTATTTTTCCTTACTTCAAACTGTCATTCTCTTTGAACCTACACAAAGGGGGTACTTGTGTGATTTATACTGTTTCCCCCCAAAAGGTGCACGCTGCTTTCACCACGCCGTAGTTACGAGTGGAAACAGCACACTCCGTCTCCAGGAGGAAGCAGGGCCCCGTGTCGCCCTTAAGAGCACATCTTACTTTTCTGGCGTCTTATTTCAAAGGGATCCTCAACGTGTGTCTGCGATGCTCAGGACATGTTTGTTGATTGCTACCACTGTGTCTGAACATCAGTTGGACGATGTTTTTCCAAGTCTGCCAATTTACAGAGATCAGCTAAGTCAGGGGTCCTCAAACTTTTTAAACAGGGGGCCAGTTCACTGTCCCTCAGACCGTTGGAGGGCCGGACTATAGTTTAAAAAAAAACACTATGAACAAATTCCTATGCATACTGCTAAGTCAGCTGCTAAGCAGGACAGGCAGCGGCGATAAAACACCTGGCGGGCCGGATACATGTCCTCAGCGGGCCGCATGTGGCCCGCGGGCCGTAGTTTGAGGACCCCTGAGCTAAGTGCCTGGCGTCCCTCCATGTCCTTCGCTGGGAATATTTTTCTTTAAAGAAATGTTTTTGGTGGAGCGTCTAAACCCTGAACGAGAACCCACGGACCCATTCTGGAAATTCCCCGCTGGAACGCTTCCATAGGTCCTGGCAGCACTCTGCTTTTACAGCAAGTATAACAACTGGCGTTTTATTTTTCATGAATAAAGTATTGCATCCTATATAACTATCAGAGCGTAAGAAGAAACTTGGGCATAACTGACAAAATAAAAATAAAATCAATCTCATTGTCCTTAAGATTTTCACCTGTGTCATTCCTTACCTTAATTTTTTTTCAGAAAAAATAAAATAAAATCAATAAAGTTGTGCTTTGGGCCAAGGTAGGCATTTAAACATTCCAGGATGGTAAAGGCAGCCATTGCTCTTTCTTAAGAAGAAAATTTGAAATGGATATCGCCCTTGTTGGGATGAAGCTCGGAAACCAGACTCACTTTGTGCTATTTTCTGGTACAACATTGGACTCGAATCAGTTCAAACAGTGATGAGCTAAGGAGTAACAGGGCAGTGGCTTCCGAGTGATTTTCCATGTCAGATTGCAACAGGGGCTTAAAAGTGTCGAAGATAAAGATTGACTCAGAGACTACTGGTTGTTCATTTTTATCAATTAATAATAAGTGGGAACCGTTACAATTAGTATCCTGAAATTAGGAAGGCCTTTCATCAGTGGGTTCAAGTGTAAGTGAGAGGAAGACGTGAGGACAGACCCTTCCTTGTCTGACCCCTGCTTGCTTTTCTAGCCTCACCTTCCAACAACCCTGCTGGGAACCCTGCCCCACATTTTCTGCCCAGACCCACTTTCAAACCTCCATATCTTTGCACAGGCTGGAGCTTCGCCCCAGGCCTCCCCCTGCCTGCCCAACTTAAACTCGCCCTCATCTCTTAGCCAAAGTGAAGATGTTACCTCTTCTCTGAAATATTCTCCAATGCTCGCCCCTGAGTGGGCCCAGGGATTGGATACGTATTCTTCCTCTATAGCACCTAACCCGTGGTTTATACAGAGATCTTGTGTATTCACACCCATCTTCCACAACGCCTGGAAATAAGGCACATACTTTTACATTTGTGCCCCCATGGAGCCTTGAATGATATACAGTATTTTATTTTTTTAGAGCTTTATTGCATTTTCTGCATGACTACAATAAAGTACATATACCAGTAAATTCTATTTTGTCTTTGACACCTGTAGGAAATATGCCATTCATTAATTCATTTATTTTTAGTAAACAATTACTGCACACTAGCTAGGAGTGGAAGCACTACACTAGGTAATTCATGAAAAAATTAAGTATATTCTACCCTCAGAGACTTTACAGTCTCATAAAGGAAGCAGACACCTGCATAGGTAATTATAACACAGTGGGTTAAGTATAATGATAGAGGCCAAAAAAATGGTCTGCAACAGTAGCACATAGAAATAATACCTGGTCAACAGTTAAAGAGAGAAGAAAACGGATTTCTCTAGGAAGAGGAATCTTAGCTCAATCTTGAAATTCAAATAAAACTAACTGAGGGACGAAGTTAGAAAAGAGATCATTCATGTAGAGAAATGGTAAGTGGAAAAGCCTGGAGACAAACACTTATGTCCCCTTCAGGGAACTAAAGGAAATTCTGAACTGCTGAGCAGCAGAGTATTGCATGGAGCGATACATATGCCTTGGCAATGCCTTGACTATGTACACTGTTGACCTTTAACCAATAACTGTACATATATTTCTCCAGCAAAAATGTGTTTATTCAGAAACAACAAAGAATTGCAATTCGGGACATTTGGTCTAGTCGGGAACCACACGCACGTCCACAGTAATAAAGGAGAGTCAGCTCTTTTATGGACTTGGGAGGCTGTTGTACGCGAAGATTCCATTGGAGGAAACAGAAAGTCCCAAGTGCAGTGACTGCTCATTGGCTGAGCTATGGCAGCCTCCCATTGGCTGAGCTATGGCAGCCTCCCATTGGCTGAGCTGTTCCTGGGCAGGGAGGAACCTTTCCATCCTCCTGCTGAGGTCATCAGGTAGCATCACTTTCTGTCTGGGATGCAGCCACCTCTCTTCCTGTGGGGTCAGTCCTGGGCTTGAGCGACACACGCATGGAAGTTCTGTCTTCCAGCCTGCCGGCTCCTTGTTTTTTTCTTTTCTTTTCTTTCCTTTCCTTTTTAATCTTTGTTGTTGAAAGTATTACATAGGTCCTCCTTTCCCCCATTTAACCTCTTCCAGCCTCCCGGCTCCATGTTAAATGAGGTTGCTGTTTATTACTTTTCACAGCACAAGCTGGACAGAGACGCTACCACCGCTTCTTCCCAGGCCCAGGGCAGGCATGGCTGTTGTCCCCCTCCCCACAGGACCCCAACCTGTCCGGATGCAAGAGGAAGCCCACCCCCATGTTTGCTGTGGGCCCTGGGAAGCCGGGAAGGTTACACACGGGAAGACAGCAGCCAGCTTTCTGATTTAAGAAATGTCCTGGGTAAACATAGATGGTGCATGTGGGAGGCGGTTAAAGCAAAAGTGAGAGGAGAGCTCCATCTTCTACAATGAATCGCTATGGATATAAAATTCTCCTCACAGCCTGTGTTCCAACGGGAATTAACAAGCAGGCGTACAGAGCCCGTGGAAAGGTGCTGAGCTGGCACCGTGGCCCTGGGGTTAGCATAAGTTCCAAAGAGAACACACTTCAGACTTTTCCCTCAGAAGTTCCCACACCTCGGCTATGCTAACGTTGGCTCCCGGAGGATGAAGGTGTTCAAGTTTATTTAGGAGCAAAGCAATCGTGCCGTGCGGAAAGCTGCCACCTCACTCAGGAGGAGAGGATGTTATTCGTCGGGGCTGCTTCGGCACCAGCGAGGCGAGGTCTAGAAACTTCAGTGAGGAAACCTCGACAAGAAAGGAATAATAATGTAGTCTGGTCTACACCGCTGTTTCAGCCAGAGCAGCCAGTGAGTTTAAAAATAACCCCAACTGGGCTTGTTGAATTAAGAGACTGAACCTTTTCTTTCCCACTTTTTTTTTTTTTAATGTCCCAGCAGAACTGCCACTTGTCAGTCGATTTGTTTTTAATCCCCAGGCCTCCCTGGTTTGTTTGTAGCGGCTATGTTTTTCTCGCTTTAAGTGCAGGAGGAAGGTTAGAGTTGTGATAATCCATGTCCCCGCAAAGGCTCCAGGGATGCAGGAAAGCAAACAGGGCTCGGCTGAGAGGGAATCTATCACAGGAAAAAAACACAGGTAGGAAGACTCTCATTCCACGGGGGAGCTTTTCCCAGGATTGCTGGGGAGGCGACCAATCACATGAGACGGGAGGAGGACAGGTCTGGCTCAGGTTTACAGGGGGCAGTGCTCTGGGGGCAGAGGCTCCTGGGCCTCCTGCCAGGCCCTTTGTGGCACCTGCCACTGATGAGTCTAGACTTGAGGACAAAGCCACGGGCCTGTAGAGGGCAGGGGTGCAGCACAGGGGAGGCCGGGGCCGAGTTTGGGGAATGAGGAGGGGAAACGCCTGTCTCAGAAGACTCCATACCAAAAAACGAAAACCCGGAAAACAGAGCAGTGCTGTTTGGGTTGAGAGGGGAAGAGAGAGAGAGAGATTTAATAAAAGTGCCAGAGGAGGAGTTGGGGAGTCTGGGAACTCTGCCGCCACCCTCCACCTGTCTACCACCTGCAACTAAAATACACTTCTATCGCCTGCTCATTTCCTATTGGTTTGTTTAGGGGAGGTGCTTCAAGGCACATCGGGAGACACTATTATGTAGTTTATCAATATATGCTTCATTCTAGAAAGACCTAAGAGGAATTTTAATGGCAAGATGGGCCCCGCCCCCAATTTATCAAACTGTGGAATCGTTTTACTTTCCTTTCAACCCCTAAAAACACAAATGCTTTGACCTACAATCATCTGTTCTTCCTCTCCCAAGGGACAGCTGTCATAGTCCAGGGACTTGCAAAGTGAACAGTGAAGGAACGCAGGGCCAGGTCAGCTCTGCCTTTGGTCGGCCAGGTCCATGTTCACAGCAAGTGCCTGTGAGCATCTCCCAGCAGGCAGGTCCGGAGGGAAGCACAAGCAGTCCTTTCCTCTTCCAGCAGATGCGAGTGCCCTACGTTGGGCGGCCAGTTGCGAATGTTCCCGCCACGTCCCACGTGGGGTTCGGGTTCAGGTTCAGGGTTTGGGCTCTGGAGGAGGCCCCACGCAAATGAAAGAGACTGGAAAATATTAATTTGGAAATGTTGGGGGCCAGGTGGGAGCCCAACTCAAGGAGAAGGACTCCTCCCCGCTCTGACCTTGCTGTCCCTTTTATTAAGACTACTAGAGGCCCAGTGCATGATTGAATCATGCACGTGTAGGGTCCCCTACACGCTTTCGCTTTTCTCTGGCTCAGCGGAGGCTTCTGAAAGGCCTGGTGCCGGAGCAGACAGGCACCCAGCTCCCACCCTTTTGATGGTCCACAGCGGCTGAGGGGGGCTACCCTGCTGTTGAGAGGCGCAGGGGGCGGGACTCCCACCCCCTGCGCCTCTCAACGGCCGCTGAGGGGGGCTGCCGCAGACACCTGGCTACCCAGCTGTTTAGAGGCGCAGCCGGGTGTCCACGGCAGCCCCCCTCAGCAGGCCGGATCTGGCCATTGAGAGGCACAGGGGGTGGGAGTCCCGCCCCCTGCGCCTCTCAACAGCAGGGTAGCCCCCCTCAGTGGCAGTGGATCCATGCCTCTCAATGGCCGGATAGGCCACCCCGAGTCCTGCCCCCCAGCCTCCCGCCGCCCAATCGTAGGCATAGCGGAGTGATGGTAATTTACATGTTACTCTATTATTAGATAGGATGGGATACACTCATAGCCTTTAGGCAGGCAATTCCAATAATAGCCAATCAGCAAGGATTTACATAAAACTAAAAGATGCGAGTTGCTTTAGCTACCATTGTCTCAACTAGACAGTGGGTGGTTGGCTCTGACCTTTCAGAGCTTCAAGGTTGACCAGCCTTCCGGTTTTCTTGTCCACACCTCTCTGCCAGTAAAGGCAATGGGTGGTTTCCAAAAATCAGAGGCCAGTCTGCCTGAGGCAGGCATCCTGAGTTCCCTTCCACATAATCTCTCTTCAACATTAGCCTCCAACCCCCAAATCCTCGGCGATTCTCCTCCTCCACCTCCACAGGAGGATACGTCCTAGTGCAAGATGAAGCTGGTCCAGAGGAGAGAATAGAGGGGCTTTTGTACTAATGTGAGTCACCTCCCGCAACAGAACCCGGATTCGGTATTTTATGTTCACTGTCGTCGTCTTGCTGAATAGCAGGGAGGAAAGGAGGAGGAGACGGTCTTGCCACAGAATCTCTGTTTTCCAATTGGGCAACGCTGCTATTTCTCTTCATTTCTGACCCAAGGGTTTTGCAGTGAGGCAAGTAAGATTTTTATGTTTTTATTTTTCTTGGTTCCTGATGGTTTCTGTTTTGACAAGACCTCTTTAAAGACCTGCCAGCTCAGCTATAAAAAATCTTGCTCTGGATTGAAACTTGGCATCTAGTTGTAGTCCCAGAGCTGCCTTTTATTATTATTACTAGAGGCCAGGTGCATGAAATTCGTGCACCCTCTCCAATCTGGGAGTCCTCAGGAGATATCCAACTGCGGGATCAGGCCCAAAACCGGCAATTGGACATCCCTCTCACAATCCAGGACCTCTGGCTCCTAACCACTCACCTGCCTGCCTGATCCCCGTAACTGCCCTCCCCTGCCGGCCTGGTCACCCCTATTAACTTTATTTTTTAATCTTATCCCCTTCACACACAATTGTATTTGACTTCCTCATTGGCTTCTCCCTCTCACACAATTTTTCTCTCTCCTTTAACACTTTTTCCTACTGACTCATCATTTATAAACTTTTCTTTCCTTCTTATTTCCTACTTCTGTTCCATCATCCTTCTTCCCATCTTTCTCCTACCCTCCTTCCCCACATTCCTTCTTTCCTTTATCTTTATACCTGCCTTCCCTCCCCACCTTAATTTTTTTCTTCACTTCCTCCCTTAGACCTGCTTTGCTCCCTCCCCCATTTCTTCCTTCTTCCCATTCTCGTTTTAAACTCTTCTGGCTCCCCTTTAAAACTTTTCTTCCCTCCCTCTTTCTCTCTCATCCTAACTTTCCCATGCATTCTTCTCTACTTACTTCCACTGTTTTAATATCTATCTATCTACCTGCCTAATTATTCACTATCATTTATCTTTTTTTCTTTTCTGACTCCTACTTTTAAAATCTGTCCCCAGTACACAACTATACTTGATTTTCATTATAGCTCCTACAGTTCACTCACACACCCTCTTTCCTTCTTTAACTCTGCTCTCTACTGACTCCTTTATAAAGTTCTTCCCTCCCTCCCTTCTTAAAGCTTTTGTTGGGAGGGGGAGGGATGTTAACCCCCAGCCCAGGGCTCAGCCCCAGCCAGGTGTTCGCCACCCCCCCTTCCCCAGCCTCCCTGCCGCTGTCCTGCTCCCATTCCCTGCCTGAGACACCCAGCCCAGTGAGGGTGGCCGAGGCCTGCGTGGCCCAGGCACTGCTACTGCCGCCGTGAAGCAGGAGTGCCTCCGCCCAGAAGGCCTCAGACCATCCACCACTCTGTCCTGGACCCGTGGGTGCCTCTCCACCAACAGCCCGTGCTGGGTGCCACCACCCTCCTCCCACCCCTTGCCGGGCGCACCTGCTCCCCCGCTTCCACCCACATGCAGCCCCACGTTTCCTTCCCTTTTCCATTCCTGTGTCTTTTTCTTGTTTCCTTTCTGTATTTCTGTTTCTCCTCTCAGCCTGTCTGCATGCAGGCCTGCCTTCCTCTCCCTCTACTTTCTTATCCCCTCCTATCGTATCCTATCCTACCCAGGCCTTGCAGCTGCCTGAGCAAAGGGCGGGGACACAGCCTGCTGATCTGGTCGTGACGTGACGCTGTAATGGATAATTTGCATATTTCTCTATTATTAGTATAGATGATGATGATGATGATGATGATGATGATGATGATATCTAAGACCTTTCCTTGTCAAGATTGTGAGTGTAAAAATAAAATTCAGGAGCTTCACAAGTTCCTTGATATTTTGCGTTCCTACTATGTGAGGAAAACAGATTCTAATCTATAATAATAAAAGCGTAATGTGCAAATCAACTGAATGATTGAACAGCAGAACAACCGTCCAGACGACCTTCCAGATGACCACACTATGACACCCACTGGCTCCAGGCCAGCCAAGGCGGGTGCGATGCTATTGGTCAGGGGCCTGGCCATCACCCCATGATCGCCCTGCAGAGGAAGGCCCAGGCCACCAGCCAGCAGGGCAATCGATCAATCGGGGGACTTCATGATTGCCCCAAAGAGGGAGGCCCAGGCTACCTGGTGGCGGTGCTGGGGGGGCGGAGGAGGGGGCAGGGCCTCCCTCTGCAGGGGAGATCCATCTCAGAGCCCCGGCTGGGTGGGCGGGGCCTACCTCTTTAGGGCGATTGATCATGGGGCTCCCAGACTGTGAGAGGACACAGGCCGGGCTGAGGGACTACCCCCCCTCAGTGCACGATTTACATGCACCGGGCCTCTAGTTTCTAAATAAAAGACAAACTGCCAATCTGTGGTTCAGATTTCTTCCTGAGGCCTGTGCCAGTGTCTGTGGGTGAGCTTCTCTAAATACATCCGTTCCTAACTGCACGTGCACGTCCTCTAAGCTGGTTCAAATAAGAAAACGTTCAGCAAACACCAGGCACATCTCTCAAAACCCACCGGGGACCTAGTGGGCTACTGGGCCCAGAAGGAAGAAGAAAAAGCAGTAAACAGCCAGAGCCCACCTGGCCCCTCTCTCTGACCTGAGAAAGACCGGCAGGTGAGGGGCTCGGAAGCCTGTTGTCCCCACCGGGAGCACGTGTCCCTCTCGGCAGCAGGCCCGGCAAGGAGCGGCACCTGTTGGCAGCTGCTGCCCAGCTTGGCAGCAGAGCATCCATGCTTCCTTCCTCACACTTATGTCTCCCCTGGCTGGGGCCAGCCGCCGAAGGGTTAATGCCACTGTGCGATCACTCAGCCAGGCTGCAGACTCAGCAAACGATCTCCGCTCTCCGCCTAGGTGCCGGCACGTTCCCATGTTCATTGTTTACTATATGAAAACGGTCCCCACATTACAATGTTTAAAACTGTACTGAGAAGTCTCACGTACAGTTCCTCATTCCCCCTGGACCGTCACGGTCACCCCGACCAGAAATCATTTGTATTGGCTTCTCGCTGGTCCCGCCAAGGTTTCCTCACACAATAAGTAGCAGAGGAAAACGCTTTTACATTCTTCTCTGTCCTCTGACACCCTTCTGCACGTTTCCTTGTTCAGGAAACAGAACTGTTTCATGTTAGTGCCCAGCGATCGTCCTCTTTGACTTTCTATGCTCCCCAAGGTCACGTTGTGTGGAAGGAGCCAACCACACCCTTAGTTTTCTGCACCTGGGCTGTTTCCTGTCTTTCCTTCTCAAATATCGAAGCAATAAAGAACATGTAGTCTAACAAATTTAAGCTTGTAAACTTACTGAGTACCTCTTTTTTCTTCTTTTCTCCAACTTTTGAGCTGCATATTTAGTTCCTTTTCATTCATTCATTTTTGTGTTTGTTTGTTGTTGTTTTCTGTATTGGACCATAGACGCATTGCATTGTTGCCAGGTCGTTTTGCTGTGCTATTTCTACTTAATTAAAATTTATTGAGATTTTCTTTTTGGTATAATTAGCATGTGATCAATTTTTGAGAAGGACCTCTGAGCACCTATGAGTACTTAAAGACTTGGGGTTAGGTTTGTGCATTTGAAGTATGCAGAACTGACTTATGGTGCTGTTTAGGTCTTCCATATCATTGCTTTGTTTCTTTTTCCTTTTTCTTTTTTGAATAGTTGATATATTTTATACTGAGAGAGGTGAGTCACCGCCTCCAGCTATTGCTGAACTTCTTCTGTCTGCTGTGGCTTCTGTTTCGTGGAAGTTCCCACTGTCATTTGCTGCATAAATATTCTTAATTATACCATCTTGTGTGAATTTATAGCCTTGAGCATTATAAAGTTTCATTTCTTCATTATTAATGTCCTTTGGCCTGAATTCTATTTATTAAATATTAAGACTGTGACCTTTATTTTTATTTCTGTTTACATTTTTCTGGCATAACTTTACCCAGCCTTTAACTTTTCTTACTAACTTCTAATTGTCTCTCTTGTATACAGTGTAGTGTGTGCTTTGTAATCCAGTCTGAAATTTTAATAGGTGAGTTAAGTAACAGATATGTAATTTCAATTCTTATTATGTATAACATATGTATAGTATATACACATGAATATGCACGTATAATTTTCACAATGTACTCTGTTTCCTTTGCTTTTTTTTGTTTGTTATTGTCAACTATTGTTCTAATATTTAGAAAGTTATTTGTTTTGTCCTTGGAGTAACTTTTATTTTAAACTTTTATATAATGTCTTTAATTTCCTCTTTACTTTAGAAATAATATATTAGTTTCCTACTACAAGCAACAATTAGTTTATAAGCTTTTCCTCATCTTTCACCGCCTAATTTTCAGCAATACAATTAATTCATTTAATATTTGCCTTGTACTGTTAACAAGCTAAAACCTTCACCACCTGATTTGCCAGCTTTCAAGGGTCACGTTTGACTCCCAGCTGTTACCTCAGGGGCAGGCTGTGATCTTATGTGGCTTTCCACCTTCGCTTCCCATCCTCCCATTTGTGTTCTGCTCTATTGACATTTTTAGAGCATATAAGATGTATATGTTCTTTTGTTCTGTGTATAATTTTTGTTTAGTCATAGTTTAAAATTTAAATACGTCTAGCATTTACCACTAGTCCTTCCCCTAAAATCTTCCTAATCCCCGGTTGGTTGGTCAAGGCTCATTCTCTAGGAGACTCCTGAGCAAGATTTGTTTAACCCTGTTTGTGGGTGGCCTTTCTGATGCAGAGCCACTCGCATGAACATGCGATGTTTGGCTCCCACTCTTCCCCTTGGGTTTCTTGCAGTTTGCTCCATGGCTTCTCTGAAGGAGGTGGCTAAAACCCGAGGCCAACCTGATTATCTTTTCCTCCAAGAGACTTTTCTTTGCCTGGATGTCATAAAATACCTCCTTTATCGTCAACATCAACATTTTAATGGGTTATGAGTCAGTGTGAACAGTTTGGGGTCAATTTTCACTTTCAGCATACACATTTAAATCTTTTTTATTTCAAGAAAAATGTCATGAATTATAGATTTAATATTTGTTCTGTTCTAGTCTGTTCTAGTGTGTTTATTTTCTTCTTTGGGAATTCCAATTATAGAAATGTTAGATTTCCTTTGCCTCTCCTCTATATCATTTTATCCACATCCATTTTTAATTTTTTGCTGCTGTCTCAGTTTTAATCTTTATGATACTAATCACTCTTTAAACTGTGACTATTTTATTTTGTTCTGCATAATTTAGTCTTTATTTCTGAAATGACATCATCTATTTTTTTGGTGTGTGTGAGCATATGTTAATGTGGCTTTTTCTGATTTTGAAATCTAGCAGCTACAAGTACAGCAAGGCCTACCGTATATATTAGTGTGAATAAAATTTGAGGGCCCATTTCCCTTTCTGCACCGGGATATGCATTTAGCCTTAGGACTGGACATAGTGTTGTAAGGATGGCTCTGAAAATCCTATTTCAAAGGTGGCCCACACAGGAAACGTATGAAATGATAGAATACCATCATCATTTAACCAAAACAGTCCATTATGGTAGAGAATCGGTTTTTAAGTTATATGTGAAAATATATATAGTGTGTGAAATATGTACATGAAACAAGTATACATATGTACTTTAAATATTCTAGTTTAACTGAAAAACATTTACTCACCAATCTTTTGATTGGTCAATAGCCAACCCTGGCTTTTGGAAGGGGTGACCAGTGATTAGAGCTTCACACCATTTTGTTCCTTTTTGCACAATTCACACTCATAATGCAACGTGTATGACTTCTAGCTTCAGTTTGGCAGAGGATGTAAAGATACTTGGGGAGTGACATGGGAGGGTTATTTCTTATAATTTTCCTGATATCATACAGTCATCTCATTCGTGCCTAAATCAATAGCAAAGTTTTAAAAACTTTATCAAATCCTTACTGAATATTTAACTTTACTTTCATAAGTGTTGCAACTCTTTTCACAGTTATATTTCATTACATTGCATAATGAAATATGTTATCACAATAACAAATCCATCTAGCATAAACCCAACAGACTCTTAGATCTGGCGGGACCAGATGTGGGTGGGTTTACCTAGGAGCAGCCTACTGTGAGTGGGGGACATCGGTCAGTATGTTTGACAGAAAAGTTAAGAGCATTTGGTTGATTTGATGAGTCAGCTTTATCATCTTTTTAAGAGTCTGACGTGTTCAGGACCCAATAAGATATGCTATGGCAATTTTATTCCTTTGCTTTATTTCTCAGCATCAAGACCACATGCAAAATGCTTTCATTGCTAATTTTCCGTTTTGATTCTAATGAGGTAGCTAAACTTCATAATTGAGTCCCCTTCACAAAGACATTGGTTCGGTTAAAATTCATAGGTTTCAAGAAGGTCTGGACTTTAAAGGGTTACGGATATTATAGGGGCTGAATGTTTGTGTCCCTCAAGTTAACTGTTGAAGCTGTAACCCCAGTGTGATGGTATCTGGAGGCAGGGCCTATGGGAGGTAGTGAGGTTTAGTTGAGGTCATGAGGGTGGTGCCCCAGGATGAGATTAGTGTCCTTTAGAAGAGGAAGGGCCCAAAGCTGCCTGTCTTTCCCACAGGTGGGCACACAGCAAGTAGGCAGCCCCCTGCTAACTAGGAAGAGAAACCCCACCAGAACTGAGGATGATGGCACCTCAAACTTCCCAGCCTCCAGACCATGAGAAAGAACATTTCTGTTGTTGAAGCCATCTAATCCATGGTATTTTGCCAAAGCAGCCCGGGCCAACTAAGACAGAAATTAGAACAATTTGAGAGTCAGTGCAAATTCACATTGGAATAGTGTCCCTTAGCAGTCATGGGAAGAAGTAAGAAGGCAGCACAGCCAGAAGGGGCTGGCTAAGCCATTACATATGTGGGCCGGGGTGCCAGCTCCAGCATGGGTGGAATTTCTGTAAGGAGATCACATCACTGCACGGTGAGGTGACATCAATAGAGTTAAATCGGCTAACTGTTCTTGAGAACCAAAGGAATTGAGATCCCCACTTCCCATGCCACATACATTCTCTTCCGCCTGTCTTGATTTTTATACTCTTGCTTTTTTACTTGTTTTTAGTGATTCTAATGAGATAGCTAAACTGCATCATGGAGTCCCCTTCACAAAGACATTGGTTCGGTTAAACAATCCTATATTATATATATATATATATATATATATATAGAGGCCCAGTGCATGAATTTGTGCATGGGTGGGGTCTGGCCAGCCTGGCCAGGGGGAGGGGACATGGGCAGTTGGCCGGCCTGCCTGCTGGTCGAACTCCTGGGCGAGGGGACAATTTGCATATTAGCTTTTTATTATATAGGATATACACTGAGTGGCCAGATTATTATGTGTTCAGAGATCATAATAATCTGGCCACTCAGTGTATATGTGCAATACACCTTTCAGAAGTATTCAATTAAAGGTTTACAAACTACACCTTGCATCCCCTTAGTAAAAGGTGGAAGAAAACAGTATAGAATAAATACAGAAAAGCCGTACAAGGAAACATGTTTTTTATATTAGAGTCAAATGGTATAACAATCCTATATAATAAAAGGCTAATATGCAAATTGACCCTAACAGGGGAACGACCGGTGCTATGACACACACTGACCACCAAGGAGCAGACGCTCAACACAGGAGCTGCCCCCTGGTGGTCAGTGCACTCCCACAGGGGGAGCTCCGCTCAGCCACAAGTCGGGCTAATGGCTGTGAGCACAGTGGCAGTGGTGGGAGCCTCTCCCACCTCCGCGGCAGTACTAAGGATGTCTGACTGTGGCTTAGGCCCACTCTCCACAGGGAGTGGACCTAAGCCATCAGTTGGACATCCCCCGAGGGCTCCCGGGCTGCCAGAGGGATGTCTGACTGTCAGCTTAGGCCAAATCCCCTGGGGAGTGGGCCTAAGCTGGCAGGTGGACATCCCCTAAGGAATCCTGGCCTGCGAGAGAGCGCAGGCTGGGCTAAAGGATGTCCCCCTCCCCCCAAGTGCACAAATTTTCGTGCACTGGGCCTCTAGTTGCTTATAAAGAGGCATTGATTCAGATTCAGATTAAAGATCTCAGTGGGAAAAGCAGGTTAAAATCTATGCACATTATCACATTTTTTTGTAAATGTAAAATGTCTAAATATAAATATAAATATATATATACCCACATATTTTGTTTGAGTGAATGAATGCTAAGAGAAAAAAAAAATCTGGAAGAAATGTCAATGTTAATTTCCAAGTGTTGTAATTAAGAAGGCCTTCATGTTTTTCTCCTGTAAATTTTCTGTACTTCCTGAATTTCTAAAATAAGAATGAAGTATTTTTTAATTGGAAAACAAAACTGTTTACATCTGTTAAAGAAAACAGAACTCAGATGGAAATATATAAGTATATCAAAACACATTTCTAACCAACTGCAGAGTTTAATGTCAGTCAGCCTGGCCTCACTTGTATCCCTTCCAACGAATTCTACTCACTGACATACCAAAACACCATTAATCTCCTGGACATGGTTTTGAGGGCATTAGAGTTAATCTTCAGTATGTATATGTCTATAGATATGTACTAGTGTAATGGGGAGATATAATGATATTAGGGAAAATCATTAGAATGAAAGTTCACAAAGTGTAAAAAGAGCACATATCTGAAAGTCAGAATACATGTATATATACATAGATAGATAGATAGATAGATAGATAGATAGATAGATATAGATATAGATATAGATATATAGAGAGATAGAGATATAGCTATATATACCCATATATATGTCTACATTCATCAAGTACAAGGACCAATGAGACAAAGCACATTTCTTCATCCTACCCATGTGTCAATCAACTCGAGTTAACAGAGAGCATATGCACAAAGTACCAATCTGCCTCCAGCAAATGCTACTAAAACACAAATATCTTCTTTGTCAGCACACTGCCACATTCAGAGTTAGGAATTATTAATACAGAGGAAATTCTGGGGTTTTATATTGATTCATAAAAGAAATTCTGCAGAAGTGGGCCTAAGGCAATGCTTGGAAAATAAGAAGTTCAAGGGCCTATGAAAGTATAAATTGAAGTTAAACTGGCAATACCAAAAACATCCAGATTGGCTATATGACCTACCTTGCTGAGTTGCTGGGGCAAAGTCCCAAGAGATTCAGTGTTGTAGGAGATTTGAGGGAAAAGAAAGGAACATTTTTTTCATATGTCTATTGGCGATCTGTATGTCGTCTTTAGAGAAGTATCTATTCAGGTCATCTGCCCATTTTTTAATTGGATTGCTTGTCTTCCTGGTGTTGAGTTGTATGAGTTCTTTATATATTTTGGAAATTAACCCCTTATCAGATATATCATTGGCAAATATGTTCTCCTAAACAGTGGGTTCCCTTTTCATTTTGTTGATGGTTTCTTTGCTGTGCAGAAGCTGTTTAGTCTGATGTAGTCCCTCTTCTTTATTTTTTCCTTTGTTTCTCTTGCCCTAGGGGATGTATCCACAAACATATTGCTCTGAGTGGTATCTGAGATTTTTCTGCCTATGGTTTCTCCTAGGATTTTTATGGTTTTGTGACTTACATTTAAGTATTTTATCCATTTTGAGTTTATTCTTGTGTATGGTGTAAGTTGGTGGTCTTGTGTTTTTGTTTGCTTGTTTGTTTGTTTGTTTTTGTTTTGTTTTTTGCATCCACCTGTCCAATTTTTCCAACACCATTTACTGAGCAGACTATCCATACTCTTGCCTCCTTTGTCAAATATTAATTGACCATAATAGTGTGAGTCAATTTCTGGGTCTCTGTTCTGTTCCATTGGACTATATGCCTGTTCTTGTGCCAGTACCGAGCTGTTTTGATTACAGTGGCTTTGTAATATAGTTTGATATCCAGTATTATGACCCCTCCAACTTTGTTCTTCTTTCTCAAGATTTTTGAGGCTATTCACGGTCTTTTTTGGGGCCATATAAATTTTTGGAATATTTGTCCTATATCTGAAATATGCTGCTGATATTAAAATCAATAATAGACAACTCTAAACCCCCAAATATTTGGAAGTTAAATATCACATTTCTAAATAGTTCATGGGTCAAAGTAGAAGTTACAAGAGAAATTAGAAAATATTTTGAGTTGAATGAAAATATCAGAACATGTGGGATGCAGATAAAGCAAGGTTTAAATAGATATTTGTTAACATTTGGATACATATATTAGAAAAAAGAAATGTCTGAAATCAACTATTAGACTTCTGTGTTAAGCAACTTAAAAAAGAAGAGAAAATTAAACCAAATCAAGCCTAATAAAGGGAATAATGAAGATTAGAGTGGAAATCAATGAACAAAAATAAACAAAAACAGCAATAGAGAATATCAATGGAACCAAAAGCTGGCAAAAACACATACAGATTTCTATTTCTATTAATGGCTTGAACCACACTAATCTATAATAATAAAATTAGACTGGACAGCCGAACGACCTTCCAGACGACCTTCCAGATGAAGCCAGGGCTGTAAGGGCTTAGGGAAGCTGCCTCAGCTGTGAGGGCCGAGCCCCTTGCACAAATTTCATACATCGGGCCTCTAGTCATCCCATAAAAAGCAATAAAATAAATAAGTAAAATACAAATTTTGAAAAAAGCTGAAACATGTGAAGTATCAGAGAACTACCAAAATACCCAGAACTTGAATTGAGGTGTCAAGATGCTGGAGAAAATGGAATTATATCAACAGTAGAGGCCTGGTGCATGAAAATTCATGCACTCAGGAAGGCGGGGAGAGTCCCTCAGCCCAGCCTGTGCCCTCTCACAGTCCAGGACCCCTCGGGGGATGTCCATCTGCTGGCTTAGACCCACTCCCCAGGGTATCGGGCCTAAGCTGGCATTCAGACATCCCTCTAGCAGCCCGGGGGCCCTGGGGGGATGTCCACCTGCCAGCTTAGGCTCGCTCCCCAGGGGATCAGGCCTAAGCCGTCAGACAGCCATAGGGCTGCCGCAGAGGTGGAAGAGGTTCCCACCACCACCGTGGCACTCACAGCCATTAGCCTGGCTTGTGGCTGAGCATAACTCCCCCTGTGGGAGCACACTGACCTCCAGGGAGCAGCTCCTGCGCATCATAGCGACTGGTCGTTCTGCCTTTAGGGTCAATTTGCATATTACTCTTTTATTTTATAGGATCATCCCAATATCCTTTGCCACTTTTCCCTCAACTCGTCTAACAATTTGTCTATGGTGCCCGGCTCCATAGACTGAGAAAGGCAGCGGAAAGCACTGGCTAAAAGGCAGAGAAGCTGAACGGAATCTTTTCTTTTTGCAACTTACAGATATCTGGTGATGAAAATTGGGATCAAAGTCTCACCAAAGAAGTGTAGCCTGGTGGTTACGACAGGCTTACCATGAGATCCTAAAGGTCTGTGATAAATAAGGGCAAACTAAAATAAAGCAGGCCTTACAAAGACGGAATCCTAGCTTCAAATCAGCTCAACTCCTGATTCGTTTAGTGTATTCTGCCCCCACTCCAACCACCTGACAATCCCAAAATAAACTTTTTGTGGAGAGAGAGAGGACATCAGCCAGAACCTCTACAATTTTCATATACAATATCCAGGATTCAATCAAAAATTACCCTACATATAAGGAGACAGAACAAAGAGAATCCAGACAAGAAAGAGGCCCACAGATATTCAGATATTAGACTCATCAGTGATGGACTTCAAAATAACCCTGATTGATACCTTTTAAAAACTAGTTGAAAAGAGGGCAATTTTAACAGAAAACTGGGATCTCTGAAAAGTAACTGAATGGAAATTCTAGAATAATTATATACTTTAAGTTAAGTCAGTAGGTGACTTTAGTAGCAGATTTATACAATTAAATAGGCAATCAGTAAACAGGGAAATGGGTCAGTAGAAAATATCTAGAAAACATCACATAAAAAATAAGAACGTATAAGACAGAGAAGAGTATAAAAGATATGTAGGGTAAAGAAGTGACATGCATGTAATTTGAGTGCAGAAGAAAAAGAGAGAAGAGAGCTAAAGTAACTATTGCAGAGACAGTGACCAGGAATTTTTTAAAACTGATTAAAGAGTTAAGGTCCTAGCTGGGTAGCTTAGTTGGTTATAGTGTTATCCTGATACACCAAGGTTGTGGGTTCAATCCCTGGTCAGGGCATATACAGGAAGCAACCAATGACTGCATAAATAAGTGGAACAACAAATGGATGTTTCTCTCTCTCTCTCTCTCTCTCTCTCTCTCTCTCTCTCTCTCTCCCTCTCTCTCTCTCCCTCTCCCTCTCTTTCTCTCTCTCTCTCTCTCTCTCTACCTCTCTCTTTCTAAAAATCAATCAATTAAAAAAATTAATAAAGAAGAGTTAAGATATGAGTCAGTCTTGTGAACTCAAGCAAGATAAAATTAAAGAAATTTACTCACAGCCACATCCAGGCAAAATTGCCAAAAAAAAAAAAAATTAAAACTTAAAATCACTTAGAGAAAAAAAAAATGGGGGGTTACAAAAGAGCAACAGATAAGAGTAACAGATAAATTCTGACAGAAAGAATGGAAGCCAGAATACTTTAGAATGATAGCTTTAAAGGTCTGAAAACAAAATAACTGCAATCTTGATTTCCACACCCACTGGAAACATCTTTCAAAGATAATTCAAAATAAGGAAATGTTCAAACAAACAAAAGTTACTACTTTTCTTCACTAACAAAACTGTAATAGTTACATATATATTAGACAGAAAAATCAACCCTATTGATTTTACAGAACCCCAGGAAGAAATGAGGAGCAACAGAAAGGCTAAATATGTGAATAAATCTATGTTAACATTGCACAAAATAATAATAATAATAATAATAATAATAATAATAATAATAATAATATGGGTTTTGAAATATATATACATTTGAAAATGTAAAACAATATAATACACATGGCAGGGAGATGGGAGGTGGCAAATAGAATTCAAATGCACTAAAGTCCTTCCCATTACAGAGAAAGTGGTAATAATATTGGTTTATATTGGAGTCTAACCATTAAATAAACAGTAATAAGAAAATGGGGAAAACATAATAATAAATAAATACTTAATCAAAAAGAAAATAGAGCAAAAGAACAAAACCAGATGTGATATATATAAAATATAGTAATGTAGAAGATATAAAATCAAATATACCAATAATCACATTAAATATAAATGTAATAAAAATTCCAATTGAAAGACAAAAGTGTTCAGGCTGAATTTTAAAAATTGACAGGCTTCTTACAAGAGATCACATTAAACACAATAACATAGGTAGACGGAAACTAAGAGAATGAGAAATGAGATCCATGCAAACACTGACTGAAAGGAAGCTATCATAGCTGTGCTAATATCGGCAAAGTAGAACTAAGGGCAATTATGTTTCTAAAGTAAAAGAGGGACAATTCATAATATTAAAAACAGCAATTTACAAGGAAGATGTAACTACTAAATTTGAATGTATCTAAAAATATGGCTTCAAAATAAGTGATGAAAAATAGGCTGTGTAAAAGAAAAAAGAAATAAACTGCAAATCATAACGAGAAATTTTAATACACCGTTAGAGCTGAGGTTACCTGCAGTGCAGTTGCAGATTCCTGTTCACTGATAGATTCCCATGTCAAGTGCCTGCACACCTTCCTTCCTGCCTGGGCCTTTCTCTGGAATCTTGGGGTGTCCATCTTCATGCACATACACAACCTAAAAATACAAGGGAGCTAGTGCTGCTGGGGATAGCCCTCAACTATTGGAGGGTGGGAGTTGAAAGACAAGTTATTTTGTCTTACTGTGTAGAAGTGAGAAAATTCTGAGGCATGCACTGCCTTGTCAGAGGGTCTCAAAAAGCATTCAACCCTAGTTTTCAAGAGTGGTAACCAGATCAGTAACATGCCCTGTCTTGACTTGTTTCTCCATTCCTGCCTCACTTTCTCCATTCCCTTCTTGAAATTTCTAGGATTACATATATAAACTACCTGAGTCCAAGAACACTTCTCAGTGTGTGATTTTAAGGGAGCCCAACCTAAGACAACAGTAAGTCTCTTAGTAGCAAAGAGTAAAATCACCAGTCAAAATATAAAATTTAAACAACATAATAAACAAACCTGATCTAATTGAAATATATAGAACACTGTACCCAGAAACTACAAAATACAAAGAGCATTATTTAGAAAAGTATTTTTAAATTTCTAAACATTAGGAAATTTTTCTCTTTGTTATTGATTCCTAGCATAATTTCATTCTGATTAGAGAAAATATGCTTTAAATTTTTTAAGTATTTTGTGACTGGCTTTACAGACTAGCATATGGCCAGTTTGGGTAAATGTTCCATGTGTATCAGAAGAGCTTGCATTTTGATGACTAAATGGAATATAGTAACTTGGAAGTCATTCTGGAACAGATAAAAGACATTACGTAAACACTAAGGAAATTTGAATAAAATGTGCACTTTAGTTATTAATAATATATCAATATTGGCTAATTAATTATATCAAATATGCCATAATAATATAAAACGTTAATATAGACAAACTTGGGCAAGGAGCATATGGGAATTCTCTGTGCTATCTTCATAATTTCTCTTTACAGTTTTAGTAAATCTAAAACTTCACTAAAAAACTAAAGTTAGTTTAAATATACAATATCAATTATACTAGTAATCACTTAAAACACAGGATACCTAAATATAAATCTAACAAAATCTTACAGGTTCTGTATGCTGAAAATTATAAAATTTATTAAATAAATCAAAGAAGATCTAAATAAATGGAGAGACCTACCATTGTTATGGATTGGGAAGCCCAACATAATATAGTGTCAAATTTCCTCAAAATGATATACAGGTTAACATAGTTTCTATAAAAATCCAAGCAAGGTGTTTATAAATGTAGAAAAGATTATTTTTAAATAACTATGAAAAAGCTTTAAAAATTATAATAGCTAAAACTTTGAAAAATAATAATTAAATCAGAGGAAGCCCTCTATCTGATCTCAAGATTCATTATATACAGACAATAATCAATATTACGTTAAATTGGCTGAGGAATAAACACATATATAGATCAATAGAACAGAATATAAATCCTAAAAATAGGCCCAAATAAGGACAGCCAACTGATTTTTGGCAAAGGAGCAAGAGCAACTGAATGGAAGACAGTCTTTCAACAAGTAGGGCCAGAGCAATTGAATAGCTTTCGTCAACTAATGAACCTCAACCTAAGTTTCACATCTTATACAAAAATTAACCATAAATTTAAATATAAAACTATAAAACTTTCAGAAGAAAACATAAGATAAAATATCTGGGACCTACGGCTTATTTAAGAGTTCTTAGGCACGACCCCAAATGAGCATCCATAAAAGAAAAATCAATACAGTTAATCAAAATTAAAAACTTCTGCTCTGTGAAACAACCCCTCTATGAAGATGAAAAGACAAGTTACAGAGGAGAAGAATATGTGTTTGCAAACCACATATGTGACAAAGGATTTATATCTATAATGTATAAAAAACTCTTTAAAATATATTTCTATTGATTTCAGAGAAGAAGGGAAAGGGAGAGAGAGATAGAAACATCAATAATGAGAGAGAATCACCAATAGGCTGCCTCCCGCATGCCCCACCCTGGGGACCAAGCCCAAATCCTGGGCATGTGCCCTGACCAGGAATTGAACCATGACCTCCTGGTTCATAGGTCAATGCTCAACCACTGAGCCACACCAGGCTGGGCAATGTACAAAAATTCTTAAATCTCCATCCAATTAGAAAAGGGAACATCACATGAAGTGACATTTTACCCAAGAGAATATGCAAATGGTGAATAAGCCCCCCCACACACACACAAAAAGATGTTCAACATCTCTAGGCACCCATGAAATGCAAATTAGGACTGTGCCAAGCTATCATTAGAATTACTAAAATACAATCACTCATGACAACACCAAATGCTGGTGAAGATGCAGAGAAACTGGCTCTCTCATATGTTGATGGTGTAAATGCAAATGATATAGTTACTTTGGAATATAACTTGGCAATTACTTTAAAAACTATAATGTGCTTATCATAAGACCCAGCAACTCCTCTTGTGCATTTGTCCCAGAGAAATCAAAACTTCAACATTCACAAAGTAACTGTATATGGATGTGCAACTGATTTATATCTGGGGTAATCAGGTGGCTCCCCCAGAAAATATACCATTACCTTGATGGTAGCTGCGCTGAACACCAAATGTGGGTTCTGGTTTAACTTGACATTGCATGGCTCCACTGAAACTTTTCCATTCTACAGGGCTTGTTATCATAGGCAGAATTCAGTAAGGTCAGCATGGAAGAGTCCGTTCATGAGAGTTACAAGAAAAATCTGGCTTTAGCGTGAGGGATGCTTGTCAATTTATTCTTTAAAAAGGAGACTAAGACATAAAAAAATATTTGGAGAGACAAGATGGCAGCAAATCTTAGAGAATAACATTCCAGATATATTGGCATAGTACCTTCCAAAATAATTCTTTAACGGCTGCTACAAGTTAGTACTATTTAGTTTAAACGTTGGAAGCTTTGTCTGGGGGTGGGGGAGGAGAGGGACAGGTAACACCATCTGAGTGGTTCCCTTTTCTCACTGAAATGGTCAGAAACATAAGGAGGTTTAGAAGGCTGCAGAATATGTCATTTATTCCACGTTCAAAGGCAATGGCAGAAAGCAAGCCAAGAGAATGTCTTTATTCTTCTGTGAGAATTCTATTGTTCATCGTGTTCTAATTATGAAATTTGAACTTCAAAGGATGAAAGGGAAGTTCAATCAGCAGTATAAAGTGTATCTTCTCTGGAAATAGTTCTTAACAATTTAAATGGCAGGCTTATGTACCCTGCAGTGACCCGGTAGTTAAAGCAATATTCTGTAATATTCAAAACAGCCTGCCAAGCGGCATTTCTTGATGCGGGTTCTAGGGAAATTATAAAGCCGCGTGGCAGAGAGAGAAAACACTGTTAATCTTTCCTGACTGTGAGGTGGTTTTACAGAAATGTAATTGTGAACACAAATTTCTCAGGTACGGGGTGAAAAAAACACATCGTGCCATTTCCTCAATTCAAAGTGAATTCATTTATTCCTTAATCACAGGAAAGAAGAGGAAACCACCTTGAACAAAAGGAAACAGGGAATTTCCACAAAGGAGAATTTTAAAATAAAATGAAAAAGGACTTCGAGAATACTTTCATTCCCTAGAGGCCCGCAGGGGAGGTAATGGCACCCGTGGCCACAGCAATCCAGAATGAATGGCCCACGTTTGGAAAATCACGATGCTTGGAAACGGCCAAGAGGAAGGCTCCGTGGAATGATATCATCTTGGTCATTATGTATCTACAGTATCCGCCCTCTCGGGCACACTCTGACATATGTAAAAGTCAGAACGGTCTCTCCTCCATCTGAGATTTTCTTTTTCTCCAACAAATGAAACTCCAACCACAAAAGCAGTTGACAAAGTGAAATTACAAAAAAGCTGTCAGAAGGCCTGTGTGGGAGATACATTCACCATAAGCTCAGGAGCTAGGAATCTGAGAAGCTTTTTAAATGGATTCAGAGACCTTTGAATAAAAAAGGTCTCCTTCTCCAGTAATTGAATTTGACACCAATGTTCTTTGGATGCTAAGGCTGTGCAGGGTATTTTCCCATCCACATCTAGGCTAAATTGGAGATGGTGACCTCTGATAGACTAGAGCAATCCAGGAAGTAATAGAAACCTCACTTCATAGAGGCTGGTGACAGGCTGGGATTAAATGCTGGGCTGGCCGGGAACAGTCCAATTCCTTTTCAGGGAGCCCGCAGGCTTCCAAAGACATGGAGACTTTAAAAAAAAAAAAAACAAGAAAACACAAAACATTCTACAAATGCTTCTTTTTCCAACCTGCTTTAACTAAATTGAAAAGTATAATCTAAAATCAGCCCAGTCGGTGTGGCTCAGTGGTTTGGTGTCCAAACCCAGGCAACAAAAGGTCACTGGTTCGATTCCCAGTCAGGGCACATGCTTGGTTGTGGGCTCGATCCCTAGTAGGGGCCCTGCAGGAGGCAGCTGATCACCGATGTTCCTCTTTCATTGGTGTTTCCATCTCTCTATCCCTCTCCTTTCCTCTCACTCTAAAAATCAATAAAAACATATTTAAAAATAAATATTAAAAAAGAATTAATTAAAGTAAATCCTATCTAAAGTAAGGGAGTAATATGCAAATTGACCATCACTCCAACACACAAGATGGCTGCCCCCATGTGGTCAAAGATGGCTGCCCCCATGTGGACACAAGATGGTCACCACAAGATGGCCAGCAGGAGAGGGCAGTTGGGAGGGACCAGGCCTGCAAGGGAGGGCAGTTGGGGGTGATCAAGCCTGCAGAGGAGGGCAGTTAGGGGTGACCAGGCCGGCAGAGGAGGGAAGTTGGGGGCTACCAGGCCTGCAGGGAAGGGAAATTGGGGGGGACCCAGGCCTGCAGGGGAGAGCAGTTGGGGAGGGACCAGGCCTGCAGGAAAGGGCAGTTAGGGGTGACCAGGCCTGCAGGGGAGGGCAGTGAGGGACAATTAGGCTGGCAGGGGAGCAGTTAGGCATCAATCAGGCTGGCAGGGGAGTGGTTAAGGGGTGATCAGGAAGGCAGGCAGGCGAGCAGTTGGGAGCCAGCAGTCCTGGATTGTGAGAGGGATGTCCGACTGCCCGTTTAGGCCGTTTCAGGATTGGGCCTAAACAGGAAGTCGGACATCCCTCGAGGGGTCCCAGATTGGAGAGGGTGCAGGCTAGGCTGAGGGACACCCCCCACCCCATGCATGAATTTCGTGTACTGGGCCTCTAATAATAAAATAAATCTCTCAAACTATATTTGAGCGCAAGATAGGGAATTATACAATGTAATAAATATACATATATGTATCCATATATGTGTAGAATAAAAAATCAGAAATCACTGACTAATCACTAGGCAATATAATTGCAAATGGGTCTTATTTTTTTATATTCTTTTATTAAATTACATATTTATTAAAATGCATGACTTTATAACCAGACAATTGGAAAAAAAAAGTAGTTAAAAGAGTAAAAATGTTATTGTGGTCATTTTAACCATTAATATTGCATTATACTTACCATATTTTCCGGCGTATAAGACGACTGGGCATATAAGATTTTCCTGGGTTAAAAAGTCATCTTATACGCCGGAAAATACGGTACCTGACACTCTATTCATGAGAGAGACTTGGGCGAAAAGCCTATTTACTATTACCCTATTTTCCAGTGTATAAGACAACTTTTTAACCCAGGAAAATCTTATACGCCCAGTCGTCTTATACGCCGGAAAATACGGTACTTGCTTATTAATTGTTAATTCAGTTGCTGAACACGGATTGTTAAAAACATCATTTAGGACTTCTGAGAAAGATGGAAAGGAGAATACATATTTGCATAACTACTCTTCTAGAAGAGAATAAAAGCAATTGAAAATAGAGAATGAAATTGTATCTGGTATAAAACTAAAGAAATGGTAAAAACCTATACCACAAACTCTAAAGAATATATATAAACCATAATTAAGTGCCTATCAAAAGAGCAGACTGAATATATCCCTTAGTCATTTCCTTTCAAAATTAATTGGTTGAGTAACTTTTGCTGCATCCATATCATTAGAAAGAATAATTTGGACCTATACAAATTGACATGTGGAGATGTAATATTAAATAAGAAAAGAAAGACACTGAAAAGTATACATAAGTTACTGAATAAGTAAGTATACACATATACATATATTATTTATAATTATACATTTCCATAAATAAATATACATATATACAAATACATCTGCTCCTTGAACAACAGGGGTTTGAATTGCATGAGTCCACTTATATACAGATTTCTTTCAATTGATTGGTGCAGTTCAATTGACCCACACAGTTCAATTTACTACAGTTAAATTGACCTGCTCAGTTCAATGGACCTCCTCAGTTCAAACCCATGTTGCTGAAGTGTCATCTGGCAGCTTAGAATCCACATACACTGAGTGGCCAGATTATTATGATCTCTGAACGCATAATAATCTGGCCACTCAGTGTGTGTGTGTGTGTGTGTGTGTGTGTGTGTGTGTGTGTGTGTGTGTTAGAGGCCCAGTGCATGAATTCGTGCATGGGTGGGGTCCGGCCAGCCTGGCCAGGGGGAGGGGACATGGGCAGTTGGCCAGCCTGCCTGCTGGTTGAACTCCTGGTCGAGGGGACAATTTGCATATTATCCTTTTATTATATAGGATATACACTGAGTGGCCAGATTATTATGCGTTCAGAGATCATAATAATCTGGCCATTCAGTGTATATGGAAGACTGATTTAAATCACATACAGATTTTCGACATGTGGGCAGTTGACACCCCTAACCACCCATGTTGTTCAAGGGTCAACCGTACATAAATTTCTCCTTCTAGCCATAACAGTATAATTGATACTGAACTTGCCTACCAAGAATTATAAAACTGGTTAAAAATTGACCTAAATAGATACTTTTCTAAAGAGGACATAAGGAAGGCCAAGAGACATATAAAACATGATCAAAGTCACTAATCATCCGAGAGATGCAAATCAAAATGACAATGCAGTACCATCTCACACCTGTCAGAATGGCTATTATCAACAAGACAACAAATGACAAGTGCTGGCGAGTATGTGGAGAAAAAGGAACCCTCCTGCACTGCTGGTGGGAATGCAGACTGTGCAGCCACTGTGGAGAACAGTATGGAGTTTCCTAGAAAAACTAAAAATGAAACTCCCATTTGATCCAGTGATCTCACTTCTAGGAATATATCCCAAGAAACTAGAAACACCAATCAGAAAGGATATATGCACCCCTATATTCACAGCAGCACAATTTACCATAGCTAAGATGTGGAAACAGCCTCAGTGCCCATCAGCAGATGAGTGGATTGAAAAACTGTGGTACATCTATGCTGCAGTAAAAAAGAAGGAATTCTTACCATATGCAACAGCATGGATGGAACTGGAGAGCAGTATGCTAAGCGAAATAAGCCAGTTAGAGAAAGATAAATATCACATGATCTCACTCATTTGTGGAATACAATGAACAACATAAACTGATGAAAACAGATCCAGAGACAGAGAAGCATCGATCAAACCATCAAACCTCAGAGGGTAGGTAGGGGAGGGTGGGGCTAAGGGGGAGAAATCAACCAAAGGACTTGTATGCATATATATAAGCATAACCAATGGACACAGACACCAGAGGGGTGAGGGCATGAGTGTGGGGGGGCGGGCAATGAGCGGGATAAGGACACATATGTAATACCTTAATCAATGAAGAAAATAAATATATATATATATATATATATATATATATATATATATATGTATATATATATGTATATATATATGTATATATATACACACACACACATATATAATGTATGTATATGTATATATGTGCTAACTGCTTTCAGACACTGACAAACAGGCAGTACAGGATGTGATCATTGAAAGGAGGAAAACATACAAGATAAGTCCAATAGTTACTCCTCAACTGCCCTGATTTTCTGCCTGATGCTATTTTCTGCCATAAATCAGAAAAGTAGAGCCAAGCAGAGCAACAGTCTTGCTGAGTTGAGGAGGCAGAAGCTGGAGTTCCAGGCTGCAGGAGGGGGGAAAGTTTCAGAGCAGGAGGGCACTGAATAGAAGAGAGTTGTGTCAGGTGTGGTTGCAGTGGGGGAGTCTCATGGGGACTCATTAGAGTACTAGGCTGAGGATTGGACAGATTGTGCAACAGGATGAGATTCTGCAAGGCCAAGCAGAGATAGCCTGCTACAAGAATGAGGTCTAACCAATGATACTTGAGGTTGTGCAGTCTGAAGACATAGGAATCCGTATTTTATAATCAAGAAACTACACTGAGTATAGTGAACATTCAGTTGACAATAACCATATGCTAGAGTAAGAGACACATATTAGAATTTGGCCCAAAAATGAAATAGACAATCTTCACAATGAATAAAAAACAATCCCGTCAGGATCAAAAGAATTTGACAGGATTTAATATCTCTCAGAAAAGAAAATTAACACCTTTCATATCAAAACAACATAATCTATACTCTCTATAACATATCACTCAAGATTTCCAGCATATACTTCAAAATTAGTAGAAAATTCAAAGAAACAGGAAAATGTGACAAAAAGGCAAAAGGAAAAGTATTAATAATAACAGATGCCCAAATAACCTATATGTTAGAAGCAGCAGATAAAACTTTAAAACAACTATTATAAATGTTTAAGGACTTAAAGGAAATTATAATCATAATGAATAAAAGGATGGGGAAATTTAGCAGAGGAGTACCATTAAAAAATCAAATGGAGATTTACAAATAAAATGTATTGGCTCTGAATTTTTAAAAATTCACTTTTGATGGGCTTCCTAACAGATTGGGAGACCAGAAGAAAGAGTCTATGAACTTGAAAACGGAACAATAAAATGTATCTAATGTAAAGAACATAGAGGAAAAGAGTTGAAATAAAATGAACAGAACCTCGATAACCTGTACAAGAATATTAAGAGAAGAGAGAAAATAAAGCAGAACAAAAATTTAAAAAAATAATAGCAGAGAATTTCCCAAATTAGGTGAGAAAGATAAATATATGTCCAAGAAACTAGCAAAATGCAAATACTAAAAACACCAAAAAAAACCACATTTACACACATTATAATCAACTACTGAAAACTAAAAATAAAGAGAAAATCCTAAAGTAGCCATAGAATAGCCATATATTACACATTGGAGAACAGCAGTATAAATATGGCTAATGTCTCATCAGAAACAATAGAATTCTTTAAAAAAAAAAAAAAAAGGAATAGCACCTTTAAAGTGCTGAAGGAAAAACACATCATCCAAGAATTTTATATCCAGAAAAAAAATATTTTAAAAAATAAAAGGCATTTTCCAAAACAGAAAATAACTGAGAAAAATCTGTCACCAACAAATGTGTACTAAGAAAGTACTAAAGAAGTTGTTCGGGTTGAAGAAAAGATGATACCAGATGGAAATTCAGATCTATAGAAGGAATTAAGAGGACTGAAAATGGTAAACATGAAAGTATATATATGAAGGAGATTTAATTTTTCCTTTGAAATATTAAAAATCATATAATTATTTAAAATAAAAATTATATTACAGACAAAGGGTTTAAAATGTATATCAAGCACAAAGTATAAAGGATATATAAAACTATATTATTGCAAGTCTAACAATGAAATATTTACTCTAAAAAGATAGTGATCAACTATAGATGTATTTATTGTAATTCCTAGAACAACTACTAATAAAATTTAAGAAGTATCTCTAAAAGTAAAATAGATTAGTAAAAATAGAATAATAAATTGTTTAATATTGCAGAAGAGGGCTTAAGAGGATAAATGGAACAATAAAACTAATGGAATAAAGGGAAACAGTTAGTGAATAATAGATAAATCTAACCATGTCAATAATCACTTTATATGTTAACTAGAGGCCCGGTGCATGAAATTCATGCATAGCGGGGGGGGAGAGGGGGGGAAGGTCCCTCAGCCCAGCCTGCCTGTCTGATCACCCCTAACTGCTCGCCTGCCTGCCTGATCACCCCTAACCACTCACCTGCCTGCCTCATCACCCCTAACTGCCTCTTCCTACCTGCCTCATCGCCCCTAACCACCTCTGCCTCGGCCCCCGCAGCCACGGCTTCATCTGGAATGTGTTCAGCTGTCCAGTCTAATTAGCATATTATACTTTTATTATTATAGATAGACCAAACATTCCAAATAAAAGACCAAGATTGTTGGTGGGATTAGAAAATAAAAGACTATTCCCAGGTATGCTTTTTTAAAAAGAGATAATCTTTAAACAAAAAGAGAAATATAGGTTGAAATGTTTTAATGGAAAATTATATACTAATCAAAGAGTAAGGGTAAGAAAGCTGGGATGGGCACATTAATATTAATACCGGGTACAATGGAAAGCAAGACAAGGAGGATAGGCAGAGATTTTTAAAGGCATTTCTTAATAATATAATGGTCAAGTATAAGGAAGAAATTGCAATCATAGTGTGAATTAACCTAGTTAATGACCTTTAATATACATTAAAAAAAAAACTTTAAAGAACTAAAGTTAAAAGGGGCAAATAAATGCATGTCAGTTGTTGAAGATTTTTCTCAGGAATTGATAGAACAACTAGGAAAAATTCAGTAAAGATATAGAAGATCTAAACAAACTACAAACCCCCTTAAACTAATTGATAAGGATTAAAAAATATATTCAAGAATTGTAAAATACACATTCTTTTTAAGTGCAGAGTACATCCGGGTTATATAATCAGTTTTATACATTTCAAAGATCAAAATATGTTTTCTGAACAAAATTAAATTAACTTTTAGAAATAAATAAAAGTTAAATAATTTGCTTTTAAAATTCTATGCGTCAAAAAAATTATAAAAGAAATTAAAAATATTTAAAATAAAACTATAATATCAACATTTGTGGGTCATAACTAATGTACTGTTTAGACAGAAATTTAAAGCTTTATATTTAAAAAGAAAGGTGAGAAAATAAGTTAGAAGTTGGTTTTTTGATTAATAAGATGGATAACCCTATCAAGAATGATTTTTAAAAAGGAAGAGAAAACACAAACTGTAAAATTAGGAGTTAGAAAGGGGGATCTCTCTCCACATTCTACAGGCATTTTTTTTTTTCTGAAATTCCTTAGGGTACTCTTACAGCCTCCCCACATTGATTCCGGTAATGGGCTGTCCCTCCCATTCCAAACCACTGCTCTGGGCCTCTCTGCGTGTCATTGTCGCCATCTAGTAATTTCCTTGCCATAAGGCTATGACTTACCCGAATCTGTGTCATGCCTAGTATGGATATAGATCGACACGTAATTCCATAAAGCACAGCTAAAATGAATGTAGCATGTAATAGCATCACTAGAAGTTGGGGTTGGTTAAAAGAAGAATAAAGTATAACTGAGAAAAAAATTGTAACTAATTCTTTACATTCCTTTGCTCCTGTCTTAGTCCATTTGGTCTATTTTAACAAAAACATCGTAAACTGGGTGCCTTATGAATAACAGAAATGTATTTCTCATAGTTTTGGAAGGCTGTGAAGTCCAAGATCAAGGTGTCAACTTTCAATCTAGACCCAACTGTTCCTTTTTGTCCTCAGCCAAAGGAAAACATTGTTATATAAAACTCTTTACAGAGATCCAATTTTACCCCACGTCAGACGAGCTTTATATCACCTGCATATAACTCAATACACTAATATCTGAAGATTCTTCATTCAGATTGTGGTGCTGTTCCCAAGAACCCTGGGCGGCTTATATGCTTCAGTCTCCACACACCATCCCTGGGAGCACAAAGGGAGAACCCGCTGGGGACAAATTCCAACCGCCACCCCTACATGCAGAGACTTCTTAAGACTCACCAAACAGCAGTTTCTTTTACTGCCAACAATGTTAAGATCCAGATTGGACCCTCGCCAAAGGAAAATTAATCGCTCCCAACAATGTTACGGCAGTCATTTGTCCCACATAAAAAGATGGAAAGCTCATGTTTGTTGGAATTCACACATATTGGTGGCGTTCCATTATTTATTCAGGACTCAGATTGTTCCGATTCTGTTCTCTTTTCATGTATCTGACCCTTCCCCGGCCCGTGCTTGTCTGGTTACCTCCACCGCCTGCCACAACAGACCCGCAGGCCAGAAACCCAGAGGGCGGGCGCCTCCAGGCGACAGAGGGAAGAGAACAGGAACTTGAGGAATGGTTCCACCGACGTCCTAAGGAGGTTGTAGAGGGACTGCCTGACAGTCTCAGCACAGGAGCCATTTGAACTCTCCCAGCCGGCTCAGTTCTGTGGCAGGACCCAGGGCCTACTCGGGACATACGGGCCCCACACTGGGCTTGTTTCAGAGTTTATTTTCTAGGATCTTGCTGCTTTCTCTGAAACCAAGCCTCCTGACTTCAAAAATTCTAAAAACCACGTCCCTGGAATTGTTGCTTTCTTCCATTCATAAAGTCAGCAATATTTATTGGCATCAACTATGTGCCAGGAGCTCTGCTAAGCGCTGGATCTCAGCTGTGATCCGGCAGCACTGACCTTGCCTGTGCGGACCACAGACGTGGGGCACATAATTCTGAAAGCAGCAGCAGGTGCCGTGAGCACTGCACAGGGGGTTGCTTTGGTTTCCCACCGAGTGCCTCCTGGGCTCCAGTTCCCTGAAGCCACAACCTCGCTTCCCCAGAGTCCTTCCTGACCCCAGGCTCTGTCCCCACCTCCACACTTCCCCACCCCCCTCTGTGTGAGTGAACTTCCGTTGGCAGGTGCCATATTACCCCCTGCGAGAACCTTCCCCTACCGAGACCCAGCCTGCAGTTCAGAGCCTTTGATGCTCATGCTTACCTCCAATCATTTCTCACCTGAACCAGCCCACAAATGAGTGACCAGCCCTAATTTGGAGAAATGAACAGATATTAGGGGTTCAGGCATGAAATTAACAGAAGCTAAAAAAAAATGTGGAAAGAGATCTCTCTATGGTGAACTGTAATCTAATTGCTGCTTGCTAAAGAGTGATTGTTTGTGGGAGTTTTGCTTACCCTCATAATTGTATTTGTTATTAACTGTATTCGTTTCTCTATCCCAAGAGATGTCCGAGAGAGAACTGTGTTTTGTGTCTGTGTGCATTGGGTCAGCGGTCAGTCAGATGTTCAGGAGGGAAGTTCTTTGGTGAGATCCCCACACACCTCATATTCACAATTTGTGATTACTGGGCCAGCTTGATAGGCAGTGAGGCTTTTGATAGGTGGGGGGAAACATTTCTAATCTTTCTTTTTTTAAAAAATATATATTTTATTGATTTTTTACAGAGAGGAAGGGAGAGGGATAGTTAGAAACATCAATGAGAGAAACATTGATCAGCTGCCTCCTGCACACACCCCTACTTGGGATATGCCCACCACCAAGGTACATGCCCTTGACTGGAATCGAACCTGGGACCTTTCCGTCTGCAGGCCGACGCTCTATCCACTGAGCCAACCCGGTTAGGGCCTAATCTTTCATTTTTAACACAGGTTGTAAAGGTCCACACCATTCATCCATAGAAAGAAGACACACAGCAGCCTCCACAGTATAGAATTATTGACTTCACTGATTTTAAAATTTTGATCCCTCAATTAGAACAATACAACTTAATTTGTATCTGATGAAGCAAATTAAAAGCACAAAGATCTTTGTTGTCGCAGTAAAATGCTGCAATATAAAATGGGCACAGAGTAGAGTCTCAAGTATTTATTTGCTGTATCTGCTGATTTTAACCCTTTATATGCATAAGCACCAGAAGCAAATAATCAAATAAACATGCAGGAAGTCACTGGGATAACATCACTGGAATTATATGTGCTCAAGGCTTCAGGAATACGTCTTTTTCTTGATTTTATCAGGATAGCACAGTGATTTTCAACCGTTGTGTCACAGCAGGCACTAGGGAGCTGCAAGAATTTTTAAAGCAAGCAATACCTGACTACTCAGTCAGGAGCACTGACCTCTGTTCCCTTAGATTACCCAATTAAAAAATGTCAAGAGCCAACGCAATAGCCATCCAGTGTGAATGAATTAAAATTATATCTATTTTTTGTGAGACTGACAGAATGTTAGTAATTAGTGTATGTGCCATGTGATGGCTGAAAATCATTAGTGTAGAGTACAATGTCTTACTCTTAGGGGAACCACTGCTGTTTCTCTTTCTCTCTCCTTCTCCTCTCTCTGAAAATCAATAAAAATATTCTTAAAACATACAATAAAATAAAAGATATAAAATTTGCCATATGACATACCATGGCTTCCTTTAAAGTTAGAATAATTAAGACAGTGTGATACTAAATGTGGTGATAGGATTGCAGACAATTATAACAGTAGTAAGGGACAAGTAATAAACTCAAGCTAAATTGGGGGTTCAAATGTGACAATGGGGGTCAATCCATTAGTAGATGAGAATCAACATTTTTAAACTTCGATGTCATTGATAGCTAAAATCAAAAAAGAAATTAACCTTGACTAATATTTAATATGCAGACTCGACATTGGATCCTGACTAGGTGTTTATGTCAGTAGACAGGGGTCACCTACAGTGGGGAGAGGACCCTGAGGAGGTAGGAGTCCCTCAGCACAGGGGAGCTGTCCTCAACCACCATGAACAGAGCCTTAAAAATGCTCCAGATTAAGTTCACAGAGACAACACCACATTAAAATGCATTCACCGTATCGTTCATGGGAAGATCATTGCTGCAAAGATGTTGAAGCCAGAAATGCACTGAGAGCTACAGATTGTCATCCACGTGGTTAATTTTGTTAAAACAAGACCTTTTAAATACAGTAGAAAATTTACAATATTTCATAATAAAGTAGGCGCGAGACGATGAAAATCTGCTGTTCTCCAAAGATGTTCATGGTTTCGTTTATGGAAAGTTATTTAAAATAATTGTGAAATTTACAGATGAGCTACACATTTTTTTAACCAAGTGACATGTGTTCCCAGATTGCCGACCTTTTCTGTGATGAAAATCAGCCACACATTTAATCCACCCTTAAAAAGCAAGATAACTTCGTAACAATGGTTGAATAAGAAACTGCTTTTCAAAATTCATGCTATGGAGTAGATTTGAAAAAGATATTTTGGGAACGTTTCCACAATTATGTAGTTTTACTATTACAAATATATCTTCAATAAAATGTATCATCTATGCATACTGAAAACTGTAGAAACATAATTTTCTCACCTGTTTAAAAATCATACAGATGAAACATTTCTTTGGGTTTTGAAAGAGGCTCCTTGCCTGTGCCAGGTTTGATGGCAAAGCCAACATCATCACAGAGTGGGGGAGACCGGTGAGGAGATAGGCCATCACTGTCAAGTGCAGTAAGTGTTACATGAGGAGGGCTCCTAATTCAGTCTCAAGGAGGAAAGAAAGCTTCCTGGAAGAAGTGGCATCGGCGCTGAGATCTGAAGGTGGCCTTTGCAAAGGTGTGTGGGAGAAATGGACCATGGCATCACAGGCCCCCTGGCTTTATAAGAAATTTTGCCCTTCTTCTTTTGACATCTCAGAACCTGACCTTGAAAGTTTGGGTGGTTTTTTTCAACTGGGAAGTAAGACGGGTGATGTCACGGAGATACACCTGGAGAAGAGGCTGCAAAGATCAAAACTAGATCTGGATGTAGAAACACCTTTTCCATACTCCTTCCCATCACCCCTCAACACTCCTCAGCCCTTGATCCCTGTTTCTTAAAATACTCCACCCATCCATCAGGAACAGTAAACTGGCCCAAGACCAGCTGTGCCACTCCATATTTTTTATCTCTTTCTTATATATGGTTGATGAAAAAAGCTGTATCTGGGTTGTCCCTTGAATGTAGAAGGAAATAGGGTGATATACACCTCTGTGTTCCAATCTAGGTTACCAGAGAATTCTCTTCCTTGAGTTTTTCATCCCAAACCCAACTAACAACGCAATGATAGTTTAGTTTTCTTTGCCACGAGGGGCGCTGACACACAAAGGAAAGGCCATGTGAGAACACACGTGATAAGGTGATAAGGCAGCCATCTACAAGCCAAGGAGAGAGGCTTCAAGGAAAATCAAACCTGTCAACACCTTGACCTTGAACTTCCAGCCTCCAGAACTCCAGGAAATACGTTTTTGTTGTTTAAGCTACCCAGTTGGTGGCATTTTGTTATAGAAGTCTTAGGAAATTAATACATCATGGCGTTAGAAGAATTTGCATATATGATTCACTGAGCCCCTGCAACCTTTGGGAAGTAATAAAAACAGTGTAGGTACCTGAAAGTTGGAAATCATCCATCTGACTTTTAAATAGTCCATCTGACTTTCAAGTATGGAAACAACATGAATTTCAAAAATTGTAGATAGGTACAGTTGACATGAATTCCCTTGACAACAGAGCTCCTAGAAAATGGAGCTACAGGGAAAAAGCTAGGTTCACTCAGATGAAGCCATGCTGAGCGAACCTCATTTCCTGTATTGATAAGGTAGTAGATGGAGATCATGGGAAGATGGCCACAATCATACTGCATCTAGATTTCAGTAAGATATTCGGTAAAAGGATGTCATGTGATCCTTCAGGGAGAGACAGAGAAAAGTAGACAGAATGAGATTTGGCACTGGGTGAATTTGTGGCTGATTGAAATCAATGACCCTAGGAAGTTAATCAAGAAAGCATATAAACTCAAAGATTAAGACTCATAGTATGTCCATAACAATGACTAGCTAAAACTCTAATTACATACATGCAAACGTGAGAAATTGTGTATGGCAAAATTTGCTCATTGTCTTCCAATTTCCCCCTTCTTCCAGAGAACAGAATTTTTAGCTGAGTAGGTGAACATACAGGAAAACAGACTACTTTCCCCAGCCTTCTTTGCAAGTTGGAAATGCCATGTGATTAAGTTCTGTTCAGTTGGGTGAGAGCAGATGTAATGTGTTCTAGGGATCACGGCCCGCCTTCAGCTTTTTGTCCTTCTCAGTGATTAGAATATGAACATGTTGGTGAGCCAACTTGGTCCAAGGATGGGGGAGAAATAATATAAAAGGCACCTGGATTTCTGAGCCCATGGAGCCTTCCCACCAGCCGCAGACTGCTTATACCCAGATGGTTAAAGAAAGAAACCTCTCATTTAAGCCACTGTTCTGTTGCATCTCTGTCTGAGCACCTAAACCTATATCCTAAGTAATTGAGCATGCTTATCTGATTGGCAGAGGATATTAAGCCGGGAGGATGACCAATACATTCAGCATCAATCAGGCCAAGAAAATCTTAATGGGGTAAAATGAAGAGCCTAAACTCACATGTTGCTTTTATTGACCTTGAATTTGTGTTAAAATAATTAATTACATAATAAAGTGTAGGAAGATCCACCATAAAACATGTTTTAAGCCCTAGCCAGTTTGGCTCAGTGGATAGAGAATCGGCCTGCAGACTGAAGGGTCCCTGGTTCGATTCCAGTCAAAGGCACATGCCCAGGTGGTGGGCTTGATCCCCAGTGGGGGGCATGCAGGGGGCTGCCAATCAATGATTCTCTCTCAACATTGATGTTCTTTCCCTTTCTCCCCTCCCTTCCTCTCTGAAATCAATAAAAATATTTTTAAAACGTATTTTTAAAAATTAGATATAATTTCAAAGCCACAATCTTAGGTTATAGTAAGTAAATATGGTGTCATCATCAATGATATTAAGAGCTCCACTCATTTCATTCTGCTCAGACCTCAGAAAAGCAGCCAGAGGGTGACCAGGACTTTGTGCAATGAAGACAGTGTAACCTCTTTACTGAATGGAGACACAAACAGAAAATGGGTTTATATTCTCCCACACAGCCTTCAGACACACTAGCTGAATCTCCCCTTTCATCACCACTTGACATCTCACACAAACGTCATACCTTCAATGTTACATTCATTTATAATAATAGCCTCATGCTCCAAAGCTCACTTTCAAGTATTAAAGATGTCAGTCCTAGCGAAAGACAGTTGTGAGAGAGATTTCACCATTTACCTTAGGATTCTGAACTATAAATTCCAGTATCAATCAAAAGTTCAACACCACGTCCGATTCAAAGCTTCTCCCCTCCCCCTGGTTCAGGTCAGGCTCTGGGCTCAAGGCAACAAGGACGAGGGTATGATCTGTTCTATGGTGTTCTCTTCTGGCTCTTCCGCTCTCTTCTACTCACTGTGCTTCTTCAGGCAGAGGGGGTCAGAAAAGAAGTAGAGAGAAACAGAAAAAATAATAACAACAAAGGAATCAAGCCTTTTAACTTCGCTGGAGCTGTGGGTGTTCTCTCTTGGCTAATGCCGGGTG
This sequence comes from Eptesicus fuscus, assembly GCF_027574615.1. Taxonomy (NCBI): domain Eukaryota; kingdom Metazoa; phylum Chordata; class Mammalia; order Chiroptera; family Vespertilionidae; genus Eptesicus; species Eptesicus fuscus. The sequence goes on from NC_072482.1 coordinate 92,513,810, forward strand.
GCTGTCCTGTTGTCCTTCCTGGCAAGACTCTGAATGCTGACCCACTCACAGAGCCAATTTAGAGGTTCATCAGTGGCTCTCATTGGAATATCTCAACTGCACAATTCCCTGACTTCTTCATGGATTCCACCTGGATTTTTGTTAGCCTCTCTCAGATCCTGACATCTGTGTAATGTAGCCCACAGACGACTACTGTTCTCTTATGCAAGGCTGCGCTGTGAGCCAGGGCTCATCGGCATGGCTTCCCCCAGCTCCCTTCTTCAGTGTTCACTTGCAACATGCCCGAGACACAGCCTCCACTAGACACAAGTACAGCCTCCTCGCGTCCTGCCTTCTACCCCGGGCAGAGTGCACCAGCCTCGGGTCTTCAGTATCCATCAGGCAGGATCAAACACCAGCCTCTATGTTCGTACATCCTCCTAGACTCCAGGGGACATATTGAAGCTCCTCAAGAACCCCCCTCAGTCTTCTCTACTTGGGGGTACCAGTGTGAGCTTGAGTTTCTACCACTCCCTGTGTCCAGTGCACCTCTTGTAGGCTTCCCCATCTCCATGAGCAATTCCCTCCCCATGAGAAAGTAAGAACATCTAAAACTTCTAAAAGCCCTTATGATTACTTATCAGAAAGTCTATTCTGCATTTTAACGAACTATCACAAAAATCACATATTTTCTGTACTTGTGTTTTGTCTCCATAGATGCCACTCCTGTGTCCTCTGGATATGCTGTAGTGATGTAACAGGTTCAAATCCACCTCCTCATCAAAAGCAGGAGGTTCCCAATTGATGACCTGAGGCAATAAGTGATGACATTTCACCTGAGTGAGCATGGATTCCAAGATCCCTCTGTGTGACACCAATAAACATCATCTCTGGCCACTGAATCCAGACCTTACGTTTAGCAATGTGATGCTTCTGTCTTGTGAGCAGCTAATAATTGATGTAGAGCTGAGATAAATAAGAAAAAAATACTGTTTACCCAAGTTGTATTTTTATAATACCCTATTATGTTGGAGTCAAGTTCATGTATTTTATATTAGTAGGTATGTCACTAACATCTATATTTTTCTTAAACACTTGATATGTTACACCATCCAGACAGAAACTAAAACACAGGGTGTAGAACACACACACACACACTAACCATAAAAACAACCATATTGCAACACCAAAATATATTTATAAAACTGGTCAAGGAAATTGAATTTAACATACGCTGTTATCATACAAGTATTTTTAATGAAATAACACTTAGTATTTATATAGCACCTTTCTTCTAAAGAGCAAAAATATGGCTCACATATTATTACTCATTCTCACACCATCCTTGACAGGTGGGTAAGTAGCAACATTTATACCAAGTTTTAATCACTGGGAAACTAAGACGGCATGGAGAGCAAAAACAAACCGCACGCAGTGAGCCAAAGACTTGAAATTTCCCAGCTCCTACTGCCCAACATTTTCTACTCACTCCTTTCTGTGAAATCGTAAAAGTTAGTTTGAATACTGGTGGGGGAAAAAACACAGATAAACCATTGATAAAACAGGTTTATACTAGACTACTAGGAAGCTGATGGAAGAAGCTAGACTGGAAACGGTTGGAAGTTCAAAACAATGCCCAATCCTTCATCATCAACTCGGACAATCTATCTGCAGCCCAGGAAAAATCAAACACGGTCCAAAATACGTTTTGAATTGCTGCCCAGGCTTTCTGTAGTTACAGCAGGTGAAGTAAACCCATCTCCCAATAAATCCCCACAGAGTGTACAGGTGGTCAACAGCAAATCAACTAGCAATATGGAATAAACAAACTTAAGTAGCACAGGAATTCTTGCATAAAGCATAACTTCAGCAAGATAGGAGATTTTAGAAGATGTATCCCTGAGAAGCTCTTTAAAAAATTATTCAAAGGACTAAAAAAGTCTCTTTTTAAAGATATATGTAAATTATAGACATAGTCGTAGCCTAAAAGTATGTCTTAAAAAGGAAAATTACCAGAGGATGAATTACTTAAGAGCAGGAATGTCTTTTAAAAGGTTTTAATATACTTAATCCCCAATTCACTCTAAGACATCCAAAGCCATAGTGCCCCCTTTTTTTCAGATAACATGCAACGTCTAAGGACCTTTAACATATACGCCCATGTATTCAACCCATGTCAGCAAACTTAGGGGAAACATCAGATATAGAGGGAATGTTGAAAATATTCAGGGGTCAATTTCTGAGTCAAGGGGCCAAGGAAGGAAAATCACATTATATTCTAATAATAAATTTAAATCATGTTAAAAAAAAAACAGTCAATTTTTAGTAAGCACTTTCTATACACTAAGATTGGTCCAGCACTAGGCACATTACACGAATTATTCACTTCATCATCACCAAACTCCCTTGAGATATCCCCATGTTGTATATGCAGGGAGGTTAAGAAACTCGCCACAGGCCAGGCAGGTACAAGTCGCTGTCTGGCTCTGAACATTCACCAAAGCTGCCTGGCTTTTTCTCTGGCTTCTCACTTGGTGCAGAGAAGTGAGTCTTACCTTTCGTTTCCTCCCATGCACTGAAGAAAAACTGAAAAGCCATCCTTGTTATAATATTAAAAACTTGGAATAAAAAAATCCATGAAAATCTTACTTATAGAAACATTTCTCAAAGCCTGATAGCGAGAAATTCAGATAAAAAGCACATATTTCCACTTCTTTGATGTTCATGGATTTAAACCATGATTCGTATTTTGAGCTTTGTTTGGTTGCTTTTAAACCCATCGTATTGTACCATGAAGCTGCAAACACTGTTAAGGAGCTAAAAAAAAAAAAAAAAAAGCAGCCAACCTCAAGATAGTCGATGACTCCCTCTTCAACAGTTTAATTTATATGAACTATAGTAAATTACAATGATACACCTTTAATTAATTAATTAAATTAGTTAGTTAATTTATTTACTTAATTAGTTAGTTAATTAATTAATGCCCCTGGCAGATCACAGATCAAGTTTTCTTATCCAGAGAGCCTCTTGGCCCACAAAGGAGAGGAAAAGTAATGATCCTCAGGCAGTCTCGGAACTTCACCACAGCTGGAGGCCCACCTTCTAGAGAACATGTCCTCTGTGAGGTCACAAAGAAAATGAGGTCTTCAAGAATGCACATGCCGTCTGCACACTGGCCTCCAGTGAATCAACTGGGAGAGAGATGCATTGTTATCATTAAGCAAACCACACCGGTCACCCTTTGCTTGATTTTTCTTCTTACCTCCACCACTGGGCAGATTTCCTTTTAATCTAACTGCTGAGGCTTAGGACCTCCTACTCCCCAGGAACCAAAGCAAGAAAATTAGGAGGAGAGGCCCATCTCCAAACACCACACTCTTGGAATAAAGGATTTGCCCTTCACCACCTTGACTTGTACAACCACTGGGCTGTTTTTATTTTAGTAACACACCCTCTATCAGCTTTAAGGTACCTCAAGCATCTTTCATGCCAACTCAGGTAGAAACCTCAGGACAGTAAAGTTCATCCTAAATAATAAACAGCTAATATGCTAATTAGACCAAGCAGCTGAACCGTCTGGATGACATTCTGGACAACTTTTCAGATGAAGCCAGGGCTGCGAGGGCCAGCAGAGGCTGCAAGGGGCCGCAAGGGCCGAGCCCCTTGCATGAATTTCGTGCATTGGGCCTCTAGTTAAGTTATAAAAACATTGTCTCCCAAACTGAATGAACTCAAGGCTCTGCAGAGCTTCCCTCACTGTTGCTTCGTTCTTGCCGCGCTCCTGGCCTCCCACCCCACTGGGTTGGGACCATGTGGGATTCCTCTTCCACCTGAACTATTCTTGAGTGACCTCCCATTCTTTTCATTTTGAAGAATGTAACACCTTTCTGCTGGAGTTATCCGGGTCTGAGGCCCAAACTGCAGTCATCAATAATATCCTGGGCATCCATGAGCACACATTTTCCCCAGATCCTCTTCCTCCTCGCACCCTGGTCAGCAAACTTCGGCTCACGAGCCACGTGTGGCTCTTTGGCCCCTTGAGTGTGGCTCTTCCACAAAATACCACGGCCTGGGCGAGTCTATTTTGAAGAAGTGGCATTAGAAGAAGTTTAAGTTTAAAAAATTCGGCTCTCAAAAGAAATTTCAATCATTGTACTGTTGATGTTTGGCTCTGTTGACTCATGAGTTTGCTGACCACTGTCCTAGCACAAAGACCAACATCGTCATCTTTCCCTTCCCCTGGTCTCCTTTCTAGTTCTCAAGCCTTTCACGGCATTTGTTGATTTGTTTAATCTTTTAACAGATGTTTACTTAACAATTATCTACTATGGTCCTGGCACTAAACTAGGTGCCAAGAAACAACGATGAAAAACATAGTCCTTGGCATAAAGAAGCTCCTGCTCCTGTGAGCGAGACCAGCCATCAGGCCATTAGAGAAGACGGTGAAAGGGCGGGGACACAGTAAAGCTCAGGGCATTCGAGGCCCTGGAAAGGGATAACTTACCCAGCTGGCCATGCTGTCTCTTTCTCCTTACTCTTCAGGCTTCATGTGTTTCCAGACCTTAGGTTCACTAAAGTGTTTAAATATTTCCCTATCAACCATCCCCAGAGACACGTGGTCAACCAGCCCAACTCTTCCATCTCAATCATCATATTACACTCCAGCCTGCAAGTCATGTAAACCTAGACTCATCAACTTCCCATAAATACTCCCACAAACATCAGAATATTTAAAACACCTATAATCAAACCCACCACAGCCCATATTCAAGTTTTCTTAATTCACATATGATTTGGAGAGATGATGAACTATCAATATAGTATGATCTGATCGTCATAAAGATGAAAACAAGAAAAATCCTCTAGTCACTTGAATTCTCTTAGTCCCTAATGCGATGCTCTGCATGCGTCCTCTATGACTGGCCTTCCTTTTACCCATCTGGCTTTGAATGGCATTGGCTAGCTTCAGAAAAAAATCATCTTTACTAAACTGGCTCTGAGACTAATTGAGGCAGAAGATATATGCAGGCCCTCAGTGTTTCAGCTACACTGTCAGTTTTGAAATAAACAGCCTATTAAGGGGTCACATACATTGGTTCTAAAAGCCTACTTATCATATATTCAAAACCCTTAATCAGTTTATAAGCTTCACATTATATTTCAGTTGTCATTCTTTTTCTCGTCATGATTCCTTAACAATCCTAAGTGCCATTACATTGTTCTTTTTCTAAAAAGAGAAAATAAACTTGAATGTGACAGAAAGCTACAGAGAGACAGGGACAGAAGTGTGGGATCCAGACGTAGAACCACATTCAAATCTGGCTTCCCCACTTAATCATTGTGTGATTTGCTATAAATTATTTAAAATCTCTGAGCCTCATCTCCCTTATCTACTAGATGAAGACAATAATAATTTCTGCCTCACACGAGTTTTTGAGGATGGGCGAGGCTGAGTGAGTCCTCAGCGGAGCCTTCCCACCCTGCCCAGCCCCTCTTTCTGGAAGTCCCCCCACTCTGAGCTGTCCCCACCCTCCTCGGGTCTTCGGCTGCTCTGGCTTCTTCCAGTCCTCCGCTCCATGGCCTATGCACAGTGGAGTTTCTAATCTTTCCATCCTAGACTCAGTCCTTTTCAATTTATAGCCTCTCTCCAAGGCATCTTGTCCATACTAGTGACTTCGAGGTTCTGTTGCCTCCAACCTCTAATTTGAATTGCAGACCTTTCTGTGCAAGGATTTACACAATTATCTCCATTTGGGGATATGTCACCCTCAGCAGGTCTAAACCAAGTTCAAATTGTCTCCTAAATCTAGTCATCGTATCCTGCTGTGTTACCCATCTCAGCTTAGAGGGACTGACATTCATCTAGCTATGCAAGCCAGAAACCAAGAAGTTATCCTTGACCCTCTTACCTGCTCTCCCCAAACCCGAGCATCACAAGCTCTGTGCTTTCTATCTTCCAAAGAGCTCATAAAGATGCCTTTAGACCTCCACCTTCATTCTGTCACACTGGTCCACGTTACACTCATCTGTTTCCCATACCATCCACCCTGCTCATTCCCGTGCTGCAGCTGGAGCGCCCTTCCCAATACGAAAATGTCATGGTGTCCTTTCCCGGGGCTACTCTTTGGATCAGAAATAGAATTCTTAATGAGACCTGTACAGTCCCACATGGCCTGGCCCTGGCTACCTCACCAGCCTCCCCTCCCATTGCTTTCTCTTCTCTAAATCCCCTTGCCCCCTTATCCACCTTAGTCATCCGTCAGTTCAAGTTCACTTCTTCAGAATGGTATTCCACGATGCCTTGAACTAGTTGGGACCCTTGGCTTAGACATTCCCATCTCATCACATGATTTAACTGCATGGAACTTATCCCAGTGTGTGTTATATAATCCTGTGCTACTTCTCTCCAATGTCAGTCCCACCCTAGAATGCATGATCCAGCAGGAGAGGAAAAGGTATGCCTTTTTTATCCTTGATTTTCTGATGGCGAGCCCCAACTTCAATATGTATCTATTGCATTATTAATGGAATTATTATTAAATTGTGAATTACTTCTTAAGTTAATTATTATTGAGATAGGCAAGCAGAGAGGTTAAGAGACCTGATTCCTCAAATAAACTTCCAGGACCCATTTCTGTCTCTACCACTTACCAAGTGCATGTCATTGGTCAAGTTACCACTGTCTCCAACACTCCTTCTCAACAACAGGGAACTTGAACTCCTGACTCAGCAAAAACAAAAGTTAGCTTCACAGCAACCAGCTAAAATAACCATCTCCAGCCAAACACCAAGAGTACATTTTGTTTCTTTTTAAACACGCCCTCAGTAAACATTAGTTCATGGCAAAGGATGATCATTAAAAAGAAGTGAAGTCACTGCCTATTTGTGTTTTGCTAACAAATAACAACTCTGACAATACCTTGTGCGGACAATGTCAACTCACACCCATTTCCAGAATGGGGGTCTCCTTGAACACAGGTTCCCCCAGACCCTCTCCTCCAGTGCCCACGCTCCCCTGCAGCTGACAAGCCTTCCCCCGGAGAAATACAGCCAGGCCCCGGGCCCGGCGGGCAGAGAACAAGGCTGGGCTGTGCCCTCTCCAGCAAGCAATCAGCACAGGCCCTCAAGCATGAGATTTAATTGCTTGTTCATTATTTTAGCTCACAGGGGCTACGAGGCAGCGTGGCATTTCTGAGCACACCATCCGAGAGAACACTGGGAGCTGAAGAGATTAAAATAGAACAACAGAGTCGGGCAAGGAGCCTGTCCTGAACCGCATGGCTTCAGGTGCCCGTGACTGGGTAAGAGGCCTGCGTGACAGCCCCTCGCTGTCTGTTCTGCCCTTCCCAGTTCTGCGTGAGCAGGGAGGAGGGCCACAGAAAGGCGAGGATTTGAACTCACAGCCACCGAGGGGAGCCGTGTCCCTCTTCTGCCCGATCGTGTACCTAAAGTGCCAGGCAAGTCACTAACTTCCCACGGTTTCTCAGCAAAGCCCGGAGATGAGAAAAGTGCATTGTCCTTTTGAAGCTGTGGAAAGTAATAAGTGAGCAGGCCGAATCCTCTTTGGGTTTCCGAGCCCGTGCGGTGCTGGCGGCTTTGCTTTGAGGTGTCCAAATTGCCTTAAATCTGGAGCTTTGTTATCCCCGCTGCTACGCGGATATAATAGAGCCAGGCTGCCATTTGGAGATCATTTTTTCTCTCTAAAAACTTCGTGGAAATACAGCTATATTAGCACAGACATTTTCTTAACCTTTGCTGTTTTAAACGTACTGTGGTTTGTTTTGTTTGGGGTGTTTTTTTGTTTGTTTTTTGGGTGTGTTTTTTTTTGGTTTTTTGTTTTTTTCAGATACTTCTTAAGAGATCAGGGCAGCCAAGCAATAGCTCGCTTAAAAAAAAAACACACAAAAAAAAACATTGTGCGCCGCCCATCCGGCCTCCTCCCCCACTTTGTTTCCACCTTTGGAACAGGTTTGACCTCGTCTCTCTAAAGGCAGGAGAGTGGACAAAGGCGGGAGGCCCGTTTAAAGGATGAAACCAACAATGGAGGAAGGCTTCTGCCTTCCCGGACGCCTGAGAGAAACGCAGAGCTTAGGAGGTGGATGGAAGTCAATGGCAACCGTTCTTTGCTTTGGATGAAACCTTGAAGCTGCGCTTCCCCCATTGTTGTTAAAAATAAAAAAAAAAATAAAAAACAGAAAGAAACAGAGGCGAGTAAGGCTTATGGTCTCGGCAAACAGTACATTCACGTGATGGGATGTTCTGTTCACATCACTGACCACTAGAGAGTCCCTGACACAGCCCAGGCTCGGTGATGAGCCGGGAGCCCAGCCACCGCACGAGGAGCAAACGTGAGTCTAGACTGCGGGTGGAGAGAAAGCAGCCTCGTCCTGCTCTCCCCCCCAAAGGAGAGGACACACCCTGGACCCGCAGAGGCAAACAGCCATGACACCTTGCTCTGAGAGAGCAAAGATGGGGAGGAGGTCAGGTGGAAAGAACACCTTGAGGATGCTACAAGGACGCCCTTCCTCTCTTTGCACCTTTCCCACCATCACCTTTCCCTCCAAAGCACCCCCACCATCCAGCTCCCGATTCCACTCTCTCCCTGAGGCCTGACAGATGCATTTCCCAAAAGTGGGTAAAAATGGGCAGGATCTCAGACTCGGCCATGTCTGAGGCGTTCATCTGCTAGAAAGACCCAGCCGGGCCTTTCCGTGTGTGCCCGTCCTGTATCTGTGGGACTACAAACCACTTCAACATAAAGCTAAGGCCCAGCCGGTGTGACTCAGTGACCTATGAATCTAGGAGGTCACGACTCAAATCCCCATCAGGGCATGTACCCGGGTTGCAGGCTCGATCCCCAGCAGGGGGCGTGTAGGAGGCAGCCCATCCATGATTCTCTCTCATCGTTGATGTTTATAACTCTCCCTCTCTCTTCCTCTCTCTGAAATGAATAAAAACATTTTTTTAAAAAAACATAAGGCTAAGTATTCTCAACAGCGTTAGTCCCCTCATACTAGTACTTCACTTCAGTGCTGACAGGTGAATGTTTACTTTAAAAAATCATCCCAGAGCCAATATGATTGCTGAGCCTTGAGTGGCAGGGATGGCGCTGCACCAGGATATGTCTCTCCTCATCCCCAGCCTTTGAGGGGTGGGTCTCAGCTGTGCCCTGTGGCTAACACTGGGTGCCCTGAGCCTTTGCTCCTCTGGGCCGTCCTGGCTGCAATCACTTGATGAGCAGACCCGGTCACTCTGCCTGGCCTGCCTCGTCTGGGCTGCTTCAGAAGTAGGGCTTGCCAGAGAGAGCAATTTCTTAATGGAAAAATTTATCAGTTTAGGCCACAAGCCCAAGTCTTTGAGACAGCATGACGCAGATGGTTCAGCACTCAGAGGATTAAGGTGGCGCATCCCCTGTCTTTATGTGAGTTTCTTACTTGCTGGCGGCTGAGAGAATTAAATTACGGGCACCATCTCATTCATCATCCTTACAGTATATATGAGCACCTACTGTGTGCCAGAGGTAGCGGGACACATAAAGATGAAATGTTCAGCCGAAACCGGTTTGGCTCAGTGGATAGAGCGTCAGCCTGTGGACTGAAAGGTCCCAGGTTCGATTCCGGTCAAGGGCATGTACCTTGGTTGTGGGCACATCCCCAGTGGGGGGTGTGCAGGAGGCAGCTGATCGATGTTTCTCTCTCATCGATGTTTCTAACTCTCTATCTCTTTCCCTTCCTCTCTGTAAAAAGTCAATAAAATATATTTTTTAAAAAAAACAGGAAAATGTTCCCATTTAAAAAAAAAAAAAAGATGAAATGTTCAAACATCTTCCAAGGCTGTTAGCTTATAGATCTTAGAATCATGCGTTAGAAAATATTGTGGAGGTTTTATGTAATTCAAGTGCTTTACTTTACAGATGAGGGAGTAAGGCCTTGAATTATTCCATCACTCCTCCAAAGAATGGAGGAGGGAATTCTCAACCCCGGGAGCTCTAACTGAAATAAAGGCTGTCCCTTTTCATGCTGTTTGCTAACAGTCAAGGGGCTCCAACATCAACTGGCCCCAGACACCTGTGTGGTTGACCAAGCTGGAGCTGTGGTTGCCAGTCACCAGGACACACCACTGGCTGAGTGCCACCCAGGGCCAGCCCACAGTAGGAGGACTGTACCCACATAATACCCACCGCGCGGGTGCATGAATTAATACACTGGATCTAAGTTAGAGAAATCCGGGTGCAGAGTAGTTAAGTAACCTGCTCAGGTTAACCGGCAAGAGTAGAGAGTTGAGGAGCCCACCCAGGATGCCTCCCTCCCAGTCCACTCTACCGCCTTCACATCAGCAGCCTCGCTCTCCGTCGCCTTTGGTTGTTCCCTCTGTTTCATCTCCACATGCTTCCGACACCTGCCTTGTGCTGAATAATGGAATCCTATAGTTTTCGAGATGGAAGCATTCTCAGAGACCATCTAGATCTCTCATTTCACAGGTGAGGGAACTGGCCCAGGAACTTACCTGTCACCATGTCGCTAGAGTCATGAAAGTTCTGGAGAGCAAGTGTTGAGAGAGAAATGGGTGAGCTCCTTTCCCTCCTGTGACACCAGTCCATCCAGGGTTCAGTACAGTGTGGGCGCCATCCTGGTTCCCCATGCCTCAGCAGCCAGTGTGTGTTAGTGAGGTCACATGATCAATAAACATCGGTATAAGTAAGTACGTGGATGAGACAGACAGACATATTTGTCTGGGTTTAGGTTGCGCCTGTTACTGAACCTCCACCTCTACCAACGTCTACACCTACTTATTCCAGAGTCTTACTGGCTGTACCACCACCGCCCTTCTTGGTGCTCAGGACGCCAGATGGCACTAGAGGGAGCCTTTCACCATGACCTCAGCTACCCAGAAACTCACTAACACTCTGCCACTCCTGGGGAGCGTTCTGGCTCCTGACTCTCAGCCTGTGTCTGCCTTGTCTGAATTGAGGCCCCTGGTCTACAAGGAACTTAGGCTACACCGTGGCCCATGCTTGGGAGGATGTCCTCTCCCACCTCGGAGACCATCTGTCCATCAGGCACTAACACTGTTTGCATACACATGTATCATAAAGTCTCTGATAAAAACAGCCCCTTACACGCCAGTGTGAAAAATAACAAATCCATTTGGCTACAATGGGGACCAGTTATAAAGACAGACATCCCTCCCACCCTCCACCCACTGCCCTGTCCCTTTCCACCCCAGGTATTCTTAGCTAAACTGGATTGCCACTCCTCCAGGAATTCCATTTCAATGATGCTCCCACCAAGCCAGAGGGCAGGTTTGGAGAGATCTAAAGCCAGGCTAAGCATCGGCTGGAATCCCCACTGCATACAGATCACCAGATCTAAGTTAACTTGTCTTAAGTGTTATTAATTATGCAACAGGACTAAGAGCATAGTTCAACAAAACTTTTCCAAGAAGAGTTTCCAACAAAACTTTTCCATGGAGGGTACTGTGCTGAGTGAAATTAGCCAGGCAGAGAAAGATAAGTATCACATGATCTCATACATACGTGGAATCGAACGAACAAAATAAACTAATGAATAAAATAGATCCAGAGACATAGAAGAATGGAACAGACTGTGGAATCTCAGAGGGGAGGTAGAGATGGGTGGGTGGGTGGGACGAGAGCAGTCAAAGAACTTGTATGCATATAGGCATAACCCATGGCCACAGACAATAGAGCGGGGAAGGCCGGGGGCAGAACGTGGGCAAGCTAGAAGGGGGGTCAATGGCGGGGAGGGAAAAGAGGACATTTGCAACAATAAAGATTTAATTAAAAAAAAAACTTTTCCAAAAATGCCCTAGCTTTTTCTCTCTCCTAGAAATTATAGGTGAAATAGCATGTCACGTGAACAAGTAAACTTGTGTGTTTTTTTAAGGGAAGCAAAATCATTTAATTGCACAATCAGAAGCATATTGTGGGGAGAGAACAACTCCCCTTTTTTGCATGTGTCAGTTCATTTATGCATCTATGAGAGAAAAGTAGGTAAAACCTAGGTAAAGTGTAATTATTTAAATTGAGCATAAAAATGAGCTTTGGATTTCCTAAAAGCCAAGGTAGAAAGTAAAATGGATGAATTATATAGTCTTAACTGCTATCCATCTAATAGAGTTATTTGGTATCTCACCTAATATCTAAAAGCCTACCACCACATGAGAATATTATGTCTCTTCATAGAAAGGAAATAGAGTACCCAGAGAACAAGGTCTTTGGGGGCATTACCTGGGTGGTCCCCACCATACTCCCCACAACAGTTTTATGTAAGTGGCAGAGACAGACTTCACCTGACTTCTCCTTATGCAAAGCACCTGAAAAACCTTGATTTAGTAATAGTTCTCAGGAGGTCCTTTTACAAAATCCCCCTGCTCTGAACACCAGTAGCCTGCCTCTGTGGGCCCAGCTTCCTGGACTGACCACCCAGCTGGTACAAAGTATCACAAAGTTCTAATGTCCAGTTCTCAATTCCACGTGGGCTCCAGAGTCAGAGGGGCCTGTGTTTGAACCTCTATTTGTTATGTAAACAAAGTTACACAAGAAACTCAATCCCTGGGAACCTCAGATTCTTTACCGGTAAAGTGGGAACATTAATCCCTATTATGCAAAGTTGTTATGTTTTCCTAAGAAAATAAAAGATATTTAATTGCGCAATCAGAGGTATAATTGCACCATCAGAGGTACACTACATCTGTGGACATACAACAACTCCCTGTTTATTGCATGCATCATTTTATTTACACGCCTACGAAAGAAAGACAGATGTACCAAAACCATAGGTCAACATATAAGTCATCTTATTACCAGCCTTGGTCTTAGTAGGCCCTTAGTAAACATGAAGTAGTAAGACTATGAGGCAACTGGGTTCAAACATGACCTCAAAGAATGAGCAGAATTAGAATGGTAAATGTAGAGCAGAGGATATTGTGGGACGAGAGGACAGCTTGAGAACCGGCCTAGATGAAGGACTGAGCCTATGAGATATGAGGGGAATTCAGGAGAGGGCCTGAATGGTGAGAGGGATTCACTAGAGAACAGTCACAGGCAAGATTGGATAAAGACTCAAACACCAGGGCGCAGGCTGAGGAGCTAACAGAAAGCAGCCCTGTGGGCCTACCACGGAGAGTCCTGCAATGAAATCTGAGTTATGAAAGCCAGCCTGGCCACGATGTATGCTCAGTGGATGGAGCAAGGAGAGACTGGAGAGGTGTGATCTTTGATACCTGGCGATAGTAGATTAATAAAATTCTGGACACTTCCAGCGTGTACAGCTCACCTCGCCATTTCCAACCTAATTGGATTTCACGTGGATACGCACTTGCCCCATTACTGGCCGTCACTACTCCAACACTCAAGGGATCTGTAGATACAGATTTCATACGGATTCTAGTCACTCACCTTCTGCTGATTTTTAGCTTAAAACACAGTAGAAAATTATTGACATTATTTCCTTGAAAACCCTTCCCTGCCTGTACATGTCTGTGTCAATAATTGTCATGTTGGCAATTGGAATGGGCCTTTGGCAGCTCGCCTAGGAATGTCAAATAGTCTCCATTAGGTTTGAAAGCTCTGAGTTTCAGTAATGGGCTGATACTCTACCTGATATGATTGTACAAAATTACATAATTGATTTCTGGGACACTGCGCCACACAAATGTTATAGGTTTCTTTTATTTTGTGCCTCAAAAGGCAAGTGCGCTTTCATTCATTTTGCTCAGTAAGAGGATTTCAAGTCTTGCTCCTGGCTGGTCCAGATTAAACTTGGGTATTTTGTATGGCTCTACACCCATTTTCTCAGTTATTTTACACATCAAAGCAGTGATTTTCCACTGGCTTCAAGGGGTTGGTTACTAGAAAGTGGCCCTCAGAATGTTAAGCCTCACCAGCTGTATACAGGTGCATAAAACACATCATTCCCAGAGCAAGGGAAGTTACATTTCTTAACTGGGGCAGTATTTTTATTTTGGTGTTTTTCCAGCTTTATGATTGTTACAAACATAGTGTTTGTTACATATTTTTAGAGCATATTTGGTAAGTGCAGGCATTCTCTTCTTTAAAGAACTAGTTATTTCTAACCTCCAGCAAGCCTGTGGTCAGGGAACGAGGATGAGACAAGAAAGGATTGGCTGCCATGCAATCTATTCTCTCTGATCCATAGCTGCAAGGACTAATGGAGCCCCATTCAGGCAGGACTGTACTGTCTAGGCCAGAGCAGAGAGGGAACACTGATGCAGCCCCATTCAGTGACACCAGGTAATTGTCCCTAACACTGAAGCAATGGCCATGACAAATCCATTGCTTAGAGGGGCGGGAGCGGAAGAGGAGGGGGAAGGAGACATTAGGTTGAATAGGTGCTGGGGGAACTGTGAGTGGAGTGTGAATGTGGCATATGAAGAGAGAGAAGAAGATTATGAAATTCGAAAGGCAAATAATGAGGATAATAATATTCATAAAGGATGTTGAAAGGCAAGAGGAGCCGAATTCAAAAAGAAACCTTCATTTGTTTGATTAGGCTCCCAAGCTGAAAGCTAAACTGAGTCCCAGGAAACCCATGTTCAAGAATCCTGCTTTTTAGACTTGATTTTCAGACTGAAGAGTTTTAGAAACTCTAAAACTCTATTAGTCTTTCCTCTCCTTGAGAAATGCATTTCTTTCTGATAGAATTTTTCAAAAGATTAATAAAAGTAGGTTGCCATCAACAGACAATCCCAAAAATATTTCCAAATAAGAAAACTGGCCACCTGAGAAATACGGTGCAATCAGAACCAAATTTTACACCTTGTCATGTAACAAGCCCACAGGCAGCCAGGAGTCTCCGACCAAAGGTGGAAATCAAACCTTATTTTGACGTTCAAGGGAATCTTGATATGATCGTCTCAAAAACTCTATAACAGATATGGTTTTATTGTCTGCTACTGTCGCATTATTTCTTAAATGAAAATCAATAGAAATTAATTAGTTTTGAAATTTTCACAACTGCCTCAGAAATACTTGGGACATACGCTGAGGCATTATAAAATTAATGCTTATTCATTTTTCATGCTCACTCATCATCCAATGCTTATTTCAGTCAATATAAATAGACTGACTATTCTAGACACAGTTGAGTGGAGAGTAAGGACCCAAAAATTGAAAATTCAGAAACAGTCCTCATCCACATGAGCAGAAAAACAAGCAAATACCCTACAACAAAACGTCCACTCACTTATTCTTAAAGGCAAGAAAGAACTACCCAAACCTCTCTAGAAATTTTAAATAGATAAAAGAAAATAGAGAAATAAAAATTTTCAGAAGAATTCACCTCTTAGCCTACGTACAAGCCATCAGTAATCTCTGTTTTACCCAATTTCATAAACTTTAGAAAAAAAATTCTTCTAGAGAGGCTAATGTTGGGTATTTTTTCAGTCTAGCTTTGGGCTGAGAGGTCTTTGCTTGACATATTTATCTGGAATGTCCATGTGTTGTTTTTCCTTGGCTATTTTTACTTTCTTAGGCAGGGGTTGGAATTCAAACATACTTTTGACATCTGCATCTCTGTGGTAACCAGTAGTCCTGCTTGACCAGTTCTCTCATTCCGGGCACACAAAAGACCTAGTTCCCTGACTTCCTGGTGGGCATATGACAGTTCAGCCCACTGTGTTGTCACCTCCATGCTGGAGCATTTCATTGTCCATGGTAGGCACGCTCAGCATTCCCCTTTTCAAATGATGTCATATTCCCCTCGGTGACTGATCTTTCAGCCTGGGTCTTGGGAGAGAAGAGCACAGAGCAGAGCTCCCACCTGACCTTGAGCTACCACTGACTGAGATTCTGGAATCCTTTGTTATTGCAGCATAACTAAGCCTATTCTGATCCACACCTTCTTTTATCTTCTCCCTTGAAATGCTCTCAAGGTTTTCTGTCTAAAGGGAACTGAGAAGAAGAAATTAAAAGCCTTTGGGGGCCTTTGCATACATGAGCATTTTTGTTTCACAAGAAAAGAAATGACTTCTCAGATCCAGAGCAATTGGATAGGCCGATTACTCTCCAAGGCAAAGGACAATTTTTTTTTTTCTTTCTTAGAGCAGTTAATTCTCTCCAGCTACTTACAGTGCTCCTAGCAGATGCCTCAGATAGAGGAGGTTGGATCAAGAGATAAGGCTGGAAAGAGGGCTACAGAGAGAGACACTTTTGGGGATCTGAGAAGCCAACAGCAGGTGTGAAGGGTCAGCTCACACAGCTATCTCCCATTTACCTTTTAGGCTGGCTTTCCAAACGTTTGGGAGTAAAATGCAGTGCTGGACACTGGACCCGCTCTCTGCTATGTAATTCTCCAATTTCCCTCCATCTTCTGTCTTCTGACTGAGGCTCTTCCTCAAGTACACCTGTTCTTCCAGCCTCTGAATGCCCTCAGCCATCTGTGCTGGGTGTGGCTTTCTCAACACACTGATGGGAGAAGGTTCGGCTTCAGCACAGCCAGGCGTTGCCCTCCCGTGTGCACTTCCAATAAATCTCACTCATGACACCCCTGTGCAGGCAGGGTTGAAACACTGTTGTATAGATCCCTTTCCTCTTAGGTCACAGGGTAAATAAACAACTAGTAGTAATTATAATTACATCCACTGTCTCTAATAACAATGATAACAACTTTTTATTGTCATCATTATTATTATTGAGCACATACAAGCAATTTCTGAGCATTAGCTCATTTACTAGTAACTCTCATACCAATCCTATGAACTAAATACTGATATTTTTCATTTTTAATAAATTTATCCCAAATCACATAGGAGAAAGTGGCAAAACAAGAACCCAAATCCACAAAACAAGAACCCAAATCCACTAAACTCTAAAGACCTTTGCCCAAACAGAATCCAAACGCCTCACTTTAAGCTAAATGTCCCTGTTTTCTGTCAAAACACAGCCAAACCAGAAGAGGAATTACACTATGGAAATTGGCCTGGTTCTCTCCGAGGAGACTGGCCTGATGCTGACCAGTCTTACTGAGGAACACACAGGAAGACCATGTCGCCCGGTCTCCCTTCAACACAGAGCGACAGGGTTCTGGCCAGTGGAATGTGGGCTCCTCCCAGGCCTGGCCAGAAAACATCCTGCAGACTGTCCACACTACATCTGCTTCTTCTGCAGCTGTGGAGGTCACATGTTTAAGGTGGCAGCATCACAGGTTAGAAGGGGCCGATTTCCCAGCCATCTCTTAGAGAAGAGCTTCTCAGGACAGTACCCAACATACAGCAAACAGTTGCAGGAGCAAGGACTATCCATGGACTTTGTCAAGCCACTAAGATGTGAAGGCTGCTCTCTTGGCAGCTAGTGTTCGTATCCTGATGAACACGCTCTCTTGCGGTAATAATATGGAAATACTCATGAATGACTTTCAGTCCCAAGTTCTCAGATTCAACACAAATATTCCAAATCTCACCCCCACCAAGTACAAGTTTAGCCACCACTGAGCCAAGACTAGGTTAACTAGCCCAAACCAACCACAATCCAACAAAAACTCCTGCAGTCCATCCAATGACATTCATCCCTGATACACTGTTTCTTCTGGAATGTTCCTAAGGGAATCAGCTTATTCATGTCATCCGATCCCAACCAACTATTTGGAGCTCTTTTCTTAGAAAAATCACTTCAGAAAGCCCCCTGTTTTGAAAGTCGTCTAAAACTACCACACGTGTGAGTGGGTGAGGCATGATACAGAGTTGAAGATGTCATTCCAGTTATCAATTACAACCCATATGGTTCTGTTTTAATCAGCACTTCAAGATGCACCTGGAAATAATTAAATATCTTAGGTAACAATAGCAAGAATATAGAAAGTGTTCCTGGATTATTGCAAATGGTGGGTTCATGTCATATCCGAGGTTGTTAGGCATCCCACAAGAACAAGGCCCAGTAGCACATTCCCAAAGCAAATGAAATATATATATATATATATATATATATATATATATATATATATATATTGATTTCAGAGAGGAAGTGAGAGGGAGAGAGAAACATCAATGATGAGAGAAAAACATCAATGATGAGAGAATCATTGAGAGGCTGTCTCTTGCATGCCCCCTTCTGGGGATCGAGCCCACAACCCAGGCATGTGCCCTTGACTAGAATCGAACCCAGGACCCTTCAGTCCCCAAGCTGACACTCTATCCACTGAGCCAAACCAGCAGGGCTTTTATATATATACTAGAGGCCCGTTGCAGGAAGATTCCTGCAAGAATAGGGCTTCCTGCGGCGGTCTCCACCACCCCGCCTGCTTCCCTCCCTTCTCTGCCGCCCCGCTTGCTTCCCTCCCTTCCCGCTGCCCTGCCTGCTTCCCTCCCTTCTCCGCCACCCCACTTGCTTGCTTCTCCACAGCTTTGCTCCCTTCTGCAGCACTTGGCTTCCTTCTACGCTGTCTTCAGTCTTCGCTCTGTGCCTCAATATGCAAATTAACCACCATCTTGGTTGGGTTAATTTGCATACCCACTCCTGATTGGATGGTGGGTGTGGCTTGTGGGTGTAGCAGAGGTACAGTCAATTTGCATGTTTCTCTTTTATTAGATAGGATATATATTTTTTTATTCTAGTGATCACTGTGCAAAACTCTGATTACCACAGTGGTGGCCATTGGGACTTAAACTCATACTGGACAATGGCTTAAGATATTACATCACACGAGCTAAATTTTTCAGACAGAGGTTCATCCCCTCAAAATATTTTTAAAGAATGCTTGGCAAAATGCAAGTCTGGGATGTAACAGCAATATGACAGATCTATAAAGTAGAAAAGAAAACAATGGAAATTCTCCATCAACGTGTGGCACAAAAATTAGCAATGGGCTAAGTGATCTGAAGACTCAGTTTAGGGTTTAACGTTCTCATATTTTGTAAGTTTTTAAGCAAATATTTAGATTTACTTTTTTGTCTTATAATAGGCTACCCATAAAGGGGGGAGGAGGTACTTTCCAATAAGAGTATTTAAAAATAAAATAAAGATTGACATTTTTACCTGGATTTATGTACATGCAATAGCATGCCAAAAACTAGGAGGACAAAAATGCATATTCAACTGGCCAGGGTCCACGGTGGTTTATGTCAGGAACTTTTTAAAACAGGAAACAAGTTTGCTATATTTACAGGCTTTCTTTATTTAAAAGATGCTCCTTTGTTTAAAAGTAGTGTTTCTCAAAGAGTGGTCCAGGATGCTAAGTGAGAATCAATCGAATGTTACATAAAAATCAGATTCCTCGCCTCACTCCAGATCTAATGAGTCTGGATGTCTGAGGCCTTCGCATATAGGATTTTAACAATCACTGTGCCATTCTGAGAAGCCCTAGTAGAGACAGATCACCTGCCAGAGATCAAGAAGGAGAAGTATATTGCATCCCAGATAGAACATATTTTCCTGCGAAAGAGCCCAGAGGAATTAAACTCTAACTGACGTGATTTTTTAATTGAGATATTAAAGATCAGAATAAATAAGAAGTTGTTAAATGTGTCTGTCTAAATAAAACAGAGATAGCTAAAAGGGTATTAGAGAAAATCATTCTGTTTCCAATAGGGATACATTTAATGTTTAACCTTTTTATTCTACTAAGTAGAAATAAAGATCTTAAAATTTATATAGATAATAACTAGATAGACAGACAGATATTACAGATTACATCCCTCACTATGATTAGCAAACAGCTGAAGAAAATGCCCTTTATTCTTTATTTTATATTCTTCCCACTGCTAGCTTCCTTTCTGTCTTTAACAAAGACTCCATACCAGTCAAAGGGGAGAGGTTTTGAAGTAGCTATTAGAGAGATAGTTTTTTTCCCCAAACACAGCAAACACAATTCATCCTTCACGTATCAGAACCACTCAGTGGGAAGTTAAATTTGGTCAGGATTCAATATTACACCTTTCCATTTATAGCTCGGCGTCCCAATCTACTGCATCCAAGGTACTGGTACCCAGTCCCTCCATTATTGTTCAGAGCCTGGTGCCAAGTGCCGTTGGAAATAGATGTCATTTGAACGATGAAAACCATATTTTCTTTTTTTTTTTTTCTTGAGTATACTAAATCATTTATTTTTACCACAAGTGATTTTTTTTCAGCAAATAGTTTTCCTGAACTATCTTAAGGCCTCTTCCAATCTTAATATCCTGTGAGCCTGGAGCCAAGATTTTAGGGGGAAAACTGTTTTTGCCTAAAGAAAAAATTTATTCTATCTTCACTCAAAAATTGATCGATCACCAACTTCAATACATCTGTTTTTGTATAAAACTGTGTTGGGCTTAGAACAAAGCTAACCATATTTTTCAAAGCAAAAAGATGAGATAGACCACACTTTTTAGACCACAGGGAAGTTTCAGGAATCTGAACAAGAATGTAGGTATAAGAGCAAGACAGAAACCCACAAATGAAAAAGCTGTAAGGAACGTGGTTATCTGTCCATGAATGGATCTCAGCTGTCCAGCACAGGTCATGAGGACAAGTGCTGCAATGCCGACCGAGCTGGCCCTATGACAGCTGAGAGGAACACATAGGAAATATGAGTATAGGAACGAGCAGATAGGACCCCTGGGAAGGACGTGACCACATTATCCAGCTGTAAGCACACGAGGGCAGGCATACCTTGTTTGGCTCTGCATGTAATCCCCAGTGCCTTGCACACTCCTTGACTCCTGCAAGTATGCACACATACGTAAACAAATACATTTATTTTGAAAGAATAGCAAATGAAAAAAAAATCAGTAAAAATAAAATGGACTCTTCAAAACTATCAGAAGAAATCCCCAGGTATAACCTATCTTCGCATCGTCTGACCCAATTACTTCCTAAGTATCTTTCAAGACCTTCCACGTTTCCCCACCCCTGCCCTGCTCATCTTAAGCTCAACCATCATCAGCTCTTCCCTAGACTAATACAAGAGCCTTTGAGAGGATCCGCCTGCATTGACTCGAGCCCAACTTCAATCTTTTGTTCATGTTTCAACCACAGTCATCTTTTTAAAATACAAATCTGATCTTCACACATACACACACACACACACACACACACACACACACACACACACACACACCATAAATCAGATTAAACCATTTCAGTGATTCTCATAGGTCTTAGACTCAAGACCACAGTTCTTGGTGTGGCCACCAAGACCTTCATAGTGTGGCTCCTCTCTACCTCCACATGGTCATCGTGTAGCACGCTTCAGCCACTCGGACTGATCACAGATCCTTTACTATGTCATGGTCCTTCCGCCACAGGGCTTAGACACTGGCTGTGCCCTCCTCCTGGAATGTTTCTCTGCCACCCCCTCCCTTTACCTTCCCCTCTTTTGTAATCACAACTCTTTCAGATCTCAGCTCAGGCATATCTCCCTCAAGGAAACCTTTGCCAGCATCCATGTCTAGACCACATCCTCTTAAGTCACTGTGGACCTCTTCATGGAGCACATAGGATAGTCATTATCTTATGTTCACTTGTGTGATTCTTGGATTGAAACCTGCCTTCCTTTATCTTGAATGCTCTGAGAAGGCCAGGGTCATGCCTTGACTTTTACTCACCAATGTCTCCCCATCATCGAGCAGAGTGTTCGGTATTACAGTCGGTTCTCAGGACTTGTTGAGTCCACAAATCACCGAGGGAACCAGTAATTTAAGGGTACCCTGTTATCTCTTGGTTCCATATTCCTAGCTCCAGGTTTGTTGTGATTGTTGTTTTTAAAACATGGAAGGTTCCCTCCGACTTGTCGAGCTGACACACATTTAAATTATTTCACCAAGTTAGCATGATCTTTCCAAAAAATCAGGTCCAGACATTTGTTGGAAACACAAGTCCAAAGCATTCCCTAGAAAATTGGGTCCGGTTTGAAAATTTCGAATAACCACATCCACAGCCTTGTTAGGTCCTTGGGAAGCCGCTTGGGTATTTAGACTAAAGCATTGGTTCCAGAAGAGCCACCACGGAATCTGGTTCCATAAAGTTCAGAAAACAAAGTGTGGAATTACAAGACATATTATTTTAATAAAATGCCCTTTCTAAGTCCCAGGAACCCAACCACATAATATCCACCAGAACATCTGGACTCTTTAGTAAGCAGCTCTGCAGATGTTTTTAACTTCTAAAAGTATACAAAATATTTAATATTTACTATGTAATAAAAATTAACACGTATATACAGAGAAACTTTGGGGATTTACTCTATACAACAACTTTGTAAGGTAGATAAGTTGATGTTACTATTATCTAATTGAATGCATGGAAGTAGGGGGTGGGGAGTGGACAAAATGGGTACAAACTTCCAAGGATAAAATAAATAATTCCTGGGGATGTAATGTGCAGGGTGATGACTATAGTTAACAATACTGCATTGCTTATTTGAAAGTTGCTGAGAAAAGAGATTGTAACGATATACAATGGATGTTAACTAGGTGTATTTTAGTGACCATTTCACAATACATACAAAGATCGAATCATTACGTTGTATACCCAAAACTAATATAATGCTATATATCCATTATACCTCAATTTAAAAAAAATAAACATCTAAGGCTCAGTCATCTAGCTACTAAGTGCCCCAACTGAGATTCAAACCTACCTCAATGTCCCATAACCACCTCCTCCTCCCCTTAAAAAAGAAAATAATAATAACAATGTTCCGACTGGCTTGTGCAATACGGTGTGTTAAATATTTTAGGTCTGGTCTAAATCTACAAAGTGGTCAACTGCACACTACCCAGGCTTTTTCCATTTATAAATTTCAAATTTTTTTCCTAAAACAAAGTCCTGAAGCAGCGTTTAGAGTTTCATTCCACACTGAGACAAAGGAGGAGAAGTCCTCCGAGTTCCAGGCACATTCCTGCTCCTTCACTCACGCGGAGGTCTGAAATTTCTTTTCTGTTTCATTCAAAAAGCAATTCCACCGCCAACCTGAGGTTAGCTCCATTAATCTAATGTCAACTCCATTCTGGTTAATTATTTTATGGTGGCTGTATTTTAACAGAAGGGGGACAAAGATCCCTCGTGTCATTTGATAGCCCACTAAGAATTATATTGAAATAGCTACATTGATTTCCAGATCTCAGCAAGCAACTAGGACATAATTAAACTTTTATCTCTGCAAATTTTGCTGTCTTTTTTTTCTAACCGGGTTACCTATTGTTCAGGAGACTAATCTTATTTTGCTTCTCAGGTGGGCCTAAAATTTCATTCAATGCTGAAGAAATAAATTAAGATGAAAGGCATGTAATATCTGAACATTTCTCAAATCAGCATTTCCGTGGGCATATTTTCTCTGGGCTCATTTTTTCCTGTTTCTTATTTGACTTTAATAAAGCTATCCTCTATTGGAGTTAAATAAAAGCATTCCTCTGAGCACTTGGTGTTAAATTAAAATAGCTATAAATCTGAAGAAGCAGCCATTTAAAGATTCTACTTGACCTACCTTCGCAGAAATAACCTGTAGCTACAGAAAACGTAGGCTCGTTGGGACCCGCACTGCAAAACCGCCTGTGCGGCCCCACACTTTCCCCTCCCACAGCGCACCTGTCAGCTCCCCCTGCCCCTCCTCACCCCAGACAACTGGCCTTCAACTTGATGAGAAGGAAACTTTCTCCAGATTTCTGGAAAACTCTTTTCTTCCATTAGAAAGAAAATTAGCAAGTGAAGGAGCAGGATGGTGGACTAGGAAGAAAAAAAAAAACACCCACCAGCTGTAAATAAACTTGCATGCATGTTCCCCTTCACTGCCTGTGTCACCGGCCACTTCGTGCTCTGTGCCTCAGTTTCTCACCTGAACATCTGAAGAACTGGGGAAATCCCAGAGCCAGGACTAGGGTGACAAAGGTGAGGCGCTCAACCGCCCACACAAAATGTATAGCGGCTCCAAAATTTTATTCTTACACAGAAACACCAGGATGGACACAATATCAACTGTTTAAATAAAGACAGGCTGGGAATGCCTGATTGTCCTGGGCGCTGATCCAGCGGCAGGTCATCTTCACACCCTGACTCCCTCTAATGCTCCCTGTAGGCTTCTAGTCTCTGCTGGCAGCCCCCCTACACCTGGGCAGGGGGGCTCAGCCCAGCACGGCCCACGGGAGCATGCTCAGGGCGGCTGGGACCCTGGCTGGTGCCTTCCTGATCCTCCTCCTCCCCTTGTCTCGGGGACACAGTGACTTCAGGGGCTCACCTCAGGTCTCTGCGTGAGATGGAGAGTGAATGGCCAGCTCATTTCCCTAAGAGCCTCAGGAGGACACGGACCCCCAGCCAGCCGCCCTGGGCACCGCACTGACCGATGACCGCGTGGGGGACACATTCAGAAATTCTGGAAGGCTGCCCCTCCCTTCACCCAGCTGCCCTGCCCTTGCTCACAGCCTGGGCTCCCTGCGTCCTGCCTCGGGGACAGGTGACATGGCCTGGCCAGAGGGGGGAGCAAAGGCAAGCCTTGACTTTGGAGGGCAAAGCTCCCAGTCCCCTGAGGAGGGAGGTGTAAAATGCCAGGACAGGGAGCACTGGGACACTGTGACTTGAGAGCAACTTCACAGAGACCCCGAAACCCCAGGGGTGAGAGGAAGTGGGGAGAGGTCCTAGGGCCCGTAAGGCTGGCGAGGGAGCAGGGAAATGATGTCCGGGCTCCTGTAGGTACAACAGGGTCTCACAGAAGGAAGCGCTGAGTTCTCTGCAAAGTTAAGCAAGCTGCGTCCCCTTCCTAAGTGGCCAGTGGCCCCCCTCCCTGCTTCCCTAAAACCCTGTCCCCACAGCTCGGTTGGAGACCAGAGACCTTGATGACCGAGTGATGTGTGATGTGTGATGTGCGGAGGGGAGTCCCGATGGGGGAGGAATTCAAAGGTCCCGTCAAGGATGCTGCGGCCCGAGGGGCCTCCTCCCACGCGGGCGACATTCATAAATCCGTCGGCACCGCCTCTCCCTGACCGATGGCTACTTCGGTAATTCCAGCTGCTTGCTCGGTGGCTCCGGGAGTGCTCAGTGCCCTGTGATTTATAAGGGCTTCCATATTCTTCTTTCATATTTAAAACCCCTTATGCAAATTCTGCCCGCAGCCCAGCAAACTAAAGTTCCTGCATTAATGCTCCGTATTATTCACATCCCAAAATTCCATTTAAATCTCATTAGGCTGGTGACATAAATCCAAACAAACCGGAAAAGGCCCCATGAAGGTGGGAAAGTGGCATATGTCTTCGAGGCCTCCCCCCCCGCCGACTCCCCCCCCAGAACCAGGCAGAGGGAAACAAATGATGCGGCCCCCCATTTGGGACAATGCACCCATGGACACATATGTTCCTCTTGCGCCTTTCACGGCGCTCGGCCTCCCTGCTTTTATCTCCATCGCATTTAAATGAAGTGTTTGTCAGCAACTGTTTCTGGTGATGTGACGTCTGCGATTCAGTGAGGCTGCGAGCCGAGTTTCTGGAAACCTAGCAGCACCCTGGGAAAATCAGAAAAGGTCTGTCTGCTAATGGCATTTTTTGATTTCCCTCGAGGCATTTCTTGGGGTTCGCGATATAATTTATCTGTCATGTAGCATTAACAATCTACCTTTCAGGGGCTTACAGATGAGGGGGGCCCCTGAGCTGCCTGCCGAACTTGCCAAACACTGTGCGTCCTTCGTGTCATCGTGTCTCATCTCTAATCCAGTTTTTCCTGCGAAACCATCGCAATCACACCCGCGGTTCCCGCGGCCTCAGCAGGCCCCGCGCTGCTCAGGAGCATTGCTGCCGGCCAGTGATTCCACCGTTTCATTCTGTCACATGTTCCGGGTAGGGATTTGGGGAGTTGGGGGCGGATCGGCTTTGGCTTTTTGCAATTGCCAATCTGAGTGTATCTTCCCTTTGGATGGGAAGAAGCACAGGTTGAGACTAGTACTTTGAATGACACTATTACACTGTCACAGTCATTTACATATTTTCCTCAAACGATTGGTGTTGGCATAGCTTTCGGCAGCTGCAGGACTCTCTCAGAAGGCTTCAGGCGAGTATCTACAAAGGTATGAAAGCCCCTGTATGTTGGACGCCACAGGAAGCCTGTAGCCACTGTTCCCAGCTCTCCGGACGCTCTTGTCAAGCCTTCAGAGATGTCACCAGAAAAGAAGAGGTGTCTGCGCCCAGGCCCCCGGGGACCTAGTTCTGTTCTCTGTGTTGTCGAGAACAGTCGGCAAATATGGTTCCCTATCCCTATCCATTTTAGAGAGAGAGAAAGAGAATGAGAGAGACACCTGTGCGTAAATGTGGACAGAACAGAACAAGTCTAGCATGCCTGCTGCCTGGAGAGCATTTCCCTCGTTCCCCTACAGAGCTCCTTCCTCCTCACCTTTCACCTCTGCACTCAAGCTTGGCTTCCCTGGCGGGGGCCTTTCCCCACTCCTCCCACCCCTCACTAGGTGGCGCTCTCTCATGCCATGTCATCACAGCATCGTGCACAGGTCACACAGTGCCTCTCATGTGTCCCTGTGAAGGCAGAACAGTGAGGTGGGTAGGCTCGGGGCCTCTGCAGCCACACGGCCTGGGTTGGCATCAGCTCTACCACTTACTGAGTGACCTTGGGCAGAGTACACGTCTCTGCCTCGGTTTCCTCATCAATAAAACAATGAGTTATATATGTATGTTTAAAAAATGCCTGGCAGACAGGAAAGGCTCAGTAAGTATCACATATTATTATTTTATAGATACAGTTGTCTCTCTCCCCCATCAGACTGAAAGCCAGTGAAGTGAGGGACTCTGGGGTGCCTACCTGGAACATAGCTGTAACTCAGTGTTTGGCTGGCTGATAGATGCTGATGGATGAATACATACCAGTGATCCAAAAGCATTCTTGGAATTGTCAAAATGTGTCATTTCAGATGTATCTCTACGACGCTTTCTTATTTTAAATTAAGAACGTCATTGAGGTCTAACTGACAAATAAAAACTGCATATATTTAAAGTGTGCAATTTGACAATCTTTGGCATATGTCACTATCCACGAACCACCACCAACTAGACCACCAACTAGAACCACCACCACCAATGAACCCGCTGGGTCCCTCCCTCGAGTGCCTCCTCCCCCACCCCTGGCAACCACTGATTGGCTCTGTCACTACTAATTAGGTTGTGTTAGCCAGCATTTATATAACTGGACTCCCATACTGTGTACCCGTTGTTGTCTGTTTCTTTCACACAGCATACTTATTTTGAGATTCCCATTATTATGTATATCAACATTTTATCTGTGTGTGTTTTTTTTTATGGCTGAGTTATCTCGTATTGTATAGATACACTATGGTTTGTGTATCCATTTATCTGCTGACAGACATTTGGGTTGTTTCTAGAATTTGACTATTACAAAAATGCTGCTCAGAACTGTGGACATAGACTCTCTTTTCTCTTGGGTGAGTACCTATTAATGGAATGGCTGACCACATAAGAGATGTAAGTTCAACTTTTTAACAAGCTACCAGACTGCTTTCCAAAGTGGTTGGAATATTTTACATTCCCACCAGCAGTGCATAAACATTCCAGTTCCGCCACATCCTTGTTAATGCTTGGCAAGGGCCGTCTGCTTAATTTTTCACTCTAATAGGTATGAAGTGGTAACTCACTCTGGCTGTTATGTACATCCCCCTACTGACTAATGCTGAGCATCTTTCCGTGGCCTTATGGGCCACCCACGCATCGTCTTTGCTAAATTGTCCATTCAAATCTTTGGCCAATTTTTGTATTGAGTTGTTTTCTTACTGCTGGGTTTTGAGGGTTACTTATATTGCTAAAACAGCAACTGAGGCATATTAAAAATTTTAAGAATTTATGTTAGCAAAATCGATCCCCGTCGAGCAGTGCCAAAGGGAAAGTGGTTAAGAGCACTCTACCCAGAGGAGCCAGAGGAAGGACTTTCCTAGAGAAGACCCCAAGCAAAGCAGGGAAATCATCTGACTCGTTTGCCTTGTTTGGAAAAGCCTATCTGGTTGAGTGTCCTTAGGTTTTACTTTCTTAACCCTGAGGCATTTCCAAGCTTAGGTTTTGGTTTGCTATGTAAATTGCTAAGGTATTAGAACCACCCCAGGCTAACGGCCTCTTTGTTTAATTAACTTAACAATTCTACTTTCTTGGCCATCCTCTCATACTTGAGAAATTGACACAAAAAAAATTGGTATTAGTGTCATTCTCAGTCACCATCGGAGTTACGTTGTTCTTGTCTCATCCTGAAACTTGCAGGTTACGGTGTGGAAGAATTGTTTCTGTTGCTCATTTTGTTGTTCATCTTGTTTCTGTTTTCCCGGTTGCAGTGAGTCCATCTGGTGCTCTGCTGATGGCTGCAAAGATGCATTTAAGACCCTTGAGAGAAGACAGCACGCCCGGGAGACCACAGTGAGGCTACCAGGGGGATAACACCAGGTCACAGAATTATGCTCCTTCGCCAGCTCTCCTATGAGCCAACCAGTTGGTTCTTAAATGAGTCCAAGGATGTACCTGAAGGGGCATCAATCTGATTTAGCCAAGTGGCGTGTTTGTTAATTTTTTTGTATTTGCTACAACATCAGAGGTGTTGATCCAGGTACAGCAGGAAGTATTTGCCATGGCACAGACTCCTCCGGGTTCGGCCAATAAGGAAATTGACCCAGATCCAGTCCGGAAAAAGACATGCTGTGGAAAGACTGAGGTTTCATAAGCTGTGGAGCTTGGCCATCGGACAGGGACTTACCCAGGACCTCCAGAGGCGGTAAGAAAACAGCTTGAGGGTGATGAGCTCAGCGGGTATCTTACACCTGCTCATTGCTTGTTGCTCTTGGAGGCCACCAGGGGTCTCTACTTCTGACACCAGAACTGTTGGAAGATAAACGGAAGCATCTTAAAAATTGTAAGATTTTATTTGAGCAAATAATCTGCTCTCATTGGGCAATGCCAAACCAGAAGTGGTTAGGAATGCGCCACGGATAGGAGCAAGGGGGAAACTTTTCCAGAGAAAGGGCAGAAGCAAAGTAAGAAAGTATTTGATTGGCTGTAGCTGAAGCGTTTGTCATATTTAGAAAAAGCGAGTTGGCTCTTTGTCATTCATTATCCTTAGGTTTTGATTTCTGAACCTTAAGGCATATACAGACTTCGGTTTGGTTTGCTTATGTAAACTGTTAAGCTATTACAATCACCTTAGTGGCCTCCTTTTTTTTTATTAATTTAACAATTTATTCTGCTTATAGGTTCTTTATCAGATACATGTTTTGTAAATATTTTCTTCCAGTCTGTGGCTTGTCTTTTTATATTTTTACGAAAGAGTTAAAGTTTTTATTTTGGTAAAATTCAGTTCAAGATCTCAGAGATTTTCCCCTATGTTTTATTATAGAAGTTTTCTAGTTTTAGGTTTTACATTTAGGTATTCATTTTGAAGAGTTTCTATTAATATATCTTCAAGTTCACTAATCTTGGTTTCTCACTGTCTCTGCTGTGTCAAGACATAATTGTATAATCTGAGGGTAAAATAATAATTATTTTAGGAATCCAAGCAATCAAAAATTTTGCTTCCCACATATCTATCATAGCATCTTAAACTTGGCTAAATCAGATTGATGCCCCTTCAGGTACATCCTTGGACTCATTTAAGAACCAACTGGTTGGCTCATAGGAGAGCTGGCGAAGGAGCATAATTCTGTGTCTTGGGGTTATCCCCCTGGTAGCCTCACTATGGTCTCCCTGGCGTGCTGTCTTCTCTCAAGGGTCTTAAATGCATCTTTGCAGCCATCAGCAGAACACCAGATGGACTCACTGCAACCGGGAAAACAGAAACAAGATGAACAACAAAATGAGCAACAAAAACAATTCTTCCACTCGTAACCTGCAAGTTTCAGGATGAGACAAGAACAACGTTACTCCGATGGTGACCGAGAATGACACTAATACCAATCTTGAAGAAAAGGAGCCAAGACAGAGAAAAAGTAACAGAAAGTCCTAGGACTAAGCCTTCTTCAAATGACCTCACCAGCCGATAGATCAGAGCAAGAGGAAAGAGAGAGAAGGGAGGTCTCCGAGAGAAGTGGGGGTGAAGGGGAGATGGAGTGCTATAGGTAATAGGATGTGCCTGATTACTTGAAAAATATATGGTTATTCATTTGACAAGTTTTTTATCCTAAAGAAAAAAAAAGGTTTTAAAAGAACATAAAAATAAGCAAATTTAAAAATTGTGGAATAATTGACTCCTGGAAAAACTTAAAAGTTGTATAGGAAAGTTTAATGCTATGCTGTGCATTTTGACAATGAAAATTATTTACTTACTCGTAATAATATAAAAACAGATAATTAGCCAAGATGTACTCGAACTCAGTTGGGAGAAGGGAGAAGTTGGGAGAGGAGTTGGAGGCAGGCGCATCCTCGGATGCCACCAGACAACATTGAGATCCTGTCTACAATTAAAGAAACAGCAATACAAACACATTTCCTGGAAATGTGGAGGTAAATCTCTGAAGGTAACAGCGGCAGAATTTGAAGCGATTGCTTCCTTGGTGTGGGGTGCAGGGAGGGGGTCCAGTGGGCGATTAAGCCAAGGAACTCTCCCAGAGAGTGGCGGGGGGGAGGGGAGACAAAGAAATGGCAAGTGTTTTCTTTTGTAAACTATGCACATATATTATGTTGATTGTTTTCAAAAATGGATTTTTTAAGAAAATGGTGGATTCAAATGTTTGCTTTTCAGTTTCTTGTCGGTGTCTCCTGCATGGAGCCTTGGGCTGAAGGAAATCTGCAGGTGACAAGGGCGCCTGGGGGAAGGCGCTCGCTGCTGCGTCTCGTGGGAACGTCTCTCACACCCTAGTTCCTCTCTCAGCCTTGACTTCTATTTCCATCTCTGCAATCTTCCCCTGAAAGAGTTCCCGAAAGGTCACTGCTCTAAAATTAGAAGAAGTCGCTGCTGTCAAAGGGAAGGCCCGCCTCTGGCAGGCTGCGCCGCACAGGTGGAGGGAGTGGACGCTGTGGGTTACAAGCACATGCAGCCACCGTGCATCCCAAGGGGTGTCACCCAGCAATCGGCAGTTGTGCTCAGGCAGATGCCGTTCTCTCGGGGCCGCCGGGTGACGGTGACGTCGCTGTGGGCTCCGGCTACTCTGCCCAGGGGAGGGGGGTGTTGTTGGGAAAAACAGCCCGGCTCAGACAATGCAGCAGCTGCCTGGTCTAAGAATAGAATCCTGCGTTTGATTTGAATTAGCCATTTGAAACAAGAGCAAAACAGCTCTGAAAGTAGTACCATCTGTTTTCCTTTAAGGCTGGGTCGTAAATAACACGATGAAAATCTATTTCCTGTGCTGGACGTGTGACCTGAGCTGCCTCCGCTGCATCGCCACTGGCCACTCCTGCTGCAAACGCTGTGATGTTCCACGGGCGGCTGTGGGCTGTCAGGTGGTTAGAATGCGGTGTTGTTGTTGTGTTTTTCATCTCTGTGCTTATGAAGAGCTCCTTTATTTCACCCCTCACTGGTTAAACAAGGGAATATAAATATTCTTTGTATATTTTTTATAAAGCAGTTCACACACCAAATACAAGACAGGTGATCAAACAGTACAAAACTGTGGCTGAAAATTTCTGCATGGTAGAAGAATATCTTCCAGGTCAAGGTCAAAGTGGATGAAGAAGTAAGGGACTGGGAGAGAGAGAGAGAGAGATTCCACAAAAGCAATAATTATTCCTTCCATAAAGATCACCAGACAGTCCTGAGGCCTTCCTCTTAGCTGGGATTTCCAGCAGTTATAAACTGTAATTTATCAGCTCTTTCTCTAGTTATGTTTTCAATTCGCATTCTCGCTGAGAAGACTCTGGTTTTCTTTCTTTGCTTACTTAAAGGGGAAAGGCCCTGAAGGCCGGTAGGCCATCCCATTTGTGTGCTCAGCTTGGCCAGCTTCCGGTGAAGTCTGGGAGGCATTGCAAATGACAGACACGCAAACGTGCAATGCACCAGAGAGGCTGTGCTTTCTGCAAGTTTTGGATCAGACAGCTGCGAAAGAGCTGTACCTAACCATGAATGTCTCCACATTGTAAATGTTTTGTTTTGTTTAATGATTTTGAAGCAAAAGACAGACTTGAAACAACAGAAATGTCATAAAGCATCGTCATGAGTTACTGAAGGTATTGCCTTGGGGACCTGGTGCAAATGCTGGGTGTCTGTGATGAAGCTGGACACTTGGCAATGACAGAGCCCAAGCAAAGCAGTGAGCATGCTGTCATCAGCCGAGGCTGGGAAAGACAAGGTTGGGAAGAACCGGGTCATCTCGTGCTTGGAGTGGCACAAACTCCTTCTGGCCAGCCTTCCCGCTGCAGGCTCAGCCCATCCAGACCCTCTGGATCATGTTTTCAGATTCATCTTTCTTAAAAACACGAAACTTCTAAATGCAAACAAACCCTCCCCTCATTCTCTATTCCTGCAAAATGGTCCCCAATCTACTCTTGCAGCCTGATCGCCCATGGCTCACATGGTCCTGCCTCTACTCCTGCATGGCCTTGCCCCATCTCCGTCCAGAGCCTGCCCATCCATCCTCTGGACATGGTCTCACTCCACATTCCCCAGAGTTTGCTCTACCAGCCCAGCTCCTGGGACTCCATGAAAGAACAAAAAGATGAATATGCCCGGGCAACACCGACTACTGAGTCTTCCTTTTGGAGAGTTACTGTGTAGGTGTCACCGAAAGGCACTGAGAAGCCACACAAGAAGTCCCACCTCACACAGTAAGAAGCCTATTCAACCTCTGTGGCCGGCGGCTCCTAAACGTACGTGACCTCAGGACCCTTTTACTTCTAACAACTCAGGGATTTTCAGAAACCACTCAGGAAAGCACCGACTCAAATAAGACTCTACCTCGTTTGGAAAATCGCTTCTGAACACGCCAACCTATTGCTCTTACCCCTCTGAAGTTAATGCATAGCTATCATTTGCACCTTTAGTTTGATATACTTGTCATGTCTGGTTATCTTCTTATGAACGGATGTCAAATAATATTAATCATAATCATAACAGATACCATGTAATGAGAACCAGCTACTTTCCAAGAATGATACCAGATGCTTTGCAGATATCTCCTCAGTTTATTCAGTTCTCACCTGGGAAGTAGGTGGTATTATCTCCATTTTACCAGTCAGAACATCAGGAACATCAGAGACTGGGTGACGCCGCCTCAAGGCCACAGGCCTGGGCTTCAGTTCTGGCTCTGTGTCTAGTCCATCGGCAAGGCTCGCTTCTACTATTCTGCACTTTTGACTAGACCGGCCACTCCTCGAGGACCAGAGACCGCCTGCCTTTCTCGGTAGCTGGTGCATGGTAAATGCTTAGCATGTACGCTGATTGGCTGCTGAAATTTTTCAAAGACTAGGAGTAAAACAACAGACTTTTTGCAGATTCACGAGCCTTGTAGAATCAGTGTATGTTACACTATTCCTTCCACTGCCCTTTTTTAAATTCTTTAAAAATTTTACTGAAGAAATTCTATATTGCTAGAATAAATTCTTATTCTAGGATAAAGTACCTAATTTTTTTAAATGTTTGAACCCATTAGACCTTACTGTCATAATTAATAAAGGATAGATATCATTAGTGAAGACAATTTTGAGCATCCTGCAGAGCTCAAAGAGAAGCAATGGCATCTGCTGGTTAAGATTCCCAAGGGAGTCCTGGGTGATATAGATTGGTGACCCCAAGCCAGATTCCAGCACCAGGCTGCCTGGGTTGAAATCCCAGCTGTCTTACAAACTTGCACAGGTTATCACACACCTCCTTGCTGGACTTTCCGCATATGTGAAATGGGGATAATGATGCTACCTACTCCATAGCATGGGAGTGAGTAGTAAATAAGGTAATACATGTCACATACTCCCAAAGAATGTCTGGCATGTAGCAACATGTAATAGTTGTTGGATATTTTTACTCTATTCACAGGCTAAATGGAGCTCTTGATTGATCATCCTCATGACTATAATAATAAAAGCATAATATGCTAATTAGACCAGACTTCCTTCCAGACGACCTTCCAGAGGAAGCCGGGGCTTCGAGGGAAGCCCAGGCCCTGAGTGCCGGAGGGAAGCCGGTGCCGGGAGCCAGGGGGAGGAAGGCCGACTCTTGCACGAATTTTGTGCATTGGGCCTCTAGTTTTTAAATAATAGCAATGATACCACATGCCAGATACATACCTCTAAAAGTCTAAATACCCTCTGATTCAACCCTCCTTACAGACCTTGGGTAATTATTACTTTTATTGTCATTTCACAGATGGGGAAACTGAAGTCCAAAGTGATTAAATAATTTTTCCAAAGCCATTTCATAAGTGATGATGCTGGATTTAAAGCAAGCTCTGCCTGAATGCGAAGTCCACGCTGCTCATCGCTATTTTGTGTGTCATCTATACATATTTAAGGTCACAGATTATAACAATGCCATTGAGATCCTGCCTTTGCTAGCACTTGCCATTTCCTGCCTGCTAAGCCACCCTATACAGTCCCCGCCTACCCAGTCCACTCCTCAGTGAGCGTGGCTCACGCCCACTCCTCCTGGGCACCTTTCCAGACACCTGCCACTCATCTCTGAACCATACTCATGAAACAAAACACACCATCAAACTCTTTACTGGTTTCATGTGTCTCCAACGGCTTGTTGTGACCAAGAGAGAAAATATTTTTATGTTTTTCTTCTATATCACATATCCTTAACAGAACAAATATTCATGAATTGATGAGCTCATTAGTTAATTGAATATATTAGCTTTCAGCTTCCATTTGGTTTTAAGATACATTTTTATCTCTGACAGAATTTAGAAGAAATGTTCTTCTTAACCATTCTTGGAGACACCAATATAATGATTGCAAATTATTATACTGTTTAATCCTTACCACATGACCAGAGTAATTTCTCTATGTTGGATTTTTCCGCATGTTTTGTTAGGGAGGTTATATTAAGAGCTATATGTCCTTCACACTCACCCTTTGTCCAGGTTTGTTTCATTTCAGCTTATAAGCTAGGTCTTACATATCGTTGGTTAAAAAAAAAAAGTTATATACAATGGTTATTTTTTAAGATAAAAGAAAAATGAGGATTAAGAAAAGGACTTCAAAGTTAATTTACCAAAATCCAACTCTATCCTTGACCTGTGCAGACCCCAATAAGGCATTAATTACAAATGGATTAACACTTTTCTCCATTGTAACAATGGAGTCCTCTGTCAATGGTAGGTGATAACAATATTTGCATTCAGCCATTAGCATGGAATTCATAGATTATGAGAGAGGTCTTAATACTCTTCCTCCATAAAGTTAATCAGCCTGGTGAAGAGAAGGAGCTTTCTTCATAGCCTAAAAGGACTTGATCAATTTTGAAAAATCCCAGGACCGCGTGCACAGTGCTCTGCCCGAGGCTGGTAGGGGCACTTAATGTGTTGACTGGCAGTATATATCCTGCCTGCGTGCAACCGTCTGCACTTCATCAGGAACCAGGGCCAAGGATACTGTACAAGAAACTATTTCCTTGTTCTTCAGCTCTGAATACTCATTCTCCCCCTTTCCCTCCGCCCACTCGGCTGGCTGTCAAATTTCAGAGTGGATGCAATGACTCAGTGGGAGAGGTATAAATAAACACCATCTCTTACCTGAATCATTCAACATGGGGCAGCCATGTCGGTACAGAGAATACCATTAGCCACAGCCAGTTTTAGTTATAAACATCTAGAGTTATTTTTTCTTCACTAAATTCTGACACCAACTCCACTGCCTATCCCTTGAAATGGGACCTTATTCTTTTTGGAATGACGTGACTCTTTAAAAATGTAGCAAATATAAGGAGACTCCGGCCAGCCAAAGAGAAGGGGGATTTATGAGTAGTATGCACACCCTCGGAGGAATGTTTCTCACTCTTTCAAGTTTGTCTTCCCATCCAGGTCAAGTCAGTAATGCTGCCAATGTCTTCATGGGTATAAGGAAGCTTTTCATAAGCTACAACCTTGAAAGATGAATGGAAGACTCTCTAAGAACTTTCCTTTCATCTTCGTTTTTCTTCCACGAAAAGGATCTTTATTGAAAATAACCCAGAGTTGACAAAAGTGCCAAATTCTACCACATTTCTGCCACTATTTAAATGAGGCACTTTTTCTTCACATGCCCTGAGGTTGGAGCTCTTAGACAACAGAAAGGGATGTGGCAGCAGCACCATGTATAGGCTTGGTGTGGTGGGCGGTTTGAAGCTGATGCCCACGATCTCCATCTCCTTGTGTTATGCCCATGACTGAGT
The DNA here is from genome assembly GCF_027574615.1 of Eptesicus fuscus. Lineage (NCBI taxonomy): Eukaryota > Metazoa > Chordata > Mammalia > Chiroptera > Vespertilionidae > Eptesicus > Eptesicus fuscus. The sequence continues at coordinate 92,550,018 of NC_072482.1, forward strand.
TAGACTGCATGGAGGGATTCTGTAGATCTAACTAAGGTTGCTAATCAGTTGACCTTGGATTAATCAAAGTGGAGATGACGTGGGAGAGCCTCAGCTAATCATGTGAGACTTTCAAAAACAAAGTGTTTCCTCTAGCTGGTGGCAGGAGAGGAAGTCGGAGAGATTAGAGAGGGAGAAGGATTCAACAGGAGGGAGTTTCTCTATTGCTGAGTTGGAAGGAACCATCACGCAAGGACAAGAGTATGCCCTCTAGGAGCTGAGAGTGGTATCTGGCCAGCAGCTAACAAAAAAATAAGAAGAAGAAGAACTTCACTCTTAGAGCCACAGAGCCTGAATGCTGCCAAAAATCTGAAAGACCTTTGAAGCAAATGCTTTCCAGAACCTCACCTTAGCCCAGGTGACCCCTTTGATTTTGGTCTTCCCTTATAGACTTTAGGTAGAGAATTGAGTTGCACCTACCCAGGCTTTTGACCTACAGAATTATGGGATAATAAATTGGTATTATTTTTAATTCTTAAGTGTGTGGTAATTGGTAACAAAGCAATGGAAAATGAATACACGTGCTATTAACTGAGAACTGGTCTCCAAATTTTTCCCACTAGTCTCCGTCTCTAAGTCTCCTTGCCAACCAAAATATAGTCATTGGTTCCTAAACATAACTTTTGCTTTCTCCCATTCAAACTTTATTTTGACACAGTAATTGGTCACCTGGAAGGTCCCCTTTCTGTTTACCCAAGGCCTCTGAGACCAACGCATTGCTCGTCACCGGAAGAAAAGGAGCCTGACACAGTTTTCTCCCCAAAATCAAGTCATCTTCACCTGTATAATTCAAATGACATGCAACCATGCCCTGCTGTGTGGCACCTCTTCCTATGTGGGCTATATTCTTATAACTGCTTCTGTTGTTATTGTTAATCAGATATTAAGGCCCTTGCAAAGCGAAGTGCTCCTAATATCTACGCGTCACTCTACTTAATACATACCTGGCACATCATCGGCACCCAATAAGTCATTGTTCATTTGTTCTGTTCTGAAGTATCTCTCTCCAATCTTAATAATACTAAATGACACCAAAAATCCAAAGAAATCTCATTAGCCAAGCGATGGGAATCTCAGCAGTGACCTGCCCCACATTCTACGTGGCCTTTCACTACCGTGAACCCTAAACACACTTAAACTGTCAAGATTAAAAATGTAACTGCAAAAACTAGATAATCACAGAAAGTCATTTTTGCCAATTGATTTGAGTGACTTTCAATGACATTGTTTGCTCCCAACTATTCCCCAAGCTGCCAATTTGCATAGAAAGGGACCATATTTACTACAAATACACTATGTGCATGAACGTGCAGAAGAGGAAAAGACCAGCAGGAGATATAAAGAGCATTGAACTGAACATTGTTAACAATTAGGAATGACCAACATAACAGGCACGAGGAAGCAAAGGCCAGAAGTCACCCGTGGTGTTGCAAGCCATGCAGATTTTGTTTAATCCCCTGAAATACAAATAGGGCTGGAAATCCCAGCTAAGACATTTACTAAACCAAATGAACTTACTTTAAAATTTCGGGGAAAAGCAACAAGAACGCAGTTTGGAAAAATAATGGAAGTCAACTTGGTCACACTCCAGTGACCCTCCTCTGATGTTACTCCCCAACCCCACAGCAACGTGTTGTTCTACAACCATCTGAAAATTAAACTCAAACTTTAAAAATATCACTATCTATTTTTCTTGATTTCTCAAAGGAAAATGTGAAATAAAAATCAATTTTACATGTATTTTTGTGTGCTCTCTATTATGTAGAGAATAATGGAACCCGAGGGCTGGCTGAGACTCTGACAGGCTATTTTGTTTATTCTTCGACGTTAGGCAGGCCCACACTTAATCCTTCCTTGATAGGAAAATCTCTATCATTTTTTAAAGACTTTCAGAGAAGGAGATTTTTTAGACTCTCTCTCACCCACTAAGGTAGTTAATAACTTTTCCTATTATCTAGCCTAAATCCTTCACACTATGCTTAAGACTCATTTCTTCTTGTCTAACTGTTCACTAGAGGCAGGGGGAGAAATTTATCACTCTCTTTCACGTAAGAAATACTCATATACTGCTAATAATTATGGAACCAGCTCTCTGATCTCATTATGAAATATTCCAAAGCTATTGTGGTTCTCTGCTAAATTTTCTGCAACTTCTCCTGCCTTCCTTTAACTATAAGCCTCAAAATTGGTTGCTAACCTCTGTTAAGGATGTAATTACCTGATACTAAAGTCCTCGGTAGTTCTAGTATGTTACACCTTGGGCACCTGTCCAGAGCCATATCTCAGGGATATAGGGTGAAATCCATCATCCTGGGCTTTCTTCATTCCTACAAATAATTTTATGAAGATAATTTGGTTGGAATGAGTATTGAGGGCAGCTATGAAATGTGAAAATAAGTCACAGAAAGGTTGCCTGTATAGAAAAAAAAAAATAAGACTGAAAGGAAATACATCACAATTTTAAGAGCAATTGTCCCTGGATGGTGGTGGCATGATGTCTGTGTGTTTTGTCTTTCTTCACACTTTTCTATATTTTCCATACTTCTTAGGTGTTATGTTTTAATGAGAGAAGAGTAAGTAGTATCTGTAGTGTTTTTGAGTGTGTTGTGTTTGTTTTATGTATGTTGTGTGTGTGGTGTGTGTGGTATATGTGTGTTTTGTGTATGTGATATGTTTGTTGTGTTTGGGTAGGAGGTGGGGGGGGGGCAATGTATGTGGTGTGTGTGCATGTACTAGTATAAAGGGGTAAGGAGGAGCTCCCTGATGGCGTCATGTGGGAATGTGGAAATAAGGTGGTGGGTGATCAACTATCCCCATTTTGATACTATAAATCCCACAGTCCCAAGTACGCTTGGATGGTTGGTCACCCTAGAGGAGACCAGGTGAGGGGACATGGAAAAATAGGAGCAACTCTGTACTCTAGCCATGCTCTTTTTTTCATCTACAGAGCCACTTTGCTGATTCAGGCCAATGTAATAAAGTCATTTTTTAATTGGATCAGAACAGAAGATTCTAGGCTTACTTGTTTGCTTTGCTTTGCTTTTTTCTTTCTTTCTTTCTCCTCAGGTCATGGGAACTTAGGAATGCCAGGACCTCACCTTTAAGAGCCACCTTAACAACACAGAGTGGCTTCCGATCAGCATGTTGACTAGACTTTTCTACCATGGAACCAGCTCTGAGCAAAACTGTGCAGCAAGAACACAGTGCTGGCTGTTCACAAGTCTACTCTGGTCAGAACCGCCCTTCCCTCTGTCAAGAGCCCAGTGACTCTCCCAGGACCGTTTCTGTGGTGAAGGGCATTTGTTTCCCAACGTGTTACATGGTGATAGTGGACCCATGGGAGACAGTATAATGTCATTGAGAGCAAGGGACTTCAAGTGGGGCACCCGAGTTCAGAGCAGATTCCCAGGCAAAACTTACCTCCAAGCCTCCATTCACCCCACAGTAACAGCAGCAATAATCATATGACTGTCTGCCTCATAGGTAATGCATGTGATATGCCTAAAACAGGGCCCAATGGATAGTAAGCATACACACGTATCAGCAGGAAAGAGTCTTAATTCTAGTAGGAAATCAGGTGATTGGGCTAAATATCAGGCTTCAAGACCAGTAAGACGTGGCTGTGTCCTCAATGAGTTGACAGTCCAGTCCAGGGAGCAGATGCACACAGGTAATTTCAGCACAACCTGTTCTGTTCTCCGAGTAACAAAGCACGTGGGTAGCAAGTGATGGGAAAGGAACATTAGGGAAGCTCACACAGAAGAGAGCATATCAGAACCAAATCTTTTTAATAATAAACTTTTAATTTTAAAAGCACACAACTTCACTTTAAGAAACTCAAAGCATATAAGTATAAAGGAAGAAATTAACTAAAATCTTTGTGACCCGAATGTCAAGTGATAAACAACATTTAGCATTTTATATCCTTCCATATACATTTTTTATGGTTGATAGTATTATAGGTGTACCCCATTCCCCCCCCCCACTTTTCCCTCTACCCAGCCCCTGCCCCACCCCAGGCCTTCACCTCACTATTGTCTGTGTTCTTGGGCTATGCATAATGCATACAAGTTCTTTGGTTACTCTCCTTCAGCCCCTCAAACTCTTTTTCCTCTGAGATCCTTCCATATATTTTTATATGCACATAAAATACAGGGGTAGGCGAAAGTTGGTTTACAGTTGTAGTACAAATATATAATACAATAATAAATAATAATATAAGAATAAACTCTGCGTTTCAAGTACTCACAACTATAAGTCTACTTTTGCCCACCCCTGTACATATGTATCCTTGGTGAGGATTCTATGATACATACTATTTTGTAATGTGTGGGTGTTTTTTTACTTAAAAATATAGGATGAACAGTCTTTCATATAAATAAATATAAAAATAAATTAAGTACAACTTTTTAAGTGGATGCATAGTATTCTACCATAAATGTATATATAATTGTTTTTAACTAACCCCTCCAATGGTTTCCAACTGGGTAATGCTGGACACACTCATTGAATGGGAACTAAAAGATGTATTTAAGAGGAGTGTCATGCCCTAACTAGTTTGGCTCAGTGGATAGAGTGTCGGCCTGCGGACTGAAGATGTCCCAGGTTTGATTCCGGTCAAGGGCATGTAGCTTGGTTGCGGGCACATTCCCAGTAGGGGGTGTGCAGGAGGCAGCTGATCGATGTTTCTCTCTCATCAGTGTTTCTAACTCTCTATCCGTCTCCCTGCCTCTCTGTAAAAATAAATAAAATATATTTAAAAAAAAAAAAAAAGAGGAGTGCCTTGATGTGACTGGAGGAAACAATCCAGGCAGCTTGAAAGGTGAACCCCAGCAAAAAGATTCTGCGGGCACTGGCATTCCAACTGGGGTCAGAGCACCTGAATCAGGCTGCAGAGAGATGGGGAAGGGCCCTGCCTTGGAAGTCATGGGTGTGAATTCACAGGCCTTGGGGCTGACTGTGGAGAACTAGGGCAAGGGATGGATCATGCCTTGACTGGGGCTTTATCTCCTGGATGCTTATTAACTGAGAGAACCCAAGACCTGTGTGTTTGAAGGCATGTGGATATTATGGGTTCCTTTCAGGATGTGTTGAAATTGAGGGCGTGTGAATATCTGAAGTGGTGATGATCAGACGTCAACTCAGTAGCTCTAGATAATGTCCAGGGTAGAGAACCAGGCTTGGAAATCTCCAGTGCTATCTACGTGGTGACGCGTTGGGCATGGAGCAGACCATCCCGGAAAGGTGTGGAGTGTGCAGACAGACAGGTGAGGACAGATCGGACAGGAAGACGACAGTTAAGAGAGAGGGAGCAGCCCGCCCCTGGTCTGAGATGTGAGATGTGAGCCCAAGGCCACGGGGGTGAGCACAACTCACAGGAGAAGCATGGTTGGATAAGAGCCTTGGAAATGGCTAATCCCTGTGACAGTCTCGTGCCTCTAGAGGACTGGGAAAATCCCACGAGACTTGTTAGCTCTCCTTTGGACATGCCCTTCCCCTGAGAGGCAGCCACCATCGATGACTTAGTAATAAACGTCAGGGCCGTATCAGGAGGTTGGTGGTGAGGGCTTGGCTAATAGGACTGTGCACTGAAATACTCCAGGAGACTCTCAGACTCTGCTAGAGCACACATGAAAATGGGGAAAGGGATTCTAAAGTCCCCTAAGTTTGAGCACAGAGGTAAGCATTTAAATGACATTCTCACTGTAGGACCTTCCAGCGGTTTTAATATGCTCATTGTAAGCGTTGCTGCAGGAGAGAAATGTGGTGGATAGCATCTGTAGTCACAGCATTTTCTTCCACATGCAACACTATGTACAGCTCAGCCATCACTCAGAAAAGGCAGTGTAGGAAATGCCGATGCCTGGCAGGAACTGTACATAACCTCAAAATCAATTACTTACAATAACAAAAACAGAGCTAATTTACTTTGTCTGCAACAAAATAGGTCAAATACCAAAGGAAGAAAAGCAATAAAGGCAAGGAGACTTTGAGTGCCATCATTCATTAGTTCTGAGACACTTATTTCATTTTACATTTTGCTAAGAACCAAAATCAGGATGTGTTTCAGAATTGGTGTCTCCTTGCCAAGCATGACCAAGCATTGGCAACTTGGAAAAAAAAAATGGAAAATTAGAAGCGCACTCTTGTCATGAGCTCACAATCAGACGTTTAGGGGGAGTAGGTTTGAGTTGGTCACTACGTGTTCAGCCTCATTCCTGATATAGGAGTCAAAGTTGGCTCCTGCCACTTCCTTGCCAAGCCAGGTAAGAGCTATGTGCTGATGGCGGGTAATTATCTTACAGATTCCGTAGGAGAGTATGAGCCACTGGGGTCTTGAAAGGCACACATATATACACAAACATAAGCATCAGTGACAATAGATGAAAAGTAAAGCAGAAGAACTGGACTTTGGGTGTGAAGAAGCTTTAGGAAAACTTTAATAGCTCAGTTCCCTGATATTTTCCCTTTTTCTGTGGGCAAAGGAGTGATGGATGATAAAGACCTACGTCTATGTTCAAAGGGCTTTATAAATGACTAGAGGCCTGGTGCACAAATTCATGCACAGGTGGGGTCCCTCAGCTGATCGGGAGCCATCTTGCCCAATCTCCATCGGAGCTGATAGGGGCCAGCCAGCAGGGGGGAGGGACTGCGGGAGGTTGGCCGGCGGCGGGAGGTGGGCTGTGGGAGCACACTGACCACCAGGAGGCAGCTCCTGCATTGAGTGTCTGCCCCCTGGTGGTCAGTGTGCATCATAGCTACCGGCCAGTCATCGGTCGTCCTCTCCTCATGGTTGCTTGGGCTTTTATATATGTAGATTATAAAATAAATTCTAAGTGATAAGCAAACCTTGTATCATAGTTTAATGGGCAGTGATTTTTCCTTCTTAGTGGTATATAAAATAATGGGCCATTTAAAATCAACTGTGACTTAGAATTAATGAAATGGATAAATGGCTTTTAATAAATGTATTTAAGGCAATTCTTTCTCTCTAAAACATTTTGCATTTCATTCTTAGATGGCTGAAATTCCCAAGAAAGTCAATTAACAACCTTTAGAGTGAAGTTTTGACAACAGCCCTTGTTGGGATCTCAGAAGGGTCAGTCTCCTCTTCCTGAGAATCCAAGCAAGCTCCTCCCAAAGCAGCATCTCTTTCCCAGGCGCCTGCCTCTGAGCGGTCCTGGAGAGCGAGGCTGCTCCAGACCAAGTCTCTGAAGAGAACCTAGTCCCTTCTTCTAAGTTCTTATTTTCTCCTGCAATTCTCTCTTCATAGTGGACCCCGTGAAAAGGCCAGAAGGCCTCAGCTGATCTCAATTAAGCCCTCTGTGTGACGCACGGGTAGGGTGACCCAGCACTGCCTGGCCCCTCTTCATCTTCTCGCTATAAAACAAGGGGAGGAGAGAAGACATTCTCCGGGTCCCTCTGGCATTAACATCCTATGGTTTATGTTGGCTTCTCAAGGAGACCAATTACATTGTTGAGCTTTTACTTGCATTTTATCCAAAACAAGCACATTTTACTTACCATTAACCGTGTTGCCTTTATACGCAGACTCAGTTCTTTACAACTCTCATAGCAAACTGTCAATACTGAAACAGGCTCCAAATCAACATCTTTCAAAAGGTCTCTGCATGGTTTGACTGCTACGTTTTAAAAGCATCTGTTCTTATCTTGAAAGAAACCAGAAGTGCTGGGACTCAACAAGATAATCATCCCTAAGTGGAGATGGGCAGTTATAATGAAGTTAAATGAACAAGGTATATGATCTACAGTCACTAGCCCGCAGATTGTGAGGTCAAGTTCACCTCCATCTCGTTCACTGCGGTGTCCCAGCACAGAGCACAGTGCAGCCGTGAAGTGCTCAGCACCTATGTACTGGATGAATAAATGAATGACTCAATAGCTCTGAGAAAGATAAAGGGGAGGCAAAGTGAACTTTTTATTTATTATTTTTAATATATTTTATTGATTTTTTTACAGAGAGGAAGGGAGAAGGATAGAGAGTTAGAAACATCGATGAGAAACATCAATCAGCTGCCTCCTGCACACCCCCTACTGGGGATGTGCCCGCAACCAAGGTACATGCCCTTGACTGGAATCGAACCTGGGACCTTTCAGTCCACAGGCCAACGCTTTATCCAATGAGCCAAACCAGTTAGGGTCAAAGTGAACTTTTAAATGCCTAATGTGTGTGTGTACGTTGTCAACCACTACAGAAAAGTACAATGATTTAATGAGACTAATCTTTCTCCTGAACTTTCTTCTCTCTGGACATAGTCCAGAAATATAGTAACAAAACTTGCATTGTTATTAGCCTTGGGGAAATGGGTGATGGATATTGACATTAGTGGGGTTATTTATAATATACATGCATAGGCATCTTCTCAATCGCTAATTACAAAGCAGACAGCCCCAGTTGCAGCAAAAGGAGAATCCTAATAGGTATATTTGAATTTTTTTTTCAAGCCTCACTAGCCTCTTGGGAGAAATTTTGAAGAAAACATTGGACAAAGAGATGGACCTCCAAACACCAGAACTAACACTCCCCAAACTCTGATGGAAGACATGCTGTGGAGGCAGGAAATTTCCTCTTGGAGGGGAATAAGCAGAAGTCCTTGAGCGTCTTGTCTGACAAGCAGAGCAGAGCTTTGGCTTGTGGCCCTGGGAAATGCACTCAACGAGCCTCTCTCCAGCCCTGGGAGTTGGTCAGGAGGAAACTGGACGGCTACCCAGAGATGCCTGACCCCACGTGAGCAGACAGGAAGGAGCCGGGGCAAAGCTGCCCGAACCTGAGGGGATGCCCAGCTAGCAGGAGAGTGCCAGGCCGCCCAGGTGTCCCACAGAAAGGAGGACGTGGCGGGGGTCTGATCCCAAGCCCTGCACCAGTTTGGGACTCTGAGCAAAAACCACTGGCCATTTTGATTCAGGGACTTGTTTATTACCAATTTTGTATGATTTGGAAAGGAAGAATAACACAAAAATGACAACAGTGGAGATGTCCATCAAAATCCTTAACTATCTTTCCTGACCAGTTTGCTGAAATCCCAGAATTCTTATAAAAATTGTCTTTCTCACCAGAGCTCATGGAATTCATCCACTGAACTAATCTGGAAATTTTGTCAGAACGAGCTCCTTCTCATATGGCAGCATCTCTGGATCTTTCCATGCTCAAAAAAAAAAGGGGGGGGGGCGTGCAGAAAAGAAAAGAAATGGAGAGGTGGTGAGCGGAGGAGCCTGCCATTCTCACATTCTTCAAACCTGAGGAAATCTTTGCCTCAGGGGGTGCTGTACATATCACAACAGGAGTGTGCGCCTCAAGTCTACACTGCGTTGATTCTCTGCATTATACTGATATGTTATCTATTAATAGAACCATCCTCTAGATTTGTTTTTCAGGTTGGATAATTTAGTTGATTATATATACAGTAACTAAATACTATACAGTCAGTGATAAACTGTAACCTGGTAGCATTACTCAAGTCATCCCCATAGCTTAGAAGGTATTGTATTGAATAGATGCATATTCAGGGTCCTAAAACCAGTAACACAGCTTTAAAGTTATGGGGCTCGTAGGTGGGGTTGGGAAGAGGTAGAAAGGAAGATAGGTTTCATCCAACAACTCTGATACTTATTTATCCCGCAGGGGCAAAAGCAACTGCTGTCTTGGCCATTGTTTCACAGAAGTTTGGATGCCCGTCTCCACCAAGGTCTTCTTCCCATTCTTTCATTGGAGGAAAGTTGGAGGCGAAGAGATGCCTGCAAAGAGCTGAGTTACATTCTTCTCTTTACATGTCAGCTTTCCATTTGCCCTCCCCTCACCCCCGTACCCCCACCCTCACCCCTGCTCTTCTGACAAGTTGCACCCCGTGCTGCGCTGAGGGCTGCGGGAAAGGTTTGACTGACGGCCTCAGACCAGGGCTATGATCCTGTGTAAACTTGTCTCAGCGTCTTCCCTTTCAGCTGCTCTGAGAGGAGGGGACTGGGGTATGCACGGCCGAGGGAGAGTCTGGCGCAGAGCATGTGCTGAATGGTAACTAGGCACGCTTGTCTGTTTTGACCCTGTCTCCATGGTGAAAGATGAGATAACCTTCCCCACTCCTCCCCGAGGAAACTATGATGAACACTAACCAATCTGAGCTGGGAGAAGTCACACAGAAAGACTTTGCCAATTCTGAAAGGCCCAGGGTTTTTTACACATGTCATCAAGTACCTGCCCCACAGAGCTTCAAATAAGTGCGTAATAGACAGATGGGTAATCATGAGGCCAATATTATTTCATCAAAGTGGAAGCAGGAAAATCAAGCAACTAGTCAGAGAAGAAGTTAAGAAAATCCACAGCTCAGCCAAATCCCAGCGCAGGGAGGATAAGTTCTCCCCTGCAAAAAGTCATAGCGAAACCCAGGGATATAGTTTACACAGATATAATATATTTTAACTAATTAAAGCTAAGTCTGCAAATAAATTATAGCACAAACTCACACCCCATCTGGGTGTTCTCAGCATGAGGAGAAGTTGCCTAATCGCTGATGAACAATAGCATTCCATGAGTCAGGAATCGCCATTCTGTGGAAAAAATAAATACATAAACTGGCTATTACCTATGCAGGGGTGGGCAAAAGTAGGTGTATAGGTCATATAGAAAATAATACAGTAATTAATAAATAATAATACAAGAATAAACTGTGTTCTAGTATCACAACTGTAAACCTACTTTTGCCCCACCCTGTATTATATCATAACGATGCCTTTAAAGGCAGGCCATGCCCAGCACTGCATGGACGTCACCTGACATATGAAGTCACCTCTAGTCTATGTTGTTACGCAGTTATATACTTCAATATAGACTTGAGACATTGCAATTTATTTTATATAGGGCGTCCCAAAAAGTGTATGTACACACTTTGAATAATTATAAAGGCCTGTATTCAATATGACTTTTAAAAGTTTTCATGACTGAAAGACATTTTATATTAAAATATTTTTAAAGTTATATTTCATTTTCACACTGTCTACACAAAATAAAATTATGGACTATTTCAAAGAAGATAAACTATAGCTCTCATTTCTGAAAATATCAAGAGGGGTGTTCTACACAATAAAACAATACAGTTTTGGAGCGGCCTAATATAAAATGTGCAATGATGTTTCTCTTTCATTTATTAATAAGAAAGTCTTGTGAAATGACATTTATCCTATTCAGCTATGAATGGAAAAGGGGGGTGGGAGCCTGGGGAACACTGAGTCAATGCCTACTATAATGATCCAATGTAACTTCTGATATTAGATGACTATGCGATCCTAAAAATAAGACAAATATATTACTCTCATTTTTTTAATGGGGATATTTTTGAACGCCACTTATTGGAGCAGAACAAAGTAATATGAAGGATGTTTTATATTTCTATAGACATTTGGCTCTTGATAAAATATAAATGATTACATTTATCTAATTTGTTTTTGTTTTCATGAATTACATTTGATCATTTCTTGCAGCAATTAATTTATTCGAGAAAGCTTTCTTTGATATTTTAATTCAGAGTCACATTGTACCTAGTGAACTCCTATTGCAGTCCCCACCGTAGATTATAATTTCAAGACTGCATCATATTCAAAGTACAGTGACTCCATCTTTGCCTTAAGTCCACGGGACTTCTGGTTACCAGGCGGCATCTAAGGAGCCTGAAGGCTGCCACTCCCAATCACAAGTCAGAGAAGGGAGGGCACAGGGCAAACCACAGCCTCAGAGCTGGAGAGACAGACAGGAGGACACAGAACCACAACGTCACCCATGGGGCGAAACCTCCGCAGGGAGGCAGCTCCAGGGGAGGAGAACCTGAACTGCAATGGAGAAGTTGCCGCAGGTTCAGTTTCAACTCGGGAAGGTACGATCTTCAGGGGGGCTCAGTCATGGTGGGGATCCCACCTTCTGGTGACTTATAGCTCCAGGAGATGGACCGGGTCCTTACAGTGCAGTGAGAAAACAAACCAACAAACAAAAATCTGTGCTTCTGGAGGGGGTGAGGGAAGAGAGGGGAGAACGGGGCCCTTTAGAAACACACCAGAGCATCCTCCAGAGAATATATTAAAGAGCCTAAAATATTGGGGTTCTATCAGAACCCAACTGGCCTAGGAGAAGGGACACATCCAACTCCAGCCATCACATTCCATACGTGGGAGCAGGAGCCTGAGCAGTACTGAGGAGGTGCAGGGTGCAGGGGCACAGCTCACGGGAAGACTGAGTACCGCTCAGAGGGCTCCACTCACCTTCCCCACCCCTCACCACCACATCGCTAGAAGTCTGTCTGGGAGTTTCCTTCACCCAACACGTCATGTGCAGCTATCACAAATTCACAAGGGCTACTAAAGGCGCACGCACAAACACACACACACACACACACACACACACACTTTGAAGAGATAGAGGAATCATCAGAATCAGGCTCAGATAGGGCAGGGATGTTGGAATTATCAAAGATAAAAAAATTATTGAAAGAAGCCCCCCCCCCCCCAAAAAAAAAAAAGAAAAAACCATTCTACCTATCAAAGAACAAATATAAAAACTGCATCTGACCTCTCAGAAACCATGCAAGCAAGAAGAAAGTGATGTGAAATATCTAAAGTGTTGAGAGGAAAAAAACAAACAAACAAAAAAAACCATTCACCTAGAATCCTCTACCCTGAGACATTATACTTCAAAAAGGGAGGAGAAATAAAGATTTTCTCAGACAGAAATTGACAGAAATTTTACCAGTAGGAATTTTTGTACTTTACAAAAAATGTTTAAAAAAATTCTTCAAAGAGAAAGAAAATTATGTACATCAGAAATTCAGATCTACATAAAGAAAGGAAGAGCATCAGAGAAGGAACAATTGACAGTAATATAAAAACTTCTATTTTCTTATTTTTAATTGATCGAACAGCAGTTTATTCCAAATAGAAGAGCAACAATGTATCCAGCTATGTACTAGTATGCTTATGTATAAGCGAAAGGAATGCCAGCAATGACACAGGGACGGGAGGGAGGAATTAGGACAATTTTGTTATTAGAAGGCACTTACACCACCTTTGAAGTAGCACAGTGCTATTTGAAAATGGGTTCATTGTAAATGTGTATTTCAAACTATGGAAATCACTGAAAAAGGGGGGTGCAAAAAAAGGAAGTTGTCTTAGTTCATTCCAGTTACTAGAACAAAATACCACAGATTGGGTTGCATCTCAACCACAGAAATGGATTGCTCACAGTTCTGGGGGTGGGAAGTATCGGCATGATTGGAGATTGGAGTGCCAGCGTGGTAGGGGCCAGGGTCCTCTTCCAGGTCACAGAGCTCTTACTGTGTCCTCACATGGTGGCAGGGGCTAGGGAACACTGTGGGGTCTCTTTTATATGAACACTAATCCCTTCACCCGCATGACCTAATAACCTTCCAAAGGCTCCACCTCCTAATACTATCACTTGGCGGGGAGGGGGGGAAGGGAGGGGGGAGTTAGTGTTTCAACATAGAATTTGGGGGAGACATAAACATTCAGACCATAACAGAGGTATACCTGAAATGCTAAGAAAGGAGAGAAGACAAGATCATATTAAATACTCAATTAAAACTGACATCATACTTATGGTGACAAAATCAAACCTTTCCCACTAAAATGAGGAAAAAGGCAAGGATGCCCCCTCCCACTGCTCCTTTTCAATACCACACTGAAAGTAGTAGCGTAATGCAACAAGAGAAGAAAATAAAAGGTGTACAGATTGGGGAGGAGGAAATAAAGCTGTCTTTGTTCATAGATGACAAGATTATCTATGTAGAAAATCCAAAAGAATGAACAAAAACATGACTGGAATTAATAAGCAATTATAGCAAGGTTGCAGGATACAAGGTTAATATACAAAAATCAATTGCTTTTTCATATACCAACAATGAACAAGTAGAATGTGGAATTAAAAGCACAATACCATTTAAATTAACTCCTCCAAAATTGAAATATTTAGATATGAATCTAATAATCTAACAAAAACATCCATATTCGTGATAGAAAGATCAATATTGTCAAGATGTCAGTTCTTTCCAATTTGATCTATAGATTCAATGCAATCCCAATCAAAATCCCAGCAAGTTACTTTCTGGATATTGAAAAACTGATTATATCTATAATAATAAAAGCATAGTATGCTAATTAGACCAGATGTCCTTCCGGACAAAGCCAGAGCTGCAAGGGAAGCCCAGGTCCCGGGTACCAGAGGAAAGCCAGTGCAGGCAGCCAGGGGAAGGAAGGCCTAATCTTGCATGAATTTTGTGCATCATGCCTCTAGTCCTATATAATAAAAAGCTAATATGCAAATTGACTGAACAGCAGAACAACCAGGAGCTTCCCCCTGGTGGTCAGTACACTCCCACAGTGGGGAGCGCTGCTCAGCCAGAAGCCCTGAGCTGGCTCATGGCTGGTGAGTGCAGTGGTGGTGTCGGAAGCCTCTCTTGCCTCCATGGCAGTGCTAAGGACCCCCCCTCCCCCGGGGATGTCTGACTGCTGGCTTAGGCCTGCTCCCCATCAGTTAGACATCCCCCAAGGGCTCTCAGACTGCGAGAGGGCACCAGCTGGGCTGAGGGACACCCCCCCACAAGTGCACAAACTTCGTGCACCGGGCCTCTAGTGTTTATGTAAAGAGGCAAAAGATCCAGAATAGCCAACATAATATTAAAAGAGAAAAATAAATTTGGAGGGCTGACACTACTTGACTTCAAGACTCAATTCATTAAAGATACAGTAATCAAGATAGTGTGGTACTGGCAAAAGAATATACAAATAAATTAATGGAACAGAGTAGAGAGCCCAGAAATAGACCCATATAAATATATTCAACCAATCTTTAATAAAGGAGCAAAGACAGTTTTTTTTTTTCAACATATAAAAACTGTTGGAACAGTGGGTGAGTCACATGCAAAAAAAAAAAAAAAATGAACCGAGACACAGACCTTACACTCTTCACAAAAAATAACTCAAAATGAATCATGAACCTAAATGCAAAACTATGAAACTCCTAGAATATCACAGAGGAGAAAATGTAGGTAACTTTGGGTATGGCAATGACTTTTTAGACAAAACTCCAAAGGCATGATCTTTGAAAAAAATAATTGATGCCCTGGACTTCATAAATTAAAAATACCTGCTCTGCAAAAGACTGTTAAACCTTTTGCACTCGGATGTCGAGTGTGACTCGACACGGTTAGCATCGGTAGCAGCTCTTTTTATACTCTTTGAATGTATCAATAATTTGAAATACTAAAAAATCCAAATAAATAAGTTTGTATGAAAAGAAACTCCAGTTTTTTATTCTACTGCCGCGCTTTGTAAAATCTGGGGTATTTAAAAAATTAAATCCCGAGTAGAATAAAGGAATCGAGAAAAAAAGCAAGCGAGTGCAAAGGGTTAAGAGAATGAGAAGACAAACCACAGACTGGGAGAAAATTTTTGCAAAAGACACATCTGATAGAGTGTTGTTCTTCAAGATATACAAAGAACTCTTAAAACTCAGCAATACTAAAATGAACAACCCAATTTTAAAAATGGGCAAAAGACCTGAACACACATTTCACCAAAGAAGACATACATCTGTCACTGGAGAAATGCACATTTAAACACGAGATACCACGACACACCTGTTGGAATGATGAAAAACCTAACACAAGTGCTGGCCGGGATATGGGACAGGAACTCTCCCTCATTGCTGGTAGGAATGCAGAATGGTACAGCCACTTTGGGAGATAGTTTCACAGTTTCATACAAAACTAAATATACTTTTACCATACAATCCAGCAACCACACTTCTTGGTATATTCCCAAATGAGTTGAAAAATTATGTCCACACAAAAACATGCACATGAATGTTTATAGGAGCTTTATACAAATGTCCTTTCGTGGGTAAATGGATAAACTGTGGTACATCTAGACAATGGAATATTTATTACTCAGTGCTAAAAAGAATTGAGCTTCCAAGTCATGAAAAGACATAATCTGGAATGCATATTACTAAGTGAAAGAAGCCAATCTGAAAAGGCTATATATTATATGATTTCAATTACATGACATTCTGGAAATCAATGGAGATGGTAAAACGATGGGTGGTTACGGGGGCTGGGGGAGGAGAGGGATAAACAGAGCACAGGGGATTTTTACGACAGTAAACATACTCTGTCCGATGCTGTAACGGTGGATATACGTATGTCATACACTTATCAACACCCATGGGAAGTACACCACCAAGAGGGAGCCTAAAGTAAGCTATGGCCGTGGGTGAGGGAGAGGTGTCAATTCCGTTTCCTCAGTTGTAACCAATACACCACTGGTACAGGATGTTCATCGAGAGTGAGGCTGTGTGCATGCGGGGGCAGGGAGTATGGGAAATCTCTGAACCTTCCTCTCAATTTTGCTGCGAACCCCAAACTGCTCTAAAAACAAGTCTACTCTTTAAAACTTGTTTTGATAAATGTTTTGTTTTTCTTTTCTTTTTTTTAAGTCCACAGCGAGCCCTTTGCCCCTCTCTTTCATTTTGATTTAATGAACATTAGGCATGCGGTATTCATTTCCCAGGGCTATCTTAACAAAGCACAGATTGGGTGGTTTAAACAACAAAATGCATTGTGTCTCAATTCCGGAGGCTAGAAATCCAAGATCCGTGTTTCATTATTAGAGCAGGTTCCTTCTGAGGGCTCTGTTCCGTGCCTCCCTCAGAGATTCAGGTGGTTCCTGGCAATTTTTGGCACTCTCATTCTCTAATTTCAAATTTTCTAATTTCCCCCAAGTATGTGTCTCTGTTTCCCAGTTTCCTTTTCTAAAAGGTCACCAATCATATTGGGTTAGGGGCCCACACTTCTAACTTCTGCTTATCTGAAATACCCCTATTTTCAATAAGGTCATATTCAGAGGTACTTACCATTAGGACGTCAACCTATGGCTCTCGAGGAGACACAATTCAGCCCATAACACATGTCTTTCTACATAACACTGTGCCTGGCTCTGTTGGAGATCCAAAATATTATAAGACCCCCTGCCTTTGAGAACAGGGCAAAACTTTTACACAACCATAGCAACTGCACAATGGATATCATAGGAAAGTAAAGGAACAGGGCAAAGTGGGGAGCACTGGTATGGCTTCAAAGGAGGGCGGTAGAGACCACTTACAGGTTGGTGTGGGCTACTAATGAGTAGGAAGCTTATGACAAAGTTTCCTAGAAGCAGTGGGGATAGAGCGGAGACCCAGCTACTGTCAGTGAGTGGGAGCAAGGTGAGAAGACTTCCTCTACAGCACTTGGTACCCACTTCCCTTCCAGGGTCTGTGAGTAGCCGCTGTTGGGCACAGTAGGGGCCTTATTGAGGGGAGCAGAGGGCAGGTGATGAAGCTAGAAAATCAGAGGTGAGGCCAAGTTGCAAAGAACCCCAAATGATAAGTGGGCTCTGGGTGAAGTGAGGTCTCTGAGTTTTGGAAACAGGAAGTGATGTGATAAAAGCAACATTTGAGAACGGTTTTCCTGGCAGGGGTACATAGACTTCATTGGAGAGGAATTTATTCATTCAACAAACATTCATGGTGCCCGATCGCTCTGCATGAGAGGAGTGACAACAGTATTCTTCCTAACGTAAAAGATCATGCACAATGAGAATGTGCATTGATGGAGAGATTAAGGCAGGGACTTGCTTGAGATGTGAATAATCTCAGGGACTGGCTCGTGGGCCTACTTTTATCTGTTTTTCTCTTGAGTACCAAGTGCTAGAGGTTTATTCATGAAGAATCCTTGCAACCCAAGTCCATCTTCACCCTGCATGCTCTCACACTCAGTGGACCACAAAGACAAAACTAGTAGGCCAAGCCCTAGCTGGTTTGGCTCAGTGGACAGAGCATCGGCCTGTGGTCTGAAGGGTCCCAGGTTTGATTCCCGGTCAAGGGCACATGCCTGGGTTGCGGGCTCAATCCCCAGTAGGGGGTGTGCAGTAGGTAGCCGATCAATGATTCTCTCTCATCATTGATGTTTCTATCTCTCTCTCCCTCTCCCTTCCTCTCTGAAATCAATAAAAATATATTTTTAAAAAACACATGAATAGACCCAAAATTGTACTCAAAGAGGGAACAGGGTGGAAGAAACAGCAGCATTCTGAGAATCGTAACTAGCCCCCAGTCATCAGAGAGGCAGGCTTGAAAGAAGAAAAATAAACATAATTAAGTAAAATTGTATTGCTCAAATTTCCAATTACATAAATCAATGATATTTTCCTCAATACTGTACAGCATACTGTATATCACATGGATTTATAGGCTTCAGGATTGATTGAGCCAACTACCACCCATGTTACATCAGCAGGTTCTCTATCTCTTGGTGTCAGCAAAAAAATAAATAAATAAATAAATCAGATAGTTACTTTTACATTCAAGATGCAATCATACTGTATTTGAAAGTACATGTCATCTCAAAAAAATTATGCTTAGGCAGGATTTTTCATATAAATAATTCTCTACTGGGCAATCTATCAGAGGCTGTGATTCTCTTTCTCCCTCTTTTTAAAAAATGGTTTTGTGTGTTGTTGGGTTTGTGTTTTTTTAATAAAAGGATAAACCTTAAAAGCCAGTTTGTTAAGAAAACACAGAGAAGGTTTTTTGAAAAATAATATTCTTTCTTAAGTGATTATAGTTTATCATCTGGTTCTTGAGTCAATAGGATGAACATTTTAACCCTTATCTTTTCATAATACGCATTATCCATGATTGTATATATTAATATTGAGCTTGCAGATTGCTACAAATAATCTATCAGTTTATTCATCCTTTTATCTCCTCTTGACATTTGACATTTTTATTTTATGATACCAGAGAATTTTGAATTTCTATCACAAGAAATCCTTCTGCCATTAATCTAGAGTTTAACTAAATTAAAAAATCAAACTTGCCCAGCCAGTGTTGCTCAATGGTTGAACATCAACCCATCAACCAGGAGGTCACAGTTTGATGCCCGGTTGGGGCACACACCCTGGTTGTGGGCTTGATCCCCAGTGTGGGGCATGCAGGAGGCAGCCATCAATGATTCTCCCTCATCATTGATGTTTCTATCTCTCCCTCTCCCTTCCTCTCTCTGAAACCAATATTTTTTAAAAAAATTAATTAACTAATTAAAAAATAAAACTCATTACTTTTCCTTTGTTTCCATGTAATTATCAAAGCAATATAAAAACATTACGAAAAATTACAAAAATAGAGAATCTCCTATTGATTTCTACCCTGCAATACAGCTAATGGGATTTTTGAAATATTTCTTTCTAGTCTTTCCCCAGGTGAAAATGATTTATTATAATTATAGTTATTGCTAATTTGGTGTCCTGTTTTTTTAGTTATGAGCAATTTCTAGTAGCGCTAGTCATTCTTCCCAACCCAGGCCTGAACCTGCGCCAAGTGAAGGTAGAGGTGGAAGTCTTTGCCTCTGAGCAGAAGCAGGGCAGCTCGGGGAGCACCAGCAAGTCCTCCGGAGAAATCTGCCTGCCTGGACCAAGAGGAGCACAGTGGAGACACCTCAAAATTCACTCTGGAAAAGCAGCCTGGGACCAGATTTGAGGGGGAAGGGGGGTTATGGGGTAAAGGCCAGAGAGGGATCTAGACTTGTTGCAATCCCACACGTGAAGCTATGGTTCTGGGCCAGGAGTGTGAGCTGAAGGAGGCCCAGTGTGGAAGGCACTGTAGCAGCTGAATAAGGGCGATGGAGGGAGGGAGAGTGCACTCGGGGACTGTGCCAAGCATGAAGTGGTAAGCCCTTGGGCTAAGGTCATGGACATGGAAATGGTGAAGAAATGTGGCTCTAAGACAACTGAAGTTCTGAAGCGACAACACCTTATTTAGAGGCTGAGGAAACAATGCCTCAAAGGTCAAAATTGCCCTCCTTATCCCAGGATTCTTCCTCCTTCCTAGTCACTCCTCCCGCTGAGCCCCTTCTTCCCCAGCCCCACCCCCACTCCCTAAGAAGGATACACGGGCTGGTGGGTGGGGTCACTGAGCCTCTGAAGGCAGGGACATTCTTTCTTACACTTCCTTCTACCCTTTTCACAGAACTGATAAACTCCATCACCCATGGCCCCTTCCAGGTTCCGCGTGGATGGGTGAAAAGTAGACTTGGGCACACTTGGGTCTCAGCTTCTCTGTCTCAAGGCAGACACGTGAGAATGTGCAGTCCCTAGGATAAGACCAGGAGGAGTGGGGACCAGGGCAGGGCAGTGTGGGCCAAGAGATCCCACTTAGCCTCCAGCACAAGGGCCCATTACCGCTAGACTCCACTTCCTGTTCAGGTATTATCCCGTATCTGGATCTTTACCTTGGGAAGCCCAAAGGACGGAGCAAGGAGGACAGGGCAGGGTCAGACGGGCCTGGTCTCCAGCAGTGGCTCCACCTTCAGCCTCTCCTGCCCACAAGACCAGAGACAGTTGCCTTTGACTTGCCTGCTCTGGCCAATGGTTTTCTAATACTGGCTAAGAGATGGTTATATTTCTTACACCCATGTCTCTAGAAAAAGTGGCAGCATGAAAGTTAGATAAACGAGCCTATATTTTAAGAAAATAAACATATTCCTATAGGCTTAATATGAAAAAAATAGTTAGCTTCCTTCATTTAGTTTTTTCCTTATTGATGGAGGCATTTAGGCAAGGTGATACCACTTTTGTATGATAAGATAGACAAGCGATTCCTATTTTTTTTTTTGCTGAAAATGAAAATTGCATTTTTCATGTCTGCACACATGCACACACACACACACACACACACACACAATTTCCAAAACGTTTGGATCAAACAATTACCATATTTTTATTATTAAGCATTAATTTATGCAAAGGTCTCCACTAAAGCTTTTTCTTGTAAATTCACCTAAGCTTTTGTTTCACTCTGCCCACTTCACAAATAAGCCGCCTGAGGGAGATTATATGCCGAGTCTCCAATCACAAAATCAATCATCAGCAAGCTAGGATTTGAACCCAGGTCTACTTCGCCCAAGCCCACACTCTTCCAGGCAGTACACGGCTCTGCTGAATATGCAGATCAGAACCACAACAGAAAAGCATCCTGATATATATATATTTTTTTTGCTCATTATTTCAAAGCTATAGATTTTGTTGTACAAAAATTAAAATGTGGGTCAAAAGTTGGATATTATAGAATATTACTAGACCAGTGACTTTAGTTACTATATTAATTTTTTTAATGTTTTATTGACTTGGGAGAGAAGGGAAGGGAGAGGGAGAGAGAGATAAAAACATTGATGAGAGAGAAACATCAACATAAATCAGCTGCCTCCTGTATGTCCCCTGTTGGGGACTGAGCCGGAAACCGGGAAGTTCCCTGACCGGGAATGGAACCAGTGACCTTTTGGTGCATGGGATGATGCCCAACCAACTGAACCACACCGGCCAGGGCTATTAGTTCGTTTTAGAAAACAACAATAAATACGTATATTACATATTGCCATTAATAATAAAATTTTATAGAAAATAACTACTTTCCAAAACAGAAAATAGTGACAAGAAAGACGCTGTTTTGTAGTTTAGCCAATCTCTTTAATATCTGACTTAATAGAAGACAGCTACATTCTCATTTCTGCCTCTGTCTTTAATACGTTGAGATATTTGTTTTGCTTGGTGCATATGAAGAACACGCAGCCAGGCTGAGATATTAGTTGGAAAAGGGCAGAGTATTTTATAGCCTTTTCAGATAATTGTGGGTATTCTTCAATACTACACCAAAACTCAACAGTGGCCATTTCTAAAAGGTTAGTTGTGATATGGAATCTGAAATGATATTGATGAACTTGTCCCTACTGGGTCATATCAAAATCCATTCATGTATTGTGCACTTTGAATGGATCTTTTACTCATGCACTGATTAATTAGAAACAATCGGTTCACTAATTTATTTTTAAAACCCCACATTCATTAATATGACCACAAACCTCACCGAAAACATTTTTAAGCCTTGGGACGCTATCAAGCTCATAGTGGCAGGTACACATTTTCCAAAATTATCATTTCACTTGGAAGCTCAGATTTTATCGTTGGCAACAAATACCGCCCATGGTTTTCCTCTAAGTGACAGGCTCCCCTCATTCATTTTTAAAAGAAAGCGTCTGCCTGATACCCATCCCAGAGTGAAAAGTCAGTTTGTCTGTCAGATGTTCTCAGTGAGAAACAGTGTTTCCAGGAAAAGCAGCGAGTGCAGCTCACAGCTCAGTCCGCAGCGGCTTCTCCTCCAGCCTCGCGCCCCTCGCTGGTGGCAGCACGCTGTGTGCGCACTTCCGCTTTTGCACACATGACGTGAGAAAGGTGTGTGCTCAAGGCCAAGTTCCAATAAAGTGAACCATTTTAATGCTTATCAATAACATTCTTAAGTAAAATTGGCATTACGCTTGTTTGTTTGTTTGTTTGTCTGTTTTTCTCTGGATGTGTGGGGTGAGGAATGCAATGATTAGTGCACAGCGTGGGGCCACTGCCTTGATTCATAGGCACCAACGGCCTGTCCATCATTGCTTTGGCACCATTAGCGCAAAAGAGCAATGACATCTTAGGAAAATCGTTGTGACCCACAGATCTCCCCCTTAACAGGTCTTGGGGGTCACGCTTTGAAAAGCAACCCATTCAGTGCAAATTTATATAGATAAAATGTATATATTTAGAGAGAGATTTTGCTCCTCTCCCTTCTCCACCTACGAGCAGCCTTCTCTGGCTCTCTTTTGAGACCTTGTCCCCCAGGAGTGGCCCCCAGCATCCCTGGGAATGCAGAGGGCCAGGCCCTTCTCCAGACCATTGACTAACTGGGAATCTGCATTTGACAAGCTCTCAGGGAGATTCCCATTCACATTACTAGTGGGGAAGCCCCACAAATTAGAAAATGGGCCAACTCAATTACATCACCGTGGCTTCTGTGCATGTGTCTTCTTGAAGAAGGGCATTGGTTTGTTGCTAAGTTCCTTGCAGGGGACCTGCTACATAATAGGTGCTCAGTAAATGCTTGCTGGACCCGTAAAGGAATAATGATGAACATGGTGAGTCATTGCGTACTTAAGATTGATTTCTAAACCAGAACACAAATAGCTACCCAGTAGAGAAATCATTTTATCTTTGTCAGCAGCAGAGACGTTTAAACATATAGACAATAAATTCATTTTAAGATATTTATTTTTAAATGCCTACTTATTTATATCAGCCACACCTGCTCCTTTACAGAAAACCCCTGTTTTGTTTTACAGAGAAGTTAAAATATTCCAAGAGTCAAAAAATGCAAACACTCTAGGAATAAAACCTTCAAAAATATAGTTTTTTAATTAGGCCTTAAATGTTGACCACTGAATCTTCATGTCAATTACTGACTTTGTAAATCTCACCCTAGATGAATGCACAGTAGAATCTGTGCGTCTACATTTCTTCCCATCAATATTTGCACTTGGGGTTTTCCCCCTTTTTGAGCTTTTCAACAAACAGAGCCGTTTGTCGTTTTTAAGGCATGAAGATTAGGCTTTGACTAATTGGAAGATTTGCCCATTATTTAAATGAAACTTGTTTGCAGTTTCATCATCCGTGTGGATCTAGAAAGGCGGCCGACTGGTGCATCAATTTGGTGAGAGAAGAATAAATGAGGGAGGAAGCCGACAGTTCTCTCATGGCGGCTCTCTGTCGTTATATTGTTGCTCTGGTATTAATTATCCACGTGAAAATAATGCATCGCGCTGCACTATTCTCTGCCACTCTCCCAGCTCCCAGCAGCCGCCTCTCCCGCACGTTCGCATCCCCTGTGTCAGCAAGTGCTGTGCACTGATGTGCTCTGTCACAGCACACGGGAAGTCAGGCTCCAGGCGGCCAAGAATTATGTTGGCTTTAGGCTGCTCTGAAAGTGAGGTTAGCTCCATCCGCACTGCAGGGGAGACTCACTTACAAATCCCGGCACCCCTTCTCTGGTTAGAGCTTTAACAGACAGTGCCAACACCTTTACCTGAGCTTTGAGGGGAGGAGTGCCAGGAGGTGCCATGGACAGGTCACTGAGGAGTTCAGACCCCCACTGCCACAGAACTGCTGGGAAGGGAGGGGCCAGGGAAGAGGCGCAGGGAGGGCGGGGCTTACTGGGCCACCCCCGTTTTGATCTATGACAGGGTTCCCACCTGAGCCCTGAGGGTCTGGCCTCCCGGCTCTTGCACTGGTGCAGTGGGGAAGGAGGAACGGATTCGGTGACACTGAAATGCACGCCGGACTTTGGACCCAGAGAACAGAGGATGCAGAGACGCAGAAACACTCAGCACAGGGCGGGGCAGGTGGGACTGGGGAGTGTCCCACAGGGTCCACCCCATGGCCCTCAAAACCCCATGGTTTTCCACAGAGTAACACTACTGTGCTGTACACTCAAAAAGTGGTTAAGATGGTAAATTTACTTATTATGTTATTTAACCACCATGTTTTTTTTCAATTTAAAAAAAAAAACACAACATTTGAAGTTAAAAAAAAAAATTCCTGAGTTCAGAAATCTCTCTGTTTAACCGTCCTGGTAGCAGGAGGTAATTTTCAATCGACAACCCTGTGAATTCTTTCCTATGAGTCGGGAGTTGAGTTGTGCCTCCCACTCCTTGCAATATACTATATATTCCAGTCCTAACCCTGGAACCTCACCATGTGATTGTCTGGGGAAATAAGGTCATTGTAGATGCAATTAGTTAAAATGAGGTCATACTGGAGTAGAGTGGGCCCTTCATCTAATGTGACTGGTGTGCTCAGAAGGACGGGAAAAGACACACAGATGGACACAAGGAAGGAGTCATTTGAAGATGGAGGCAAAGATTAGAGGGATGCGGCTACAAGCCAAGGAGCACCAGGAATGCTGGCCCCATGCAGGCTCCGGAAGAGACAAGGCAGGACTGTGCTTAGACCAGTGGTCGGCAAACTCATTAGTCAACAGAGCCAAACATCAACCGGACAACGATTGAAATTTCTTCTGAGAGCCAAATTTTTTAAACTTAAACTATATAGGTAGGTACATTGTTATTAACTTAATTAGGGTACTCCTAAGCTGGCCTTTGCTAAAAACTCAAGGGGCCAAAGAGCCGCATGTGGCTCGCGAGCCACAGTTTGCCGACCACTGCCTTAGAGCCTTCAGGGAGAGCCTGGCCCTGCCAGTACCTTGACTTTGAACTTCTAACATCCAGAACTGTGAGAGAATGAATGTGTTATTTCCAGTCACCCTGTTTGTGGCATTTCGTCACGGCAGCCCTAGGAAACTAATATGCCATGTACATTATGCTCCAGAATATCCTGGGAACCGGCTGCTATGATACACAAAACTGAATTTCCACCCCCTACAACGTCCCTTCTCACAGAAGCACGAACGCGGTAGCGACTCTCCACGTTCTCCCAAAGGGCGCCTCCGCCTCCATGGCATCACCATTCGTGCTTTCTGTAAATCAGTACAAGCCTAGGTCCTTTGGCTATTCCATCCGACCAAGTTCCCGGAGTCCCTGCGTCATTTTCATCACTCTTGCTTTACCATCCCCGTTGCCACAAGACCCTTTTTACGCCAAAGTGGTAAGCATTGAAAACGATACTCTAAATGAGGCTCTGCTAGTGCTTTCACATAACAGCAGAATCGTTCTCTTTGACTCACATTCAATACCCTCTCTTCACACCTCTCAGGGCTGTTGGTACATCGCTGTGCTGCTTCATCACTGTGCTTTCAAGCAGCATCTTTTGTCACGGGGGACCACAGGCGGCCGGAGGTGTAGAGGCTCTAGTCCGTTTGCTCTCTGCCTCCCCCTTCGTCATTGTCTGAGTCACACACTAATGACATGCATTGAAAATATGCACTTCATTCGGTATTATAAACTTTTCACAGTAATTAGGTCAGGTACATACTAGTAGAGAGAAGGTCCTTCCACGGCAGCTGAGGGCAGGAAGGGAAACGGATGGTTACTGAACACAGACTCTGCCAGGCACTTCACAGACAGGATCTCCACCCCGCTGTGCGTTAGAGGTTATTGCTTCTATTGTTTGCATTTTATACGTTTGGACTCGGGGCAGGAAGATACCTTGACCCAAGGCCACTCTTCGTGGGTACCCACCCAGGGTTGGAATCTAGGTCAGTGCCACTCTAAGGGCCACGCCACCGAGCAGAGGGCAGGTGCCTTTGCCTTCTGCCGGGGAAACACGGAGACGCAGAGAACATCCATGACGAGGCCGTGCGTGGTGTCAGGAAGAGCACTGTGCTAGGATAAGGAACCCTGAGCTCTAGAATCAGCCCATAAACGTCTACAGAGCACACGCTCATCCTTTACTTGACTCATTGCTGTGTGATCCTGAGCAATGCACTGACCCCTCTGGGCTTCAGACTCCTCTGTAAAATGAGGGGCTTAGCGGAGGCGATCTCGTAGCTCCCCTGAGCTCCCATCTTAATGAATTCTGAAGCAGGAGTTCTGGAATGGGACGGAGGGGGCCGCTCCCGTGTGCTTTTAGTTCCTATGATTGCACGTGCTCCATGTTCCTCATGCCTAGCACAGAATACTGTCAACTTCCCATTCATCTCTCTGCATTTCGAGTGCTCGGTTCTCCTGGTTTTCCCCAGTGAAGGACACATGGCAAAGCAAGGAAGGAGAAGGCCCCCTCTGCCTCGCAGTCCAATTCCCACGCGAGAGGGGCCAGACCTCGCTGTGCGGCTGTGTCAGGGACAGGAGGACCCTGGGAGGGGCTGCAGTCCAGTTCCTGCAGCTCAGCCAGTCACCCCTGACCAAGCACAGCAGTTGCCATGGCAACCACTGCTCTGTGCTCCATGGAGGCCACGGGTCACAACTGCAGATGCCACCAGCAGCAGCCACGCGCCCTCTCCCTCCCAGCACACCCTGACTCAGCAGCGCCCGTCACGCACACGGGCCGCCAGCACAAAAGCAATCAGTTAGATCGAGGTCAAACGTAGAAGCCAGTGCGGAACTTCTTCGCACGTATCTCTACCCCACCCAGAACACGCATCGCACGCACACGGAGACCTCCTCACGGGATGGAGGCCAGCCCTGGGGTTGCTCCTCAATGTATCACACGGCAGATATATCTGCCCTAAAGGGAAAATTAGAAAAAACACCAGCATTTCCTCCTTGAGCTTTGCCTTGAGAGTTCTACTCCATGCAGTTTGACGATGTGGGTCTTAGCCTTGCAGATCCTGCCAGTCCTTTAATATGTATACAAATTACTTAGATCTTATTGAAATGCAGAGTCTGGCTCAGAGGTCTGGGGTGGGGCCTGAGAGTCAGGATTTCTTACAAGCTCCCAGGCGATGCTGCTGCTGATGGTCCCTGGGCCACTCTGATCAGCCAAGCCTCGGGTCGCACTAGCTCCCACTGCACACACAGCCGCCCTGCCCAGTCACTGCCACTTATCACTGCACCATGGAATCGGAGAAAATGCCAGCTGGTTCAGAGCACACATTTCTATGGGGCAGGGGCTGCACCTGCTTGAGATAAAGATAATAGCTACAATTTATTGAGATCTTGCTCTTTGCCAACACACACACACACACACACACACACACACACACACACACACACAGTGTCCTCTACACAATAGTCTTTGCAATGTAATTGTTACTTAATCAAAATTTACACAAGAGAACTGAGGTTCAGTCCTGTCCCGTGACTTACCCAAAGTCACACGGTCGGTAAGCAGTTGAGCCAAGACTCACACCCATGGTCTTGCTCTAAACCATATGCTTTTCTGTCACCACCTCCAAGCACACGGCAGCACACGGAAGGGCGTAGTGTGCACCGCTTCCCAAGAACACTGATCTCGCCCTGAGTTCCTGCGTCCCCTGATCTCCACTGCTGCAGGGGGAGACGCCCAGAAAACCCCAAACAGGGAAATCCCCACGTGCTCCTCTGGTCAGCCCCCTGGCTGTTACCTGGGATCGGGGTTTTCATTCATTGGACAACCATTTATTGAGTGCTTCCCACATACAACGCACATGGACATCAGAAGAAGTAAAAGATAGAGGCTCTGCCCTGCTCATTCTGGCTCGCATTCCTGATGGTCCATCTCTTCTCCTCTGAGTCTCCAGCAGGATCGCGAGGCTCGCAGTCCAGGCCGGACTCTGCCCCGACTGTCTCCCTGTGCTGACAGGTCCGGGGTGGCACCTGATAGTGCCTGACCCAAGCACAAGCACCGAGATGTTCCCTCTGCCCCCTGGGTGGTGGCCACACAGCTCAGAGATGAGAAGGAGGAGGGCTGCCTGAGAACATGGCACAGAGAACCTGTGTTTCTCTGCCAGGAGCCTCAGAGCCAATTCTGGGATCTAGAATTTTCAAATGGTGGTACTGGAGGGAGCTTGGAGACCATTTCAGAAATTGTCTAATTCTGCAATTTTTGAAATGTATTTGAGTTGTAGAATTCTTTCTTCCGATGCAAGGATGCGTGCATAAAGCTCAAAATAAAAGGAGACAAAAGGTAGGAGGTCTCCAGTGGAGGACAGATGAGGCTTTCAGACCTCAGCCCTTGGACAGAAGTTAAAGGACTTGCCGTGCCTTCTCTCTTGCTAGTGGCACCACCACATCTGCTCGAAGTACATCTCTCCGTGGCTAGATATCCTCACACTGGACTGTGTCCTGCAGGCCCCACATCGCCCTACGTCAGTGGGCCGTGACCTCAGCTACACGGGCGAATCATCTAGGGAGGATTTTAAACAACAGTTCCTGGGTCCAGCTCCAGAGACTCTGAATTAATTGGTCAGGGATGTGCCCTGAACAGTGGCTGTTTTACCAGCTGTGCAGGGGTTTCTAACATGCAGCCAAGGTGAAGAGTCACTTCTCCAGACCCAGGAACAGCTACTCTGCAGAGATGCTAGTGCTACCCGACACTGACTCCACAATGGAATCATCTTGGGGGGGGGGGGGGGGCGGCGTTTAAAGCTGAAGAGGTCCTGCACCCCACCCAGGCCAAATAAATCAGACTCTCCCGGGGTGCAGACTAGGCGTCAGCAGTTTTCACAGACTCCCGGGTGATTGTACTGTGCAGCTACGACTGGAAACCACAGGTGTAGACCATGGGCCTGCCCAACCATGACTGGAGGAAGAATGAGTCCATGACTGCTCTGTGGGTGAAAGCGAAGGGAAATTCTCCACTTACGTGGCCACGACAATAAGGGTCTTTTTCCCAGACTCTGACTCTGCTTCATCTATTTGCCTATCTTTTCCGACTGCTCGCTGTCACCTGCCTGCCGACATTTGTGCGTGGGCTCTAGGTGTTTGCAGTCAATAAAGTATCCCACCTGCGGACCTATGCGGGCCATTATCCGGCACAATGTTGGCGTGATTGCTTCTGGATTGCAGGATGATTTTATCTGCGGGTCTTTCCCTCTGTCGTCTGTGGGAGAGAAGATTGCCCAGCAAATCCCGAGCAAGTTAACAAGCCTGGCTGAGGAAATTTATTTGAGATTTCTGGACACCCACTGCCTACCGTTAGTCTTTTCCAAACATGTGAGATCATTGCTTACAAATTTCTTCAATGTACGTTGTTTTAATTGTGGATATTTAGGACGCTCTACTTTTTAAATCCTTAGCACAACTTTATTACGTGTTTATCACATGAACCCAGGGCAGGTTAGTAATAGGTATGTTCTCTTTTTAAGGGGAGACGCCTGGCACTAACTGAAAAGCATGGCGTAGACGTTAAGAAAGAAAGGCCAGGGAGACATACGATTCCTCAAGTCTGTGCAGCAAGACTGATTTGGCAATTAAAATGGCCTGCCATTCTTTAATTCCTAGACCCACTGGTTATCCCATTGTCCTCACATTTATTTTTGTCCCGATGTCCTGATAAGACAGAAGACAGCTCATCCTTCACTTATGCAAACACGGGGCTCAGTGTGCAGATGTGGTGACCTCCCTTGGTTTCTCTTCAGACCCACACTCCTCTGGTTGTCCCACGTTCAGCTCTTCTTCCGTGGGATGGATGACAAGGGGGAAAGGCATTTCCGGAACTATCAGTCCCTTTTCTATGTAGTGACCATTCTAATGAAGTCCCAGTGTGGTGCAGTAGAAAACATTAAATAAGCTAATTTGGATAATTATCTTTAGAGTTTGTGTATAATTAGTTCCAAGTTATGTGAGTATTAGAGACATATTTGAGTGCCTTCCTCAAATCAATCCCTCTCTCCCACCAACAGCTTGGGGGCTTCCCTTCGGGGGAACATTACTCCCCAGCTTCATTCAATCAGGTGCAGAATAGCTGAATCGGAACAAAGAATGACACAAACAAGCCATATTTGTAGGAAGCAATCTGTCCATGAGGTGGTGCAGAAGAAAGTCAGATTGTCAACAGGCCTGTGATTACCAAATGCTGCTAACTGAGCAGTAAGGAGTAAAAGAATATTCTCTCACACACTACCCTATGGCACAAGGAGAATTCCTATGATTCTGGCCTTTCCATGACAGGAATGTCTTGCAAATAGGGGCAATAATTTAAAAGGAATCAGCATAGAAGCTATACAAAAAAAATTACACTAGCCAAAAAAGCAAGAAATAAATCAGAAGAAAACAATGGCAGAAAAATGCCAGGAAATAAATTTCCCCCAAAACAAAAGTTTTTTAATTTCAAAAATATTTTTAGAGCTTTTAATTTAATTTTAAGTATAAAATCTCACATAAATATCTTTGAATGTTTCAAAATTCACTGACAATGAATGCAAACTTTTGTTGTTGTTGTTAATCCTCACCCGAGGATATTTTTCCATTGATTTTTAGAGAGAGTGGAAGGGATGGGGAGAGACAGAGAGAGACACAGCCACATGAGAGAGACATGATTGGAGGCAGGGATCAAGCCGAGGTATGTACCCTTGACCAGAATCAAACCCGTGACCTTCAGTCTGCAGGCCAAGATACTCTATCCACTGAGCCAAACCAGCTAGGGCTGAATGCAAATTTTTTAATGACATCTCTTCCAAGAAACTCTTCCACCAAACAGAACATTCTGATCTGCTCCAGGAACGCCCTAAGCTCAACTTGGTGCAACCTCAGAGGAAGAAGAGTCATCAAACTTAAATTCAGAAGTCCACCGGTGGAAATATCTGTTTAAAATTGCTTCTCTCTTCTTGCACAGGAATTGAATATATAGCTTTTCCCTATGGTAGGGGGAATATTGGGTGTCTCCCTGGCCTTTCTTTTTTATACTTATCTTCTTCTGAAAAAAGGAAGGGACTCGTGAGTGAACTGAAAACCAACAGAGAACAATATCTGTTCATCAGCCATATATGAAGGAGTTGGTCACATAATTCCTTGAACTGCCCTTGTCAACCAGATCTGCCAACTCCTAGGTAAGAATGAAAGAAACAGAGGAAGGAGCATGCTAAGAGTTTCTGCTAAATCCACTCCTAGATTAAGCTGTGACTAATAACATTTACAAACCAAAGAGAAAGAAAGTAAATTGCTCCTTCAACCTTGTTTTCATTAAAATCTTGCTTTGCGTGTATCGTTATTAAACCGGACCCTTGGAAATACTGTCTCCATAGAATTTTATTTCTACAAATAAAATCAGGAACACTCATGGGGATGTGTGTGGTGAGCGTGAATAGATATGAGGCAGGAATCTTAGCATCCCTAATTACAGGTTCTATTATTTAACCAGTGAATAAACCAATTTAAATCATTTCAACAAACATTTATTGAGATTATTTAATATGAAGAGATCTGTGATTTCACAAAGCTAAATATTCATATGATGGTGAATATTATTTTATCTTAAATTAGTTAAGCATTAAAAGAGGCTCTAATGAACTCAGAAAACACATTTTTTAAATGAGAGAGAAATGTTAGTTTCTGCTGAATGACTGTAACAAATACAGTCAGTCCTATCAGAATGCAACATATGGGCTCCTAAATATCACTGCACTCTGCACAATCACACGATAAAGCCATTGGGTTTATGGAGAAAATGAGGTGGGGGCACAACCTTCGTCAGTGACATGGTACAAATTAGAAAAGAGAACCTATGAAAAACAACAGTGCATACATCAGTGAGATGGTTAAGAAATCATATGCATAATCATGCATATGCATATATTACATATATGGCATTTTACCATCATAATGCTGTGGACTTGATAAGGTTGCTTGCTGCTGGTGAGTTCCTGTGAAGTGGTGGCCGGGAGGTTGTCTGGAAAGGAGGGAAGTGGTAGCACCATGCACCTGTGCACAGGTGTGGCTCATCATGCATGGTGCACTGAGGTAGCGGGCAGATACTTGAGGCATGTGCCTTTCCTGTATCGCCATAGTGTGCCAAGCATTTCCCCAAGGGAGGGAAGGGGCCATGGTCCCCCGGGGTCTGCCAACTACGATTGCCCATGCAGTTTCCAAAAACTTTCATATATTGGGGTTCGCTATGTATTTCATTTGGGTGAAAAGATTCCATTTTACATCTATAATAATAAAAGCATAATATGCTAATTAGACCGGACATCCTTCCGGACGACTTTCCAGATGAAACCGGGGCTGAGAGGGAAGCCCAGGTCCCAGGTGCCAGAGGGAAGCCAGTGCCGGAAGCCGGGGGAAGGAAGGCCTACTCTTGCACGGATTTTGTGCACCGGGCCTCTAGTTTTTGAATAACAGGTGATTCCTTAGCCTTGAGTAAAGGCTGACCTCTGGAAAGACGGGGCATCTTCACCACAGTGTGGGCTATCCCCCTGGGCACACCACCGAGCGATCCCCAGCAGCAGCCAGACCCCAGACTTATCTCTTAATTGCAGATATCTTCCTTGCTATCCTCTGGTTTGCGGCCATGAATCATGCCTAGAGAAAATGTATTGCTTGTGGAATTGTGAAGCTATGGGAACAACAATAAAATCTATTAATTTGTTCTGTGCTTGAGAACTAATAAAGATTAGTGGTTGTCACTGAGGCAGGGAAACTTAAATATCCATTATAGCCCTGGGAACAAAGCAGCATTTACATTACAGTTGCCGTCCGAAGACAGTAGAATTCCAGAAGCATTTTTTCTGTCATCAGCCATTAATTATAAGATGTGAATAAAGTTTTACAAAAGGAGGGGACCAGATCCTTGTTATTGGTTAAGGTCCCAAATGAGTGAAACTCCTGTGAGGGGCATTGGGGATTGGGGGTACGGTCCTCCCTGAGGCCGGCCTATGAGCCTTGGTTCCGGGCTGTAGTTTTCTGCATTCACCCACCCTTTCTCTCTGACGAGATCACACATAATCCAACATCAATGAGATTCACTTGGTGTTCACATGGCTTCCTAAGATACCAATGGCACTGGAACAAATTCTGGGTTTGAAAATAGCCGCTACAGCAGAATTGTTACGTATATATTTATAGTCCAGTCTTTTGCAAAATAACATTCTTTCTCATCTACCACAAAGCTTATCTGATTATTCTTGTCAAAGCCATTCGAAAAAAAATAAAATCAGTATTCCAAAATATCGTTTGCGGTTTTAAAATAAGAACAATAATATCACTATTATAACTGTGATGTTATTATTATGGCTGCTGCCTCACCCCAGCAGTGGGTCTGTGTCCCACCTCGATCTCCAAAGCACACTGTTTAAAACAGATCTGTGGATCCAAAACACTCTGTGTGGAACAAGCCTGTGGATGCAGAAGCAGGGCCCCAGGCCCCCACCTGGGAGAGGTTTCCTTGGCCCCTGGCAATGAGAGCGGCTCCTACCTAACTACCTTGTGAAGCGCTTCTACTTAAAATAGCATCGCCTGTGGGGAGGCAGTGAACATCAGCAGCATCCTGCCATCGACCTTCCGCTCAGCCTCCTGGCACTTCCTTGCACAGCCCCTGAGAACTGAAACTCCCCCCTCCCCCCTCCCCATCTGCCTTGATCCATCAGTGTAACATTGGCCGTCTCACGTCCGCTCCGTGGTGGGCATTTTGGCACCACAAGCATTTAAAACAGACCCTTTAATATTTATGTAAAAAAACCTAGCTTTCCCTGTACTACCTGAATTATTTACCCTGAGTACCTGCACATAAAGTCACAGGCTGATGGCGGATTCATAGTCCAATCAAGCACTGTGAGACCTGGGAGTGGTGACCGCCAAGGGCATCGTCCAGGAGCCTGCCCAGTCTCTAGAGCAGCCACGCTTTCCTGGGTTAGTCCGAGCGAAACGTAGAAAAAAAAATACCCACGGCACAAAGCGACAGAAGACTCTGCACACATTTCTCTCCCAAGGAACACGGGCCACCCACCCAAAGGATGGCACGTGGCACCAACACCATTTGGACGCGAAAACCAACGGTATGGCCTTGCATTCACTCCACCAACTCCCCTTTGGAGTCTGGGCTTCGTTTGGCTTGGCCCTGCCTGCATTATCCTATGGGCTTGAATTCCTGCAAAAGAGAACATGATCCAGCCTTCCGCTATAAACACAGCTACGATTTCACTCCCGTGCCAAGCGGCAGGCAGAGAAATCAAATGGCTGGCCCCCAGTGGATTCCTGTACGCGCCCCAGTTTCCCAACACTAAGCGTGCCTCAGACAATAGACGGGGCTTTAACTCTTCCCTGTCAGGTCTTCATCACACGCAGCCCGATTGCATTCTTCTTGCCACTTCTCACCCCATTACTCACAGAGACTCTCTTTTCCCATGGAACCTGAGCTAACGGACTCGGCAACCAAGGCCGGAGTTAGCCGGAGAGTCGGAAGCACATCAGCATACACAGTGCTTCCAGAGGAAGAAAAAAGGAATCCCTCAGTCGCAGGAGCTGCGCGCTATTGTCTCAAATGTTGCTGTTCTCTGAACGGTCCCCCGCCTCTACTTGGAGATAACGCACGTGCCGAGCGAGGTAACCTTTTAGAGCCACTGGGGCCCGTGTAGGAAGGAAACGCTGAAACTACATTCCAATTAGAGTCTACGGAAATGGGGGGAAAGGTCTCTTAGACAGAAATCGAGATAAATAGGGGGAAACCGTTAATTACCGCACACTTTGCAAGAACTGCTCGTTTCAGTCAACCTCACTTTGGAAAACATAAATCCCAGCACTGGCCCGCACTGCGGTGTGTGTGATGCAGAAAATTGGGTAAAGGAACGCAAAAGACAGGGAAGCGGGCGTCGCTGCACAATATCCTGAATGGGACCGCACCCCGCCCAGCGGTCAGCCAGGCAGCGAGCGAACAGTTAAAAGGCTCCGGTGACCCATAATCCCCAATCGTTACACTCAAATGGCTCCTCTCAATAGAAAGGAGGCTCTTCAATAACCATAGATCTCATTTCTGTTAATTTCATGTAACTCTAACAGAGTCATTAACATCCGAGGAGCCCACTGCACAGGCAGCCCCTCCCGCCCCCGGCCCCCTCGTTTCTCCTACCAGCCCATCTCTTGAAAATTTAATTGTTACCAGTGGAATTCCTGCCCTGACTAAAGGCTTTTGCAATCAAATCAATAGCTGATGAAAGAGTGGGCCGAAGAAAAGCCATGTTAAATGCATTACCCCCTCCATTTCCACAGCCTCCGCGGGGTTCCTTTCACGACCTTACAATTGGAGACCCTCAAAATAACATCCCTTTCAGGGAGTTCAAATGGCTAAGTGTTACCCAGAGGTGGCTATTAGATATTTATAAGGCCCCCCTCCATGCCTCTTCTGGATTTATTAAGTGCGGGAAGGATCTGTTTGGCTTGTACCAACGTCCACACACTGAACTGAGAAATCCAAGAGGAAATAGCCACGTGCAGGTCTGGGCAGGAAGGGAGATGTGTGTGGGGACGGGAGCTGCTACAAGGAGAGAGGCCGGGTTAGTGTGTCCCTGAGAAAGAGACACAAGGTTGCGTCCTCCCCCGCGGGCCCCTCCCTCACCCCCCCTGCCGTTCTTCCCGAATGGGAGAGCCCAAGAGCTGCGCTGTCTCCCTTTGTGCTTCCCACCTATGGAGTCTCCAGCACAAAAGATCCTGCCTTCGGGGAGAGATGCCTCCGTGGCGGCGTCCTGTCCCTTGCTGCTAGGGGTGACAACGGTCTTTGGTGCCTTGATTAGACGGACGATTGCTGCCCCTGAGGTGGTTCTGTAAAGAAAGCATTTTATCCAGGCCACGTGGAGTGTAGCTCGTGGCATTTTGCAATACTCCCCACATATGAACATTTTCTTGATGAGTGGCACGTGTCTGTTTCAGATGGCTACCTGGTCCCCCAACAGCGTGGTCCAGGGGGGTGGCAGACAGGGTGACGCCTGACTGTACCGGGTACAGTACTAGACTGCCAGGGGCCGGCTGCCCAGGCGACTTAGAGGAATTCTCTGGATAAAGAACCAGAGCGCTCTCCTGCAGGGCTGACAGCTGCGTCCTAATCGAGGGTGTCCCAAAAAAATGCACACACACACTTTGAATAACGACCAAGGCAGTGTTTGGTCACACGCATTTCACTTTCAAAATGGAGCTACCAGCTGTTGAAGTGCACACACGTTTTTGGGGACACCCTGTATATAGGACCAGGTGTGCAAACACAGTCCAGATCCCCTCATCGAAGTGATAAGGGAACCAATCACACATTATCTGGAGGGTTTAGCCTGCCACTATTTTCTTGCTAAATTGTCCAGATAATTACTTCAATTTTCTATTTCAGTTTGACTTGGAAACCTA
The DNA here is from genome assembly GCF_027574615.1 of Eptesicus fuscus. Lineage (NCBI taxonomy): Eukaryota > Metazoa > Chordata > Mammalia > Chiroptera > Vespertilionidae > Eptesicus > Eptesicus fuscus. Next base: position 92,586,671 of record NC_072482.1, read on the forward strand.
GTCACAAGATAATAACAGGTCATTGTTCAGGGCAAAAGCTTACTTGCTTATCTATGTATAATGCTCGCCTACCCACAAGCAACTCCCATGTGCCTCGCACTGCCCTCGGGAAGTTTTACTCTAATTGAAGTCAACACTCAGATTCTAGAAAGATCGGTGAACGTGAGCAATGATCCTTTCAGAGCTGAGTCAGTGAGAAAGAATATAATGCTATGAGACCTGAGCAGCCGAACCTCTCTGAAGTCTCCCTGGAGGAGACAGGCCCCCAACCTGTTATCACATCACATACATAGAAGGACATATGTGTCTATGTACATCACCAGGCAGACCAGTGCTGCTCACAGCCAGGGGTAGCCAGAGCCACCAGCCACCCCAGAACAGGCCTGCCAACCCCAAGGGTAAAGGAGGCCACTCATCACCCCTGGTCATTGAAAGCCCTCCAGTTCAGACACTTCACTTTCAAGTGTTGCATGCTGGGATTTAATTGGGCAGAGGGAAGGATATGAGAAGAGAGAAGACACATGTGATGTAAACGAATGCATAATTCTTTGAAGGGTAGGGTAGGTTTGCAAGGAGAAATGTAACCAGGAAGCAAAGACTCGGGAGATAGTGGGAATCGGTGTTTAGGTGTCCAGGTTCTAGAATTGGGGAGTCCTGGGTTTTAGACTTCGCCCTGTCACAAGCTGGGTAGGTGACCTTGGCTAAATCATTTAACTTCTCCATGCTTCATTTTCCTAATGAGCAAAACAAGGATACCATAGTCCCTATCAATTAATATCGTTGTTCTTACCAACCTATGTTCTGAAGAATAAATGAGATAATGTGAATAAAGCACTTTGCACAGAGCCCGATGCATGAAATGTTTGATAAATACCAATGGCAGTAGTAATATAAGTACTGCTATTAATGTTGCTAAGTGATGTTTGCAGCTAAAGGTCAGTGCTTAGGGGGTAGAAATGAGGGATAAAATATTGGGTTTTTCAGAAAATGGGGATATGCAAGCGTTTTGTGTATTTGCTGGTGCAGAAATATATAAAAGAAAAAAGAATGTTTAGATGCAACAGCTCTGGTAAATCAGAGGGACGACGAAAGTTTACAGCAGCCATCCAGGCCCAATGAGGACTTGCATTTCAGATGACACATGCAAATGCGTATCTGCAAAGTAGCCCATTTTTGATTCTCCCCCCACGCCCCCGTGTTAGTGCGTTCACTTTTGCAGATGCATGGACAGCAGATAAAAAGTTTAATGCGAATGTCAAAGAAGCTACTCATCACCGTCATTCCAGCTGCAGCCTCCTCACCGAGGGATCTTCCAAGTGCCATCAAATTACCATGTTGAGAAGAATAACGGATCATAAATATTTGAGGACTATCCAGCAAAAGTACAGGAAATTATCTATTACCCATTGTGCAGCCAAACCTAAGTAAAAAGTTAGTTATGGGATCTGAGATAAAATTGAATTTCCCTGAAATATAAGAAAACATAATTTGTAGCCCAGGCAGTTGTGACATCCAAATACACCATCTCCAAAAGGAGAAAATAAATGATAAACTCTCAGTACCTAGCAGGGCACCAAGTACAATGTAAGTGATCGATGCAGGTTGGTGATAGATGGCACCTCTCGATTTGCAGTATATATTCATCAAAAATTTCTCAGGAAGAAAAAAGGTTTGCAATTGAAAGATATCATTAATTGTACATTTTGTCTTATTATTTAGAAATAGACACTTCAGTGCCTGAAGTGAAATGTCTATATAAAATACATTTATAAAGCACTTCATTTACAAGTTACTTTACGTCTATTTATCACTCTGAACTTCTTCATCTCCCAGGGAAAACTATAAGAGCATTTTCGCCTCCATTTTACAGATGAAGATATCAAATCTAAAGACACTTAGTGATTGACTGTAAACCATGTCATTTGGAAAGCATTGAGCCAAGACTAGAACCCAGGTCCTCCAGTATCCACCTCTCATCATCTCTTCTTCTATTATGGAGTCATTATTCTAGATGCAGCAGAGGTCAAGGCAGAGTATTAGTGATCAGAACTATCCCCGCAGAGCAGCTGGGGACAACTGTCCAAGCCAAGAGAACGTATTTGCAAAGTTCCGGAGTGTGAGCTCACAGGCACAATGGCAGCCTGTGGAGTGGACTGGCTCCATCTATTGGTGTGTAAGGGGGTGTGGAATATGAGCCCTGAGGAGCTCTCAATGACAGACAGGATAATGGGTGAGGGGGTTATCCCATAGGTAAGTGAGAGCTATCAGAGGGATCATTACCTGGGAAGGGACATAATTGAATATGTGACCCAAAGTCTAGCCAGGGTTGGAGCCAGCATTTCAAAGAGGATGAGTGCTGTGGAGAGGCTGGAAGTAGAGAGACAAGTGGAATGTCTTCTGTCTCCGCTCAGGGTGAGCCTCGGCGTGCACTGTTCTAGAGTGTGGACACTGACTCCTCCACTGGGTTGCGAATTCTTCATAGGAACTCATGCTCTTTTCATCGTGTTCCCGTCTGCCTGATACAGCGAGTCACACGTTCCAAAAACTGCCACCAGGACTCCCCTCCACATAGTCCAACATTACCTCATCCTCAACGGAAACAAAACTAAATGTATAATCTGCAGCCAAATACCATTTCTCTTCCCATCTCTCTCCCTGTGAGTATGGCACTGCATCCCACTGGTTTTCCAAAATCTGGCATTCATCCTAACTACCTTCCTCTCCCTCACCCCAACTCCCCATTCAACTCACCCCAACATAATGCCCTCTTTTCTAATGTCTCTCGTTTCTGTACCCTCTTCATTAACTGCACTTTCATCAGAATCTCCTAACTAAATTCTTGTCGGCAAATGGACCCCTTTGAATCTCTCCTTAACACTACTACCAGAGGCACCATTATAAAGTGAAGGTGTGATTATGGAGCTGATTAAAACCCTTTGTTGGTGCTCCATTGCCTAGAGCAGTGGTCAGCAAACTCATTAGTCAACAGAGCCAAAGAGCAACAGTACAACGATTGAAATTTCTTTTGAGAGCCAAATTTTTTAAACTTAACCTTTTGCACTCAGATGTCGAGTGTGACTCGACACGGTTAGCATTAGAATAAAGGAATCGAGAAAAAAGCAAGCGAGTGCAAAGGGTTAAACTTCTTCTAACGCCACTTCTTCAAAATAGACTCGCCCAGGCCAGTGGTATTTTGTGGAAGAGCCACACTCAAGGGGCCAAAGAGCCGCATGTGGCTCACGAGCCGCGGTTTGCCGACCACTGGCCTAGAGTACTTCTTGGAGCCCAAACTCTTCAGCATCACACACACACACACACACACACACACACACACACACACACCCTTCATGATCAGGCCTCTCATCTCTGTCCCATCATCTCCAATCATCCACACTCTAATCAAATGACCCTCCTCAGCCACACCAGAGAGAGCCTTTGGGCCTCTGAGCCTTCAGGCACACACTGAGCCATAGTGCCCTCAGCCCAGCCCTCCCACACCTGCTATTTCCCTGGAGATATCCTATTTGTCCCATGTCTACCATCTCCTCTTCTGAAGAAGCCTCACTCACAGAGTCCGCACCACTTACCGGGCCCCCAAGGCAGAAGTCATCTCCCTGCTCCTGTGAAAGCGCTCTATCCATTGCTTACCTCTCAGAGTCCTGATCACATTGTATTAAAGGCATTTATTTTCATGCACTTGAGGGTAGGGATGCTGCCTAATTCATTTCTCTTTCCAACACCCAGTACTTAGTACAGAATAGACACTCTTTAAACATTTATATGAATTAGTGCATAAATATTATTTAAAGACTAAATGATGAAGTGAACAAATGGATGAATGTTGACAGATTTTTTTTCTTATCTTTTCTCTGCTGCACAAACTGAGTAACACCTGGCTATACACTCTAACAGCAGACATGTGAGAGCTATAGAAACACATACACTTATATTAAAATGTGTGTGCATATTTGTGATATGGTTACACTTTACACTTATAAAGCATCTTAGCACTTAACTTGGTATGTGAATATATACATAGTGAGATTTACAGAGACTATCACCCAAATGTAAATATCTCCATATTCCTTTAAATGAATTAGAAGAAATGTAATATATTGGTTTTATTAATCTCCCCCAGCTCAAAACGTTAGCCTCTACATCTTGAAAGCAGCAAGTTAGAGATGTCTTTGGTAAATGACTGGTGAATGGATTAAGGTATAGTGGTTGGCTTACCAACCAGGATGCCTAGTTTACCAATATAGATTCTATTTGGTGGGCTATTGGACAACTAAAGCTACTGAGTCTATCACAGTGACTTTAAAATGCTTTATTCTCCCCTCCCCTTCAAGCTTCAAATTGGATATGTTGTGAGTTAGCTTGAAACATTCTAAATAAAATATCATTGTACTGTCTTGAATAATACAATGCCTGGCACAAAGAAGACATTTGATGAATATTTGTTAGTATGGAATAACTCCTCCTTGCTTCATTATGTCACCCCGGAAAGCCAGAAGTGTGTCTTATTAACAGTGCAGCCCCACAGAGTCAACCACTTTGCTCTATGTCCGTTGAATAAGTGAGTGCTCATGGGCATTTGAAATTGGGCAAGACAGACACATTCTTCAAAGGGTATTTGTGTTGGTTCCATTACCTGAAGAATCAAGTTCATTGGTCTCTGTAGGTACCAGTCATTATTAAATCGAGCGCTCTATTTGACTATTACAGGTACAAATCAAGTCCACATACACAAATGCTAGCTTCCATCTGGCACTAGAGACCTAAATGTGAAATCCCAGGTACTGTCTAAGGAGAAGTCAGCCTCAAAACCAGGGAATAGAAACAGTGATCGGTAAATGTTGTTTCTTCATCTACAACAGTGATAAGTCACAAATAAGTAAAGTAAAGAGTATTATCACGTTAACTGTTTCAGATCACCATCTGCAGAAAGAACACAGCAGAATGGAAATTGCTTTTATAAAGTATTCAATACGATTTAAACACCTCATGATATGCAGTGGGGCTCTCCGAGATGTGCCAGATGCTATTAAACACAGCACGCTCTATGGGAAAATCATGCAAAATACATTCACCCATTGGATTCTATTGCAGGGCGTAAAGGGCTGAATACATAAATGAACCTCCATTATCTTGGTCTTGGGGCATTTTGGGTACTGCTTTCAGATACAGAACATGAAAAATAAAGACAACTATAACACCTCTTATTTTTCAGTCCGCAATATGCTTTCGAAGCATCCCTCAGAGAAAGCACAAAATGCGCCGTAGTGTGCACCCATTTCTCATTTAACACGAGTTGCTATTCACATTTATATTGTTTTTGCTTATTACGCCAGCCTTGGGAATTGTTTACTTAGAAAGTGACAACGGGAAATATGTACCGTAGCTAAAAATAATTATGGGCACCCATACATTTGTTAAAACTCTTAAAAATCAACAAATATTGATCGAATTCAGGGAGGTGTTTGTAATCTGAATGCAGCAATTAGCATTTGCAAAACTTCCCTCTTTTGCAGGGAATTTTCACTTTTTAAAAATCATTCCCTAGAAAAAAGGGACCTTACCTACAAGATCTTTTAAGGTATGAACAGGGAAGGCAAGTATTATTTTATAGAAAAAGTATAAACATGAGGAAAGTAAGATTCTCAGGAATTGAGTGTTTTAGCCAATGCCTCCAAGAAAGAAGTCCCACACCAAGCGCTCCATATAAGTCTTCCTTCCACACCCCAAACTTTCACACTCCGCTCAGGGCCTCTGCAAGAGCTGCCTTGCGGGAGGAGATAGGGGCTGGACAAGACTTCCAGGACCGCAGGCTCTAAGCATATCTCCTTTATGTATCATTCACTTAAAAACAAAACCTTTTATTTAAAAAAAAGAGAGAGAGAGAGAGAGATACTCTTTGTAAGCTTAAAAACCTACATACTAGACCTGGTTTCTATGAGAAGTAACCTTATGGTTAAGAATTAAAAACATAAAATTCATGTGCTGAAATGGTAAGGCTGCGGCAAGGGGTGGCGGGGGCGGGAGGGAGGAGGGAGTTTGGACATAGTGTCCTGAGTGGAGACCAGCTATGAGAGGAAGACTCTAAACCAACAGACCAAAATCTGGGTTCATGCCATTGTCTGTCTAATATGCTTATCCTCAGAACCCACCCCCATGGTCCCCACTCAACAGGAGTCTATTCTTCCAGCCTAGCACATCACTAACCCATCCACTCTATCTCACAGAAAAGGACAGGAGAATACACAGAGAAATGTTGAAGTGGTGAGGAAGATTAATTTAAATGGGAATACTTCACATTAAAGACGAGTCAAGGCCATATTTTTATCTTCCACCTTCTAACATAATCTCTGGCATACAACAGACCCCTGATAAATGTTTGCAGAATGAAGGAACAGAGAAATAAGGGCTGGGTGAGGCAGTGTAAGAATGACCACTGAGCAGTCTTGACAAACAAAACAGCAAAATAGACTCAAGAATACATCCCGGAAATCTACCTCTCTTGGTTTTTTATGAACTTTAATTTAGAGAGTGCCTATTGAGCTCTTTAAAAATATTTTTGAACAACAGATCCCATCTCTGTATGCATTTTGATGTTGCCGCACATGCTTGAGGAGTTGGAGATTCAATTAACTAGCAAGTTATACATTCCTACCACTATTTTGATAAATGTATAGACATATATGCTGAAAAACTATGTAAGGCAAGTACAAGTGAGTCTACCTGCAAATCAATAAGTTATTTCACCGTAATTTTTTATCCAGTCATGCTCCATAACAGAAAACAAGAAGAAAAACTGCTGAGTGGTCTTTAAAATAAAATTAAATTATTCTTTGCAACTGATTATGGGAGTGCCAAGAGGATTTTAACCAAACTCTGCTCAAAGGAGTCTTGTAAAATAGGGCAGGGATCTCTGCAGGAGTTGGCATTACACTTGAGAGGAAGGAAGGAAGGGCCCACATGAGTCAGATGGGCTGTTGATTGCTCAGCACCATTTCCTCCTGGACCCCGTGTTGTGGAGCTAGAGTCTAAGACCCTCTGCCTGCAGGGCACCCAGTCAGATTCCACCCTGGAGGAGCGCTCACCGCGGTTTGGAAGGCAAAGAGCAGCCGTCATCATAATGCTGCTCCTCCGGCAGCGGGGCAAGGCAGGGCTTTGGCAAACACGGGACTTTTCAGTGAACCACCATCTGTGTTGGAGGCAGCTGCATCTGATCGTTTCCTGGAGATGCCACAACCTCCTGTCCCGCTAAAAGCTAAGTATTCCCCTGTATTAAGTCCCTGCCTTCTGAATACCTGGGGTTTTATATCTTTGACCATTATGACGATGATATGAGAACTTAATCAACAGTACAGTTATTATACTATGGAGCAGAGAACACGCTTTTAGGAGATGCTGCCATAAAGGACCGCCTTTTATAAACATGTCCCCCGCCCTCCCACATCTGACCATCATCAGCACATCTTTCTGCCTCACCTTACAAGCTGGCTTGCATATCCACCTCCTGATTCCTGTGGTGATCACTCCAGGGTGGGCCTTCTCAGCACCATGCTCCCCAGGGGGTGGGCAGCCCCCGCCGCCCCCTCCCTCTCCCCACCCCCCGACAGTCCTCGTCATCTAATACAATGCCTCTGTTCTCCTTTATCACCTACATTGCTCTCATGCTCACAAGCCTCCCATGGCTATTTCCTTCCACCTCAGAGCTGAAGTCCTCTTGTGGTTCAGTCTCCCCAAAGCTTGGTCATACCCGACCACCTTAGCCGCCCCGCCCCAGAGTCATCATTCTCTAGTCGGACTGGTTCCCACTCCATCACCAACTCCGTGTTTCCTTCCTTCATGCTTGCCCCTCCTCCAGAACGCCCTCACCCGTCTGTTCAAACCCACCACATCTTTCAGAGACAGCTCAAGTCCCAGGCCCTCCGTGAAGCCTTCTAACCACACAACATTTTAGGAATACCATGCTCAGCTGAACTGAAACATTGAAGCAGAGCGGACGCTGCCGGCCCAGTCCAGCCCAGGTTGTTGAGCCACAGACTTGTGAGCTATTGAAATGCATGGCTGCTGCTTTAAGCTGCTACATCTTGGGATGGTTTCTCTGCAAACACTAATGGATAAACACTCCTCCCGTGCTTGCCTGTCCACAACATCCTCTCCCCAGGGTAACCAGCCATCTTTTTAAAAAAATTATATGTTTATTTATCTCAGAGAGGAAGAGAGAGGGAGAGACAGAAACATCAATGATGAGAGAGAATCATCGATTGGCTGCCTCATGCATGCCCCTCACTCAGGATGGAGCCCACAACCCGCCCTGACCTGGAATCAATCTGTGACCTCCTGGTTCATAGGTCGATGCTCAACCACTGAGCCATGCCAGCCGGGCCAGCAATCTTTTTAAACTGAAAGCCAACGCACACCTGGCTTCCCCTATATCATCGTCCCCTACATACTCAGCCCATCACTTACTTCATTCCACGCACACCAGCTTTTTGCTACTCCTTCAACAAGCCCTGCTTATTCCCACCTTGAGACGTTTGCACTTGGAGTTCCCTCCATCTGGAAAGCTCTTTTCTTAGAACCACACAATTCCCTCCCTCATGCACATAGGTTCTCTAACTCAAATATCACCACCTTCAAGAGGCCTTCTCAGATAACTCTGTAAAGTACCATCTCCCTCAGTCTCTATCCCCTTTCCCTGCTTTATTTTTCTTTATTGGTGTGATGCTAATCCTATATGATAAAAGGCTAACATGCAAATCGACCGAACGGCGGAACAACTGGTCGCTATGATGCACACTGACCACCAAGGGGCAGATGCTCAATGCAGGAACTGCCCCCTGGTTGTCAGTGCGCTCCCACAGGGGGAGCGCTGCTCAGCTAGAAGCCGGGCTCGCGGCTGGTGAGCACAGCAGTGGTGGCAGGAGCCTCTCCCACCTAAGGATGTCCAACTGGTGGGGAGCGAGCCTAAGCCGGCAGTTGGACATCCCCGGAGGGCTCCCAGACTGCGAGAGGGTGCAAGTCGGGCTGAGGAGCACCCCCCCCCCCCCGAGTGCATGAATTTCGTGCACCAGGCCTCTAGTCCTATATAATAAAAGGCTAATATGCAAATCGACCAAATGGCAGAACAACCGGTCGCTATGATGCACACTCACCACCAGGGGGCAGACACTCAATGCAGGAGCTGCCCCCTGGTGATCAGTGTGCTCCCACAGGGGGAGCACTGCCCAGCCAGAAGCCAGGCTCACATCTGGCAAGTGTAGCGGTGGTGGCGGGAGCCTCTTCCACTTCCGCAGTAGCGCTAAGGATGTTCAACTGCCAGCTTAGGCCCGGGAGCAGGCCTAAACCATCAGTCGGATATCCCCTGAGGGCTCCCAGATTGCGAGAGGGTGCAGGCCAGGCTGAGGACCCCCCCCCAAGGGTATGAATTTCATGCACCGGGCCTCTAGTATTACATATGCATATTGTCACTGGTTTGTTTTCCATCACGCTGAAAGAAAAGCCTTCTGAGAGCAAGGACCCCAGACCTGCGCTGACCCTTATGTCTGTGGTGCTGAAAACCATGCATAGCAGTGGCTCAGGAAGGAGCTGAGGTTTGAAAACATGGATGATTACACTTCAGCCCTTCAGGGCTGTTTGGGATATGCTGTGTCTTGTGTTTTTGAACTCCAGTGAGGCCTGTGCAATGAGATGTGTTTCATACCTAAAAGCATGTTGTCAATGAAATCAAGTATAAAAGTTGTTTTTCCTTTATATGGCATTGTAGTCATTCATTTTGATGTGACACTGACATAGTTTTTATGTCATTTCCTTTTTATAACACAATCTGCATAATTTAAGGACAACTCCGTAGGATTTGCACAATTGAAAGCAATGCCGGAAAATGTTTTCCAAGAGTCTTATGATTTGCAATCCTCACCCGCTCTGTCATTTTGATGTGCCTTGTGTACAGGCATGAGGTGAAACATGTACACCACATGCGGTCGACACTGGTGAGAGGACCAGGAGCCGACGTTTAAATGTCCAGACACAGAACAACACACTGACTGTTCCCTTTATTGCTGTCAACAACGCTTGGCTGCCCCCATATTCAATGATACTCAGGAAACTCACAGAATTAAAAGGCAGCAGCCTTTTTCTAGCTATTCCCCACTTAAACTAGCCACTTAAGGACCTAAAATCCTTCATTATGGCTCTATTTAGAAGCAAAATATGTAAATTCTCATCTTTCTACAGCAAAGACTGCCCACCAAAAATCAGAGTGAAATGTGTTTAGATCAAGTAAAATAATTGAATTGAATCCCAAATTACAAATAAATGACAACAAAAGTGGAGTTTTGGGAACAGAGCTTAGAAATTTACATCAACTCTCTACCAACAGTGAAATAGGCCCAGTCCTAACAACATGTTCCAAAGACAACCTTTTTCAGCAATCTAATAAGTTAAAAAGCAAGTATAGAAAAATTTTATTTAAAAAAGTAAAAATATAGTTAACAACAGTCAAATACCCCCTACTTAAAACTGGAGCAAAAGTCACTTCTGTTGTAATAAAAAACCATGAATTTATCTTAACACAGTGGTCGGCAAACTGCGGCTCGTGAGCCACATGCGGCTCTTTGGCCTCTTGAGTGTGGCTCTTCCACAAAATACCATGGCCTTGGTGAGTCTATTTTGAAGAATTGGCGTTAGAAGTTTAAGTTTAAAATATTTGGCTCTCAAAAGAAGTTTCAATCGTTGTACTGTTGATATTTGGCTCTGTTGACTAATAAGTTTGCCGACCACTGTCTTAACATTAACAAAACACAGAAGTTTTGCAGAATTATAAAACACTGTTGAATCATTCCATGAGTGTAATCACAATGTTTTTAATTATATGATGAGAGATTATTTATAAGAATCAAATATACAGATTCTACCATTCATACTACGATGTTCAGCAAATACAGGAAAGACCTTGGTCCACAGATGTGCTCGGATGGGGGAAGGCCAAGAGGAATGAACTATTTAGAGCATGTTTTCCTTTAAATATTGCCATCATTAATTTCTTTGCAAGTCAAGAGCCTCGTATAATAATACTCACTTTATTGTTGGGTATTAAAATGACCTGAATGTGCCAAAAAGAATTGGTCAGATGCCACAAAAAGCAGTCAAATACTAAGATTTAAAAAGCCAAGGGGCATGGAAGAATCTAGTCTCAGAGAGCCGGAAGACTCTACAATCTGATAGTCCCTTTTTAAGAAAAAAAAATACGAAGTTTTAAATGTAGAATTGGTATGGGGGTGTATTTAATATATAATTGAGAAAATAAATTCTACAACTGAAACTGACAAATACCACACAGAGCATAGAAATCTAACAATGACCAATATTTTTATTAACTAAGTAACTAACATAGCTCAAGAAGACTCTTTTCCTTTATTTTTCGGCTGGATGTTCTTTAATCACCTCTTCTTAAGACAAAAGAGTTGCATATAGTCTACATATAGAATGGAAAGATAGTTCAGTCCTCCCTCTGGCACAGCTGATAGAGAGATGCTGCATTAATGGATATATTCCTGACCAGAGAGAACTTCCATTTGAGTCGATGTTGCTAAGAACCAAATTTCCCACTTTCAGTGCCACACAGCTAATGAAATTCTCACCAACTGGCCACTGGCCCCATCCATGTCAAACCTTATTTCTCCTCCCACTCCCTCCCACTTCAGGGAACAGGCGAAGAACACACTGCAGGAAGGCCCCCTCCCAAAACCTCAGGGCCAGGAGGTGGCACAGTGAGTGGCACAAGTATTCCCAAAGCGTTCCTGCACCAGGATAGCTAGCAATGCTCAACGACACATGGAGGTGACTGTGAGTCATACCGTGTATCCCACCGCACCCAAGGTAAATGTACTCCCATCTCACCTTCACTTCGAGTTATTGCAAAATTGCCCAGGGCTTTATACAGCTTTATTCATAAATACCAAAATCAGAAGCAACCAAGATGCTCTCAGTAGGTGACTGGATAAATAAACTGTGGTCCATCCAGACAACGGACTATTACTTGGCGTTAGAAAGAAATGACTTATGAAGCCATGAAAGACGTGGAAGAACCTTTAAGTGCATGTCACTACGTGGAAGAAGCCAATGAAAAGGCTACATTCTATATGATTATAACTACAGTGTATGACTTCCTGGAAAAGGCAGAGCTATGGAGACAGTAAAAAGGTCAGTGGATGCAGGTGCTGGGAGAAGGGAGGGAAGAATAGGTGGACCCCAGAGGATTGTTAGGGCAGTGAAATTCTCCAGCATGATGCTAGGATGGTGGATACCTATCATTACACATTTGTCCAAATCTATAGAACGCACAACACCAAGAGTGAACCCTGATGTGAACTATGGGCTTAGGGTGATTATGATGTGTCAGTGAAGATTCATTGGTTATTACAAGTACACCACTCTGATGTTGATAGTGGGGAAGGCTGTGCCTGTGTAGGGACAGGGGGTATAGAGAAGATCTTTGCACAAAGATTTGAACCTAAAACTGCTCTAAAACAATAAAGTCTATTTATAAAAATTGTCCATGGCTACTCCAATGACTCAGGATGAGGGAAAGTGTAGCAGAAGAGAAGGTGGAGAGTAAGTGACTAGGGTTAAATATTTTATTTCTGCCAATTTTACAAAAATATATGTCGATGTGAATACCTGTTGGAGGTCTCTCCCCGGGCCTCGGGAGGTTCCCTTACAAGAGGGGTCCTGACAGGGGAACCAGTAGTTGCACAGCCCACCTACTGCATTCTGGAGGTAATGATTAGAGAAGAAGGTGCTGAGCTAGGAGAAGAGCACCTTGGATGGAAGCCGCAAAGCGAGTCAGCACAGAGGCCTCTCCTGCATTACCCCGCCCGCCTCACGCAAGCTGCCCAGAAAGTGGGCGTCTATGTCCGGGACAAAGAGCATCCAGCGAGAGACTGCTGGAAAGAAGCAAAAAAAAAAAACATGTTAAATCTTACTATATTTCCATTTTTGTAGGGAAAATGGTCAAATATCAGCAATGTCATAAAGATTAACTAGTAATAATTAATGAAATTCAATGTGTGCTTACCATCTGCTGTGTTATTAGCATCTCCTAGGCACCGTTATGGGATGACTTGTAATCCCCCAAAAAAGAGATGTTGGGCTCCTGACTCTCAGAATCTCAGAGTGTGATCCCATTTGGAGGTAGAGTTCTTACAGTTAATGAAGTTAAGATGTTAGGGGGGGGGGGTGCTAATCCAATATAAATAGTGTCCTTATAAAAAGGGGAAATTTAGACACAGACATGCCTAGGAGGAAGATGATATGAAGAGACAGGGGGGACACCATCTACAAACCAAGGCCGCCAGAAGCGAGGAGAGACCTGGAGCAGATTCGCCCTCACAGCCCTCAGAAGGGGCCCACACCTTGATCTCAGACTTCCAGCTTCCAGACCTGGCAGACAATACATTGCTGTTTACGCCGCCACCGGGTCTGGGCTGCGTTGTCATGGCAGCCCTGGGGAAGTAACACAGGCAGACACTCCTTCAGGCCTCACCCGGGCTCCCACAAGGTGAGTGCCTTTAGTGTTCTGTCTCAGATGGAACACCGTGGCTCAGAGGAGCTAAGAACAGCGCCCAAGATCACAGAAGTAGCAGGGGATGAAACTGGGCTTTGAATGTCTAACTCCAAGTCCATGTTCATGATCACCAGGCATTGCCAGCTCAGTGGACTTGTGTTTGCATTCAATAATCTCCATTGTTAATTAGCAACCTCCATGGGTGATAGAAAGAACATCGTCAAGTCCCTTCAAGCCACTTGTTCTCTACAGGACTATTTCTTAAGAGCCCACTGCAACCCTGTTTGCAGGCCAGGAAGTTCTCACTTGAGGATAAGTGACACCAGAAACAAAGAGCACTTAATGTGAATGCAGGAATAGATAATAATAATGGCGGGGTAGTTCCGAAGACTTCCTTCTGGGGAAAACTAAGAACACATGAATTTTTAGGATGAATAAAAATGGACATTTAGAAGCAGGGCAATTACTAAATTTCTGAATAAAATTATCTGACACCATTTATTTCATGTTTGGTTCTCAGAGCATGGTTTTAACATGTGCAGAGAAAATGTTAAAGAGACCATTGGTTTTCCCCAGTGGGCATCTCTTTTCCTCAGAGGTTCAGAGCTTTTCCTATTGAGTTTTTCTTCTTCAGGCATTAGACTCAAACATCAGAAGTTTAAGTTTAAGTTTAGTTTAAGTGATCAGTGTGCTCCCATCTATTCTTTATCCTTATTGAGTTTTTCTTCTTCAGCTCTGAGGTAGGTTAACTCTCCCAGAATCTCATTTTTAATGGTGTTGGATAAGATGTTGTTAGTTGATATGGGGATATATATATAGGAGGAGGAGGTATAGTTGAATACACTTGGGGAACTTGCAAGAATTCTCTGGGACTGTAACATACCAAAAATGTGCATTTTGAACCTCTTATGAGCAAAGCACAATAAGCGGTGATTTCCAAACATTGTTTATTTGATGGTAAAACTATCTTTTCCAGCATCTAATAGGATCAGTGTTCCAAAGAGCACACTTTAGGAAATGCTGACTTAGAAAGCCCTTTCTGCACATCTGACAAAGATGATACTTTAGTTAACTGAAGGTGAATAACCACACATGCTATAACTCTAGGAGATCCAAATTAGTGTGACTTCGCTCTGTTTAAATAACAATGGCCAGAGGCTTAACTTCAAATGGTTTTGGAAACCATTATAGGAAAAGCACTAGACTCAACGGAGATGGGTTAATCCCTAAGGTTCCTTGTGGCAGGGAGAAAAGAATTAATGGAAAGGGAAGACACTGAGGACAGGAAGGGGAGGGTCCCGTCCACACTGCACCTTTAAAGCCAATCAGCTCAGAAGTCAAGGGACTGAACACGGACTCTGCCCTTCTGTGATGCCTGGTCTAGCTCACAACAGCATAGGGCCAATCAAGGGGCAGACTTTTTTGCAAAGGAATTAACCTATTTTAGGTTTGTTTGTTGTTTTAACCCTTTGCACTCGCTTGCTTTTTTCTCGATTCCTTTATTCTACTCGGGATTTAATTTTTTAAATACCCCAGATTTTACAAAGCGCGGCAGTAGAATAAGAAACTGCAGTTTCTTTTCATACAAACTTATTATTTGGATTTTTTTATATTTCAAATTATTGATACATTCAAAGAGTAATTTTAATCTCGACATCCGAGTGCAAAAGATTAAGATTATCAACCCTTAGGCAGGGTAAAAGCAGATTTGGAGAAAGGAGAAGAGGCACTAAGAGAAAGACATGGAAGATGTCAAGTCCATGATGGATGAGCAAAGCCAACAAGGAAGAAAGGAATGCTGGGCCATTCCCATCCATGGGAACCACCACCGCCCTAGACAAGATACTCACATGATTCCCTTATTTAGTTACTCAATCCCACAGTTAGCAGAGGCTCTGTATCAATATCGTGTTATTAAAAGATATCAACTTTAAACCTTCGTATCTCTTCTTTTTACCTGTTATTTATCATTTCTACCCTGCTCACGTTCTCGGGAGAAGGGTTGTCTTACATTATTAAATCCTATAGAAAGATTCCAGGTAAAAGACAGATCAAAACCAATTAAGAGGCAGGCATCTGGATTTAATTAGTCACTGCAACTGCGCACTCCAACAGGCTTCCGTTCGCTGACACTGGCTTCCTGGTAAAAGGAAGCGGCCAACTTCATTGAAAAGAGATTAATTTCACTTCCAGGTACTATATTCCAGGAAGAGATTAATTTTACTTCCAGGTACTGTATTTCTGGCATATTTATATAAAAAGCAGTAAGTAATGAGAGTCCTCACCTCGAATGTTGGTGCCACCCAAATTCTTCCTGTCCCCTCAACCCAAACTCTGCATGTGGCCCTCTGGGAGGGGCTTCCTGGCCCTGTGCTCACTCCAGAAGGGAGCTGCAGGGTACAGAAAACTCCAGATTCATCTGCCTTCTCTGGAAGGGAACACTTGGGACTTGGGGTACCTTTCCCTTAAGAGGAGCTTTGGATCTGGATACTGAGCCCAGCGAGCAGCTGGGAAAGGGATGAGGGGGGAGAGCTGAAGCTTTAAGCTGGCTCTGTCCTAGTGGTTCTGTGTCACCTGGGGGCAGGAGTTGAATGGAGAGGACTCAGGCCTGGTCACTTCCTTGTGTTGTCTCTCTCAGGAACGCCACGCTGGTAGGTTGTAGGATATACTAGTATACAGTTATACTAAAGATGTATGAAGACGCAGAACTACTCATCATAGAAATGCTTCCTAAATAACACCGCAAAAAAGCTACAAGAGAAACCTTAACTCATCATCATCCCAGTGCTTACATGGCATTCTACCGTTCTCTTTCACTAACTCTCCCCATCCCAGGACGTTATCATGCCACCACCTAAATTGGGAAATATTTGGATGTTGACTTGTTTGTTTGTTCTAGTCAATGCAGGGAAAGATTTTAAAGACTCTAGAAGAATGAATAGGCAAAATTTCCTTTAGACATCTCCCTCAAATCAAACCTCAGTTGACCTTTGGGCAAATGCTAGACTGTTTTTAGAGGTGACATCCCTGCCAAGGGTCTCAGTGTCAGTAAGTTATGAAGACACCTCAAGAGGAGTCTCTGAGTCTTTGATGCCAGAGGCAGAACTGAAATGCTACTGAGAAGACAGAGAAGGCTTTATGGAATGCCTGCCAGAACCGCACACAATGTGAACCAGAATGGCCTAGAATAGGGATTCTCAACCTCAGCATTATTGACCTGCACGGGGCATAAATTCTTTGGTTTGTGAGGGTGAAGAAATGGTGGAGGGAGGAGGAGGGAGGTCGGCCCCCTAGAAGTAGGCAGGAGAGCATTCTCAGATGAGAACCACTGGCCTAGACATAGGGCCAGAGCCTTTCACAAAAACTGGGCTTAAAATTTGCCAAATGTTAATTTAAATTAGATGAATTTTGGGTTGCAGTGCCAAGATTTCTGGGTCAAAAAAGAAAGAAAGAATTTTGGCCTGAAATTTTTCAAGGTTAAGTCATATTAGTTGGCTATATCAATAGTTTCTAAATCCCCAATATGGCCCCAGGTGAAATTTTGATTTTCAATAGCTCTAAATTCCGATGAGCCCCCTAGGATGTTAGGTACCCCAAGTCAGTAGCCCCAAGAATACAAAAGTCATCTTTAATGTGAGTAGAGCTTCATATTTTATCCAGAATACTCATTATGTTACTCAACTCTGAATGAGTGGTTCATTTAGAACTATCCGGTTAGGGCTGAGTTCAATTCAACTCGGAGAAATCTTGGCCAACCAGAGTAATTTTAATTTTCCTGTGGTTGCTACTGATCCTTTCTGATAATAACCAGACAATGGGCTCACTGGGGTTTAACACCCATCCCTCTGGGTGAGATTAAGATTACATCATCCACATAGGAGTGCCTTCCTGGTTCCCGAGACAGGCTGAGAAGCATCCAAATTATCTAATTGCTACATTGGTAAATACACATTTAATAGAAGAATGGCACTATCTCACAACGCTTAAATGGATTTTGACTTCCCCCAAAAAATTCTTTCCCACTTAGATTTTGACAATAGTATTTGCGACTTTTGGACTTTGAGAGACAATAATGACCAGCGATATATGAGGAGGTTTTACAGACTGGCCCGTAACAAAATTTCTATCCACATCTTAAAGACGAATAAAACAACAATAAACCTCAAGAAAAGCTTTGTGTGTTTCTTACATCATTTTATCAGCAGCGATCAGGATGAAACTAGTTTTGCATAAAATCCAAACCATTTCAGGATTAAGATAAACACAGGGCTACAAATTGCATAAATGTCCCACAGAGTGCTGACTCTGTAATCTGTGAGCAATTAAGATCCCCCCTTTTTGAGTCTATCCTGATGGAATAATACCTGAAGAGTTAATTTAGCAAAAATTGAGGCCCATTCCTCGGGAGAGACTCTAAAACTCTGTGGGACAGAAAGAAATCACCTCCTGGGACACATTTAAAGAGAATGAGGGGCTTTTAACAGGCAGTTGGTTTATTGCATTCCAAACAAGAGGCCAGGAAATGTGTAACACACGGCAGGACCCTTGTAGGGAAGTCCAGCAAAATCAGTCATCTGATTGTCAACAGAGATTGTGCTCCTGTGCTCACAGTATCCATTGCTTGGGTGGCAACGCCCCCCAATACTATATTTGTTATCATTTCAGACAAGCAAACCCCAAGTCTCCCTCTAAAATCCATTATAACCTGATTTTTGGAAAGGATAAGTAGCTTATGAAAAATTTGAACTTAATACGTTTACATATGACTCATCTAAGTTCCGTTTACTGTATTATGTCCATCACGCGGCCAGGCTGCAGGGCTTCCTGGCAAGCTTTATGCAGCAAGGAGACAGCCTGGCCCGTCCCCTGCCCAGAACAGGCCTTTCTAGGCCAGTGGTCCCCAAGCCAGGGCTGAGGACTGACCATCTCGGAATCACCTGAGCACCTGCTTACAAAGCAGATTCTGGGTCCCCACCGAGATGGACTAAATCTGAATGTGGGAGGAAGAGTCCCTGGGATCTACTTTAACAAGCATCCAAAGGTGAGTTTGGGGAACACTGGAACTTAACCCTCAAAAGATTGATACTTGAAACTTGATTTCCTTCGTAATTCCCATATGTCGGTAGTTCCTGTAGGCTTTTGGGCTGTTTGGCCAGTCATGGTGGCCACATGTGGGGTGCCAGAGTCAGTTGCTATCTAAAAACCCCATGCTCACAGCCGCTCCTTGTTTCCACTCTCCACCATAGCCACCCCTTCTTGAGGCACTGTTTTCCATTAAACTACACACACACACACACTCACTCACACACACACACACACACACACACACACACACTCACACACACACACACACACACACACACTTCTAACAGAGAATAAAATTCTTACCTGACTCATTTCTCGGGATGAATCTGCGCTGTGACCTTTCTAGAGATGTTCGTTTGACCCTGCGAGTAGTGTCACATTGACCAGAGAAAACCCGAGCTTGGCCCCTTCTTCTCTTACCTTCCAATAACAATAATTATTTCATTTTATTAAGAGACTCTCCATTCCTCCCTGAAAGGCTTACAGAACTACTTACCACATGCACTTGACATTAGTGCAGCTCTGGAACATCAGCTATGTGTTCTGATAAATAAATAGCACTTTCTCTCTTTCTTATTAGCCATCCTACAATCTACAGTTACTGTTGCCAATAGTGAGATCTATAACCAAAAAAATGGAATATACCTTTGTGAAAAGGAACTGTGTGTGAGGAATGATCAAATACCTTATTCCCAAGCCTTTACATCATGCCACCTGGTCCAGGTCGTCTGATTAAAGAGATAGCATCCTTCAGAAGGATGACACAATCGTCAAGGAAAAGAGACTTTAGAAACTTCTGCTCAAGTGATCAGTTTAAACCACATCTTTTTTGACAGAGAACTGTAATGTATGCATATGTAAATCTTCCTCCCAATGTCAGCCAGTTACAAATTATTATATTCACTTTAGATCACACAAATCAAATACCATCTCTGACTTCCAGGAACTCCAACTAAGATTGTGTTGTGTAGAAATCAGTCTTCCATAGCTTACAAAGTTCAAAACTAGGACCCCATCATATGCTACAGCTCGTGAATGTGGCTGTGAGGCAGAGCCCAGTGAGCTCCCGGGTGTATGGATATGCATAAAAGGCAGACCACACAGCACCTGCTAACCCATCCCTGGGAAGTGTCTGCCACAGCAGCACCACTGCAACGACTGTGGCCAGGAAATCACTAAACTCTATTGGTAAAAGAGGGGTTGTGTGATCGAATTCATTTAGAAAACACAATCGATTCTACCCCTGGTAGTCCATTGCTAGGGCTCCCATAACAAGGTACCAGAGACTGGGGGAGTGGGAGGGGCTTCAACAACAGAAATTGATTTTCTCACAATTCCTGAGACTACAAATCCAAGATTAGGGTGTGGGCAGGATTGATTTCTTCTGAGACCTCTCTCTTCTTGGCTTGTAGAGAGCCATCTTTACCCTGTCTTCACATGATCTTCCCTTTGGGATTGTCCTCGTCCTAATCTCTTCTTCTTATAGTGACAAGAGGTCACTGTGGATTAGGGCTCACTCTATGACCTCATTTTACCTTAATTACCTCTTTAAAAACTCTATCTCCAAATATAGTCACATTCTGGAGAGGGTTAGAATTTGGGGGTGACACCTTTTATCCCATAATAGCCCCCTTTCTTCAGAATCTCAAAGCGTATTACCCTAGCAAGGAAAGCTCATATCAGAATAATAAAAGGCCAGAGGCATCACGACCAAAACGACCAAACGACCGGTCACCAAGAAGTGCATGGAGCAACTCTTGGTCCCTTCCCCTCAGCCCACAGGCTCTGATTGCAGCAAGGCTGGTGGCCGGCAGGCAGGCAGGGCGGGTGGGTGGGGCATGCGCGGGTGGGAGGGGCTTCGAGAGTGGCGGGGCAGCGGGATGTTGGGCGGGGCCGCATGATTTCATGCACTGGGCCAATAGTAGTAAAGAAAATGCTAACCTTGTTTGAGGTACCAATGGAGATTCTAACTCATGGATACAGAGAGAGGCCTAGGCCAGACTCGTCCAAACACCTTTGGGTGTGACACTAATGTTGCGGTTGGTCCCCAGTGGAGGAACACCGGTCTGTGTGAATCTTCAAGTGTCTTAATCAGGAAGTAGACACCGTTGGTTGCATCTCTATCTAAAACCCTTCCTATCTGGTCCCAGGAGACGACTGCATCCCACTCCTCTCAAAGTCCTGACACCGAACTGAGTGCCCTTTTGTTGTCCCTTCTAATTCTAAAGAGAAAAGGGTTCCAAAGAGCAAAGGAAATGTTGGCACCACCTACCATCTATCTGTCTACCCCGATAGATCTGGCCAAACCCCAATCACAGGACACAGAGCCCAAGGCCAGTCCAACAAGGACGGCACAGAGCAGAAAGCTACTTGAGGGCCAGTGCTGGGGACCCAGGCATTGCTTTCAGGGCTGCAACCGTAGTCCAGAAGGTTCCACCAGTCATTGCTGCTGAAACAAGGATTGAGGTGTCACATACGTACCAAGGATCTTTTCACAGAAAGAGCCAGGCCCCAGGCTGGCAAGGAATAAGGATGAAGCTACAGAAAGATGGTCAGTTCAGAAAAGATCAGAAAACAGTACAGTGGGATAAACGGAAGAAGCAGAAGGAAAGAAATACGGGAGAAATTAAGATGTACTTGTGAAACTGCGAAATACATTATGCTGTATTAGCAGTAATTTCAGTGACTGCTCACTTAGGAAAGGTTTTCTTAAAAAAGAAAAATAGAACAGCATTTTCTTAGTTGAATAATAATCGAGACCATTTTAAATGCTTGATTGTGTTTCTTGCTTTTTGACATTGTTTGTATTTGTTATTTGTATATATTAATACATAAGTAGATTTTAAATAACTCCTACCTGGGAACCATTTTTAGAAATTTTGATTTGTTTCTTTGACATTCCTCTTTTTAACTAGACTACTGAACTCTGTAAAAACTGCTTAGGGATACATTATGATTGTAACGAATATCATAGCTAACAATGAACATTAAAATAATGAGTGTTTTCTTTTAAATTATAACACATTCTTCTAACACGGGAAGTGCTAAGGGTTCCTTCAGCTAAAAAATGTGCTGCTCTTGCTCATTAATATTCATTATTGACTATTTTTACATCCTTCTTTACAGCATGATACCCAGGGGCTGCTGGGGGTTCAGGAGGCCTGAATGCCACAGAGTGTAGTGCAAAGCATGTCTCCTCTAGCCCAGATGTGGACCTCAGCTCCCTACTCCTGTCACAACTTCAACAAAACAGTTCAAGCAAATCCCTCGGGCAGAAAAAGCCCTCCTTCTCTCCTCCCTGTGCTGAATCACTGTGGACATGCCCAAAGTTCAAACCCAGCCGTCTCAGCCTTTCTCTGACTCAAGACTTTTATTTCTTTTCAGCTAGAAAGCATTGGCCTTAGGCAGTGGTCGGCAAACTCATTAGTCAACAGAGCCAAATATCATCAGAACAACGATTGAAATTTCTTTTGAGAGCCAAATTTTTAAACTTAAACTTCTTCTAACACCACTTCTTCAAAATAGACTCGCCCAGGCCGTGGTATTTTGTGGAAGAGCCACACTCAAGGGGCCAAAGAGCCGCATGTGGCTCAAGAGCCGCAGTTTGCCGACCACGGGCCTTGGGGATCATATTAAGTCAGCAAAATTTAGAAAGAGCACTGAACATAGAGTCAGAGGCGAAGGTTCCAGACATAATGGAGTCTCTAACTTGTTTTTGTGGTAAGAAACCTCCCTAGACCACATTCTCTCCCATACAGACAGGAATCGCACCAGCTCTGCTCCTTCACGAGGCTGCTGGGAAGCAAAGATATGGCAAAGCATTTGGCACAGGTGACGGAGAGGTAAGAGGAGACAGACATCAGCTCTAGCCTGTACCAATATCCCCGCTGGTCCAGAGGGCTCTGTCCCTGTACAAGCAGACCCCGAGTCCTCTACAAGGAACCCCAGAAGGCTGGTTTCCTGGCCACCCACCTGCACGAGTGGTGAGCCAGCCACGTTCTGTCAAAGACCCGTCTGCTGCCCCCAGGCAGTGAACTGAGGTGTCTCCATCTAAGATCTGCCCATTAGCAGCGCTCCTGTTTTATGGGCTTTCAGTCATTGTACTCTGGTTTCAGCAGCTGGGACTGGTTTAGTCAAAAAGAGGGCTGTGCAGGAACTGTGTCAAACAGATAGCACGGGGCCTGGTATTTTGAGATACATTAAAATTCTCTTTGAGCATGAGGTGAGGGCCCCAAGAAACTCAGGCCATTTCCTACGGCTGAGCGAATACTGATAAGAGCATTATCCAATTAATAAGGCAAGAGAAGGAAATAGTCAAGTCTGATGGAATTGGACAAATAACCCAGCTACAAAAAATTATGAAATATAATGCAATTACAGAGTACGGTGCCCGGGTTCTGGCAGTATCAGATTCTTCTCCTTCTTGAATCAACGATAATCTAGAATTTTAATGCATACTAGCCTCATGAGTAACCAAACACTGTAGGCAACTAAAAATCAAGACAATGCCCATACAAACATGTGTGTGTGTGTGTGGTACACACAGCCTCCCTTTAGATTTTTATGGATCATTTTCACAATGCCCATGGACACACCCCTGCCCTCCTCATCAAACCAGAGAAAGCACTCCAATTAATGCCAGCCCCCAAAAACCCAATTCTATAAACCATGGAGAAATTCATATTCCACTGATGTTTTCTTGGAGAGATAGGGAAATGTTTCATCATAGAGTCCACACAGCAGGAAAGGATAAAGTTTCTCAATATATTTTCCCTCCTCCACTCCTAAGTTTCTTCTCTCCCCTACTAACCTGACCTCTCCCCACTCCTCATGCCCTCTACTCAGAAACAACGTGGATGGACTTGGTGGACAGGCTGGCAGGGTTTCTCTTGAAAGCCCAGATAGTAAGTCTGGGCTCGGTCTGGCTCTACACTTTGATAGGAGCAATGACAAACTACATTGCACCCAAAGGTTGACACTGAGTCTTGACACCATGCCACATGGAGCAGTGAAATGGCTCTGAGTCTAAATAGGTGAAGAATAACTTAAGATAGAGTAAGGTCTTCAAGTATCATATCCAAAAAGAAAGCAGGTGTTTGGGTTGTTGTGCTCATGAGTAAAACTGGGTCCAGTTGATTTTACTTCCATACAAAAACAAACACGTTAATACCTTGGAGTGTCCCATCATGAACCCTACAACTTCACCAGGCAGGGACGTCCCTGGTGCTGTGAGTGGTTAGTGAAACACAGAAGATTCTTGGGAAGATAAGTCCTACATTCGGTGGGAGGCTAAACTCTAAGACTGAAAAGGCAATGGAGAGCTGAGCAAAGGGTGATATGATTTTTTTATATTAGAAAGATCTGTGAGAGATTTTGAAAGAGAAAATGTTTTAAGTCGCAAATGAAAGAATCAGAGGCATCATGAGCTATCATAAGACCAAGATGGAGAATTATTACTCCAAATGAAATTTGATTTGACAAAAACAGCATAAGAAAATAGTGTTTCCAAGGTTTGTATCCACTATCAAAGTCTCCAAGATAAGAACTTCCTTCATGACTAGCATCTTTAATGACAAGCAGATAAAGGCTTCTGCATCAGAGGTTTTAGAACACCTTTCTGTCAGAATGAGCCCTCACCCTAACGTTCTGTGTGGGATACTCAATTACAGCAGTGTTCACGATCCAAACCGGTGGGGTGTCTGATCTGCTTACACATATTCCAACCAGCAGCTGGAGAGATTTCTTCACTGTACGTAATTAAAGTAGCGCTCTCTTATACCATATTGTAATTTCTAAAGGGGTCGTAAGCTACCTGGCCACATAGAACACTGTCGCTACAAAACCCTTATTTAAAAAGTTCAAAGACGCCAGCCATCCTCCTTCTTGGTTCATCATCACCTGAGAGTTCTTTCCTGTTTGAAGTTATGGAGGAAAGGGCCATGTCTCCACCAGCTCCGAAATGTCTATCCGGCCAGGTGCTTTCCCTGGGCAGTATCAGTGTGTCTGCTCTATTCTAGATCTTCCCCCCACACACAACCCCCCGTCTCCTCCTTTTCCTTTTCTGTGTGACTAAGAGAAGGGTCTCTGCCCTGAAGATCCATCTGAGAATCCCGGGGGAGTGATGCAAGCATTTGCCAACCCATCCGGAACTCCATGGGCTTTGTTCGAGGGTGGTGATGGCTCCTATTTCGGTTTGCCCTGGATATGTGGCCACAGACCCGTGCCACCCAGCACCCCCTCCACGCATGATGGGTCAGGCACCTGTTGCCAACTGACTTTTACCATTTAAGGAAAAGGCAAGAAACATGTTTTTCACCATCGGCTATGAAGAGACTCTTCACCTTCTACTGGACGGCGTTCTGAGGGAGGGGAAGAAGGTGACAGATGTGGTTAATAGCCTACGTGGCTTCCTCTGGTCTGGCCAGGAGCAAGTCCGTCAAACCTCCTGTAAATGGTAAATTCATGTCTATGGAACCAGCGAGGGGCATCAGTAATAAAAAACATAACCTCGCTGGTGAAAACTGAAATATGTTGGCACCTTTGCAAGGGTTGAAAAGAGGGAATGAAAAAAGAAAAGTCTGAGCTTTCTGTATTTTCTTTTTGTATTTCAGTCAGCAAAGGGATATTTCTTAAACTTAACAGAGGGTGACCCCAGATTTGTTTAGTCTGGAGGAATAGCCGGCCCGTAAGTACAGGAAGTAATACTGTCCACGCCAGAGCACAGGTGCCTCGGCTGACTGAGGCCACAGCGTTTTTAGAAAGAGCAAGAGGTTAAACATCAGGAAACACTGCAGCCATGGCGTCCACTGAAACGCTGCGGCAGAGCCGAGATGCAGATTAAGGCCGGTGGTTTCTATAAGAGCTTTGGTTTGGGAGAGTTCCCAGCTTTATCTCCAAAGCCCTGATTCGAACCCACAATGTTCAGCAAGTCAGTGAGATTTCGTGCTTTCATCTGGGCACCTCGCCAACAACTACATCTCTTGATGCCATTCGGGACCTTAGGATCTTCACCATAGAACCCAACCACGCCATGGAACTCAGTGTCAAGGCCAACCCCTACCCAGAGGAGCACGTGTTCCACGTAAAGGCTCAATAAGAAGGTCAGAGGTGGGAAATGCTTGCTGGAACTGCACATTAGCTGTGACATTGAACACCCACCACAGTATCCAAATGCGACGGAGGTTTCGGAGGGAAACCTACGTGGTATGAAATGCAGCAATTACTGGTCTATTAATATAGGATGTTCGTTGCTATGAAGTACTTTCTCTAAAAGACAGGCTGGGGGGATTCTTACTGCAAAGGTAAGTAGCAACATTTTTTTCCAACCAGACAAGGATGCAATTAAGAAATTGGCTGGGGCACGAGGTAAATTGTCTCTGATGCAAACACTGTCTTTTAGGCCCAAAGCAAAAGCTAGCAGAACCAGACTGACTCGGTCTCTTGCCTACCATTTCAAGTTTGGAAATCAAAGAATTTTTCAAATCCCAGGATTAGTGAGGGACAAAGAAAGAAAATGGGAGTGAGAGAAAAGGAAGTAAAATTTTAGCAAAGATTTCCAGCGTCGTGACCTTCAGACACCAGGGCTGGAGGAAGAAGT
The DNA here is from genome assembly GCF_027574615.1 of Eptesicus fuscus. Taxonomy (NCBI): domain Eukaryota; kingdom Metazoa; phylum Chordata; class Mammalia; order Chiroptera; family Vespertilionidae; genus Eptesicus; species Eptesicus fuscus. The sequence continues at coordinate 92,612,929 of NC_072482.1, forward strand.
GGCTGTCACTCCATCACGCCCACACCCTAGTTGTGTAGCCGCAAGTAGAGCACATCCACCTAACCTGGGACGCCCGAAGGCTGCCAGGAGGTGGTCCCACACACCAGGTGAGTTTCTCCACGGGCCACCACCCAACCCCACCTCCACTGTCCCAGTTTTCTCTAGTAATGCGTCCCCCAGCGAGGCAGCCGGTTTTGCTTTAGGCCTATTTTAATGGCCAAGCCGAGATCACTGGGAAGTGAGGGATCCTCCCTGTGCACCCACCTTGTGCCCAAGGTGTTAAGGGCACCCAGGGCCCGCACCTCGTGCCAGCAGAGAGGCGGGAAGAGTTCCCCTACCCCCAAGGAGCTTTTCCTTTAAGAGTAGGGGACTCCAGGGGGAAGAGGCAGGCGCACACTTTCCGACACACAAAGTCTGTGATTGTATCTAAGATCGGCCTTAGTTCATTGCCAGAAGCTCAATGTGACTACTAATACTCTGGTTACATCTACCGAAGTGGCTATAACGCATCCCAAGATACATGATCACTGACCCACAAGGCCGCCTCCGTCCTCCGCGTGCCCATGGACACGGAGTTGCAGTGGTGCAAGCTGGGCTTTAGCGTCAGACACACTTGGGTTCGCAACCTCCTTCTCCCACCTTCTGACACAGCTGACTGAACCCCAGTTCTGGCTCCCCCTCTATATGACCTGGTGCATCCCTGTGCTTCTGCTTCCTCACCTGTAATCTGTCACAGCAGACAACCCACGCAAAGCATTTAGTACATAGTGTAGTACATGCTCAATTAAAATAAACTATTTTTACTCTGATTGTTATTAACTGCTTGTATTTGGCCAAGTGACTTTCCTTCTTTGAGCCTCAGACTGCTTCTCTGTAAAAGGGAGTTAATCATATCTGCTTTTACAAGAGTGCCGTGAGGTTCAAAAGAAATATAGGTAATGTGCCAAGCACAGTGCCTGACACAGAGTAAGGAAGCACTCGCCAAACCACAGAGCTCAGGGAGAAGGACAGGAGGAGGGGATGTGATGCAGGAGGGGGAGGCAGAGGAGGAGGGTTTTGATGTGAGAGTGTTGAAGCCACGCCAGGAAACTCACAGGCATCAGTCCTACCTGCCCATTCCCAGAAAAGGGGAGACCCGAAAACACCCATTCCCCCTCTCCTGAGCCCTGATGGAGATAGCAATCTCGCCAGATTGCTTCTCTTTCGCTAAATCAGTTTCAAGCCACAATAACCAAGATGGAGGGGTCTGTTCCCAAACTACATAGAACATATCTGCCCACATTCAGGGAATCGCGGCTGTTTAATTGTTGCTTCCTTCCCTCCCCCCTTTTCTCTAAGCTCTGCTGTGAGGTAGAATCTCAGAGAACTGACTCATCCGCCCGCCTTTGTTCATTACAGCTGTTGCTAGGAAGTTGTTATGTAAATGGCTCTGCTCCTCGCTCTCTGTTATGCTTTTTTCTTATTGTGAAATGGAATTAAGTGCTGGCCCCGTTGCTGAGTTTTCATTAGAGCCTTTCCTATTTTTCTCTCCCCCTTTCTCAGTCACTTTAGAAGTTAATCCTTTTCTATTTTAAGGACTTTAAAGGAGATGTAAAAACTCCTGAGTATCTTAAGGGAGGGGCTGCGTTTCAAAGCAGAGTGGGCCTCTCCCTCTTCATTGTGTCAGTATTTAGTAACTGGTTTCTTAATGCTCAAAACTCAAATGAGAACATCGCCATGGGTCACCCCCTCTCAGTCAAAGAACAAGTTCCCACTTGACACATGAATACGGCAGAGCTGAGCCACGTTCCACACACTTACTGAAGAGGAAACTCTCCCAGGCCGAAGGGGAAAGCAAACACTAGCACCGAAGAAAACCCTCACACAAATACCACAAAACCAGTTTGGCAAACATAGGACCAGGTGGTTGTTTGGTGGTTCGAGGGTTTTGTTTGGGGGGTGTGTGTGGTTTTTTTGCCACATTTCAAAAGGGACTTGTTGCACGTTCCAAAGTGCAGAGGCAGTATGATTTTGATGGTGTACCAAACATGTATGAAGATTTCAGAACCACCCAGCAGGCTTTCTAACCGGCGGAAGGGAAGCTGCACATTTTGTTTCAGGTACCTCTTTATAAATCATTGATTTTTGTAGAAATGTCACATTGGACTTGAAGAGAGGTCTCTCTTTCCCACGAACACACAGCAGACATTCCAGAAAATGGCAACATTTTTAGTTAAGCTTCCGAAAAGCCCCCGGAATTCAAGTCCCCTCCCGTCTTAAGCACATGACATCCAGCGACTTCAACTGTGCTCCCACCTCGCATCCCTGCACCTCAGGAGTTTTAAGCCTAAATCAAGCAGGGAATCTGCCCTGGCCTGCTGGAAGTGTGTGGGAAGAACAGTGGGAACCAACCGCTTACTCTTTAGTTTCCGTACACTGAGGAAAGGGGTCGACTGATTGCTGGAGGGAGTGAGGCCGGCACTGTAAGGGGGAAAAGACCGCAGGTTGTCACCTGTAGTTCTCAAGAAGCTTGAAACTTCAGCCAACTCTTCAAAGATGAGAACCAGAACTCTGAGATAAGAACCCATGTTCACATTGTGCAGCCAACCAAAACTATCCACAGTTTACCTAATTTCCTGCCATTAAAAACCAACAAAGAGCCCTAGCTGGTTTGGCTCAGTGGATGGAGCATCGGCCTGTGGACTGGGGGGTCCCAGGTTCGATTCTGGCCAGGGGCACATGCCCAGGTTGCAGGCTCAGTCCCTGGTGGGGGGTGTGCAGGAGGCAGCCGATCAATGATTCTCTCTCATCATTGATGTTTTGATTTCTCTCTCCCTCTCCCTTCCTCTCTGAAATCAATAAAAAATATATTTTTTTAAAAAAGCAAAGAGGAAAATAAAGAGAAGGGGGAAGAGGATGAGGGGGAGGAGGAGGAAGAGGAGAAAAACTGCCAAAGAAAAAGGATTGTCACAAGTCTAGATGTCCCCAACAGGAGTGAAATCAAATCTCAGAGACTCTGGGATTTTCCAGAGGGGAAATTTTGGAGACACAACCAATCAAATGATATATGTGGATCTTGTTTAATTCCTGATTCAAACAGTGAGAAGACAGTTTTTGAGACAATCAGGACAATTTAAGTATGGACTGGTATTAGGTGATACCAAAGAATTACAATTCATTTAGTTAGTGTGACTATGTGTTATGGTTACACAGAAAATGGCCATATTTTTCAGATGCATACTCATGTATGTACAAGTGAAATGAGACAAGAGCTGGAATTTATTTTAAAATACTTCAGCAAAAAGGAATCACTGAATTTGAGTGAGGGTATATGAGAGTTCATTATTACTATTTTCACTATTAATATTTCTGTATATGTTTCAGAATCTTCACAATGAAATACTTAATAGAGTTGCTCTTACTTAAAAATAGTTGTGAGTCAGTTCTAGAGCCGGGGTAGAAGGGTGACCCGGGCATTTATCTGGTGCAGAGAGGGAGAGACAGCCCCACTAACTGGTGCTTAAATAGCCCCATGGTCTCAGGCATCAGGGTAAAGATGGTCAATGGTCTTTGGTCAAGAAGACCACCCTCTCAGGAAGCATGTTGACTGATTACAACTTCTCCTCCCTAAAGGCTGAGCTCAATATTCTTATTAGCCTACTGTCACTTGTAAGACAAGAAAACTGGGGAAAGCCCATTAATGATAACTAAGTATAGCACAAAGCTCCGTGCAGAGGTGAGTAAGACAGGCAGTAGGTGTGGAGACAGGTAGAACTTAACGAATGCACGAGAGTGCTGGAGGTGCCCTATTAGAAGGAACAGTGGTGCGGAAGGGCACAGACTACCTACAGAATCAGAAGAGTTTCATAAAGGAGGTGACTTTTCAGCACCTCGCTGTCCAAATTGCTGCACTGTCTACAATACCTGGCATACTGTACGCTATCAGCAAATACGTATTGACTATTGTTGGACACCCTTGCCACTCCATCCTCAAAAATTGTTAGTGGCTCAATTCTGGAGACAAAAATGAAATCCAAATTCTTCAGCCAGTCATTCGGGCCCATCATGACCCCTCTTCCTCTCTAGCCTCACCTCCTCCAAATCCATCCCAGTGAGCCCATCTCTCTGAACCTTCTCCAACCCTGATCACTCAATATTTCCAGGTCATACCTGTACCCAGGCCAGTACTTTCAAATTGGGAAGAAAAGAGATGGATGCAGGTGCTAAGTGCTAGAGGGTCAGCAGCTGCCGGGGGAGTCAGGAGGGGATGGGTGGCATCCGCTACAGTCCTGACTGATCAAGAAGTAGGGAACTCTGTGAACAGGGAAGAAAATGTTTTCCATGATTGGGTCTCTGCACCCAAATAAAGTCTTCGGTAATCTGCTCTGCAGAGGCACTGCCGCCCTGCTTGGAGAAAGGCTCTGCAGCATCTCTTGGGCAGGAGTCCCAGGTAATCACTTGTAGAGTTTAGTTTCTGTCCTCCAAGCCCCAAACACTGTCTTGGTTTGCATTCCCCCAGAAGCAAATGTTAAAATCACAGGTTTGAGTGCATGCAAGGTGATTTGGGGGGTGGCCATGACTTGCAGGTGAAGAGGGTACATGACACAGGGGAGGTAAGAAGTCAATAAGGGGTATGTTGAGAAATTACAGCTGTGGGCCATTGGACTTACCCCCACTGGGAACTCAGAGACAGCCCTTAGAGCCCATCCTGAGAGCAACCCTTCTCACGGGTGAAGTAGCCAGGACACTCATCTATCAACTCCAGTCAATCACTGCTTGAACTTGGAGGAGGGCAAGGTCATTGTGATTTCCCAGCCTACCTGCCTGCTCCCACACATGTCCTAACAGCTCTGGCAGCCAGAGAAAACCCTCAGCCAACAAGTTGTTGTGTGGGAGTTGGAAGCTGGGCCAATATGCCTGCAAACTGTAAGTGCTGTAGGGTAATGAGCAGTTTTCTGATGTACACCCCCAGGTTTATACATACACATACATATATAAATCTGTAAAGTCATGTTTATTAAAACTCCAAAGATGGAAAAAAGTACTACAATGAGACAATCTTAGTTTCTGAATGAAATTCATCTTTGCATATTGCCTTTCTACAGCAGGAGTCAACAAACTAAAGACTACAAGCCAAATGTGGCCTGTTTTTATAAATAAAGTTTTATTGGAACACAGCTATACCCCATTGCTCCTTGTATGCCTCAACATCAGAGTAGTTGCCATGGAAACTATCTGGCCTGCAAAGCAAAAATATTTACTCTCTGGCCCTCTACATAGAGCACCCTCGTTTCCCTGTTGACCCTTTTCTCCTGGACCCATCATGCAAGACTAAGTTCAAAAACAGTCTCCTTTAACTCCCTCCATTTGTCCTTCTCCCCCTCAGAGAATGGTTTCCCAACTTGTGTGTGCATCATGCCATTTCCATCCTTAATGTGTCTCTTATACACTGCTTCACACATACTCGCTTTCACATGTAGCTCACCACCACCACAGAACTGAATTTTACTCATATTTACATGCCTCATGTCTAGACAGTTAACAAATGCACATTTACATAAAATGAATTCATTTGGAGAATTTGATCTCAACAGCCACATTGATCCAGCCCTGGGTGGGTTCCAGAAAGTACAGACAATTTGCTCAAGATCACACACGTGGCCAGCATCAGACCCAGCTCAATCCCCTTGCTTCTGGTCCAGAGTTTTCTGTTATGTATGGGCATAATCAGGCCGCATGACTGCCCCGACTATGCATGCGCTATATTTAACACATGGCATTTTAGGAAGAGCAGCTCAAGGGGATGATTTTAACCTTTACACCCTCTGACTGACTAGGACCATCTCACCTGGTGACTTTGTTCTCCGTATATGCAGCTCCAAAAACCCTCCTTCACCTCTAGCCCACAGCTCCCGAGATCAACCTCAGAGTCTCTCTCACAGTTAGGGCTCTGGGACCCACTATCTTTCAAAACCACCTTAGGTGTCAGTAATAAGTCTTTCACCTTCTGAAGAGGTAAATCAAAGCTTTGGGCATCACTAGCAAAACAACGCCTATTATAACCATGCGTGTTCAGATGGCACCTTTCAGAGCTGCTCACACGATAAACAATCACAGAGCATCTTGACTGCCTGATAACGAGAAGCAACTTACCTTCATCAAAATAAATCTCCGCCGCTTTCAACACCGTTGGAGAGCGCTAGAGAGGACAAAAAAGAAAAACAAATCTTAGTAGAGTGATATTTCACTTGTGTCTTTTATTTATATCCTGCTTTTTTAAAACAGGCGTCACACCCTAAATACAGGTGACATCTACATTCAGTTAAAAAAAATTGTTACCTGTTTAGTCATTTTTTAACGTAATTCAGAGAAAAAAATTCTGTCACATTACAGGCTAAAGCCTTTGCCACAAATTCCCTATCAACCCTAGTCCATCTGAGGCCCATTTAAATAACCAAATAATGAGGAATTTGTTTGAAATATCCATGTCCTGATACATTTTAAGAGATATTTTTCCCTCCATAGGAAAGATGGGGCTTAATTGTCAGGACTTCTAAAAATAGCTGCTTTTCCACCCTCCCTGTCAAAACCCTACCTTGAAAAAAAGAGAGCAACGATCTATGTCAAATGTAAAATTCAAAGTAATGCTTCGCATTCTATAGATATTTTAAAGACGCTTTTAAGCCTGTAAGGTAGAATACAATGGAGTGGGGCAAGGCGGGGGGAGGGGGGTGAACAGTTGGGAAAGGGACCTCGCTCAGTTTACCAGTAAAGAGTGGGTGAAGTGAGCATGCTCATCTCCACTTTCCAATAAGGACAGCATAGCCCTGAAAATGGGAAGTGACCTCCTAACTTCATCATGGGCACCAACAAATGACTGACATCCAGGCCCCTACCTTCCCGTGCAGGTCCTTTCTCAGGCATCAGGCTGACATCTGTGTCCGACAATGCTAACTTCTCTTAATTATACTCTTTATGCATCCCATAAATTTTAATTAAAATGAAAACAGTGACAATAGGCTGTTAAGCGATTATATGTCAAGCAGCTTAAGGTTATCACAAAAGCTAGGAAACGAAATGACTGACTGGCATTTTTATGGGAAGTACTCTGTTTTTCAACAGCTTTTCCCCAAAATGTGTTCAATAGCTTGGTCAGGACTGTGCAGGGAGTGTGTGCAAGAGCATAATTTGAAGAGGGCTGCAGAATGTTTGAGAGATTAACATGATAAAGTTCAGACTCCTCTCCAATGTGATTGCTTAAATTATAGTTTTACCACCCCTCACTGAGGTCGAGGTCTGCAATATTTAAGGACCCTCCAATGACACAGATAAGCTGGGGGGGGGGGGGTTTACAAAAAAAAAAAAAGCAATCTCAAAATGCACTTAAAATCATTCACTCTGGAGCCACTATATGGACAATGCATAAGCTAATATTTTAAGACAAATGTACGGAGAAATTTATCTATCCTAGGAGAAAATTACAATATCCCAGTGGGAATTGTTCTCTCTCTTTATCTCTATCTTTGGAAGAAGATTTTTATCTGTGGGATTGAAAACAAGAAAAGCTATCATGCATTAATAAGGATAGGAGGAACCCACTGTTTCTCACTTAGCTACAAACAGTAGCCCATGAGAAAATGATACGTTCAAATAATAATCTCTTAAAATGCTATTTGACTATTATAGACCCAATGTGGTTTGTGTTGAATTTAATTTCCATCTAAATTTAAAATTCAAGAGGCGTCTATAGCCATTATTTCATTTGGAATTGAATGAAGTAAGTCATTTGGAAGTTTAATTTTTTAAAGTCGCAGCATAACGAAGGGAGGATCCGCCTGCCTGTTTCTACTTTGGAAAAACACAAGAGCAGCCTGGGATGCTTAAATGCAAAGTGCCGCATTATAGAAAGGAGCAGAATTAAGTAGTCAGATGTAGTTGCTACATTAAGGCAAAATGAAAACTACTGTGATTAGAGCTGTTTGAGAAAAATGGATGTTAAATGCTTTCTGTTTAAGTTCTAGCGAGAGCTACAATTAAAAGAGCACGTTGCTGCTTGCTGGGTAGCAGGAAGATGGTTTTCCTATGCCGTCTGGTGTTTGGGGTTTCCGGGGGAGGGTGCAGGGGACAGTGTTTGGGGTTTTTGCTTTTTTAGTGGAAGCGGGGTAGCTGCACCCAGGACAGCCACGCCCCCTGCCCTGACCGTCTCCGGCCTTCCTGGGCGGCTCTCCTGAGAAGCAGGCCTCTGCGGAGCTCCTGAGAGGGGCCTGGGGAAGGAAGAGGCTGGGGAAACCAGATCACACTGTGTGGCCGAAGGGAACCGGACACAGGAATGAGCATGTCAGCCAAGTTCAGCTCACGGAGGGGCGGCCTCAGGCGCTTTCCTTAGCCATTGCAAACGCCTATGTTGGCTTCTTCAAGGTGCAGAAAGTTTAACCCACTGATACTGAGAAAGGTAAAGGTTAAGTCTTAATCATTAGTGGTTTTAAAACTAAAGATAATAGTCTTTTTTTTTTTTTTGGAAAATAGCAATACAAATCTATGAGGACTGCATATGTAGCCTGAAACCCAATCCATCCTGCACCAAGAGTTGGTTCTCTCAAAGGTGTCCATGAATTTTCACACGTAGGAAAGGAGATTCGAACAGGCATGATCATCTGCCCAGCACACACCCTCATCGCCCTTTGGTTGACCAGTAACCTTCATGACACTCATTTTAAGCCTCCGGAACTTTTGAGGAAGGTGGCAGGCAAATATGTGAGTAGAAATAGTGAGCCCAGCATTTCCTCTGAGCTAGAAATAAACCATGTGCGCATTCTCACGCAACCTCACCATCCCACTCTCCATGGGCCCAGCCTACCTGGGAAATTGGGGAGGACTTACTTTTACTTGGTAAAGGTAGGCCTGCTATACAGTATTGTCCAAGTTTGTCTCATAATATAAATTAGCTGAGCGATTACTTAAAACAGAAAATCAAGGTCTCTCCTCTTTGGCTTTTTACAGAGTGGCTTGGGGGCAGTGAGTCCATATTTTTACCCAAAGCTTCAGGTGATTTCTATAATCGGGTGGTTTAAATTCTGTTCTATGCGACAGGGCAAATTCAGGATTCTCTAGTCCTGAAGAAATGGACAGAAATCCCTCAGAGGAGAAGAAGCATGTCATAAAGAAATAGACAAAAAGTGGTGAAGGCCTAGGTAAGGGGGCAGGGCGGGCTAGAAGAAGGAGACGTATGTAATACTTTCAACAATAAAGATTAAAATAAATAAATAAATAAATAGAAATAAAATAAAATAAAATAAATAAAAAGAAATAGAAATAGACAAGAGCTAAGAAATACCCTGCCTCACTCTTCATTTTTGTGTAGACCAGGGGACGAGGAGCAACCATTACTCAACTTTTCTGGATTTCTTACCGGTTCCTGTTTGTTGTTTCCTATTATACCCATCCCTCTCCCTGTAGCTATTAGTAAAACAACAGCTTTTATAGACTCCACACTGGAAGGTCTGAATAATGAAGAGCGGCAGACAGTGCACCCTTGTTCATGGAGGACCTAGAAGGAGGAGTCGCCCGGGTTCTGAGGCCACGGAGAGAACGCATTTGCAGGCGGGGAGCCCAAATGTGATTCTGAGAACTTGTGCACTGGCAGTCATTTTGGGAAGTTACTGCAACTGGAGGACAGTGGAGAAGAAATGAATGATGGGAACTGTTTCCTTTTGCTGTTTATTTTGATGGGAAAGTGATCTGAAGTCCCAGGAACCTCCCAACCACCCTCTCTGTTCCGGGGCCTCTCGGGGAGCAAGCTGAGACGCCATGGCCGGGCCACGCTTTGTGAGCCAACGGGGACACACGGTTTCTGAAGGACTGGAGCGTCTCCATCCCAGAGGTCGCCAAGCATCTGTGTTTCCTGCAATCACACCAACACTTGCTGGATGTTTCACTAAATTTCTCATAAATGAAGACCCCTCTTTCCCTTGTTATTTATGTAGCTGACTTCACACACCACCCCCCTTTGAAGCCGGAGGGTCTAGGATATAATTCATTTTGTGATAAAAATGAATATCTGTCCATTTGAACAGTTGCCACTGCAAGGATATATTTCAAACACATCTGGAGTGAATGATCACACTATGTGGCACAGTCGAATTGATATGTGAAGTTCCCAGAATAGTGAGCAATTAATACTGAACGTACCACAAATCACTGGGCTCAGGCCGAAGATGAAACGCTGCCTCCGTGCACTGAGAAATGGATTTGTAAGCCCGACGTGTAAGAGAAACGCACTCATGGGTCTGGCTGTGGCTGCATCCCATAGCAACGCACAACTGAACACTTAGTTCTGCTGCCCAGCGCTGTCAGCCACGCACAGAAGGGACACCCAGGGTATCACCACCCTTGCTTCTCTGTAGGGTGGTGTCTGAGGAATATGAACTGGCCTACATCACCCCGAAACCTGCCCCAGAACCCCAGTGGTAATAGGGATCAACTTTAGAGAAAGTATTTTGTACTGTTCTTGAAATCTGGTTGGATGGTCCATTTAACATTCACCTATCTTGTAGGTTTTTTACATTTTTAAATAGGTCCCCTTTAAAACAAATATTCCTATTTATAGAGAAACTCAGCCTCCTCCGTGTCTATTTTAGCTATGCCACTGCCCAGGACGAACAGAGTACAAACAGCTAAAGGACAGCAGGACTATTTTATTCTAGGTAATGGTTGTCTAAAGGATAATTTGGAAGTTAATCATTACTGGCTTATGACCTTAGTTCACATAATAGTGACTTAATAAATGTCCTGAAGGGAAAATACTCACTTCTCGAAAGTCTAACCTACTTCCAGGACATAACTCATACCTTTAAATAATCTGGTTAGATACTTGTGGTTAATTATCATGAATAATTAAAGAACTGTCTCCTCTCAATGACAAGACTTAATTATTATGAATTTCAACACTGAAAAATAAAATGTATTGGACTAGTAAGGCGTAGATATATACTAAAGTATTTATAGTTATGATATTCATGAAAATTGTCATTTTTAAAAGTAATGGTTTTTCTATATATGAAATAGATTTATTTATATAATATCAAATGTGTTAAAATTGAAAAGTTCAGTAAATATTGATATGATACTTAAAATATATTGCTTTTTACTATGTTTTCCATCATTAAAAAAATTATCATTCAACATGTCTATTTAATCATCTCACCTTAAAATAGAATATAATGAATATAACATTATGCAACACATTTTCATAAACTTTGCATAATATTATTGAAAAGAATATTACATTTTATTTACAAGCCACTTAAATGATAGTATCTTTTAAACTCATTTAGTCTTTACAATTACAAAGTAATAATGCTTGTTGAAGAAATATTAGAAAAAAACAGAAAAGAATAAAGAAGTTAATAAGGATATTCTATAATCATCACCCAGTATTAGTATTTGAAGATCCAGATGACCCATAAATTTGGGTAGGAAACATCTTTATATTCTTCCTGAAAGTTTGCATTTCCTTTAACTATCAATGTAGACAGCAAACAACAGTGGTATTCGCAATTAGGAATCTTAATATAAATGGAGATTAAATAAAAGAACAAACTGGAATTTCTAAAACTGAAAAATATAATGTTTGAAATGAAAAATTCACTGGATAACCTGAAGAGCAGATTGGGCTTTGAAGAAGGAAAGATCCGTGAACTTGAAACAAATCACGTAGAAACCATAGTAATATTAGTAACGCCTGTGATTTTATCATCAATAAGAATCACATTCCAGTTGCTGCAGATGTCTTAATATCATTTGTACTGTATCATCAATACTTTGAAATTATGTTATTAGACTTGTCACTAAATCGCTCACGATCAGAGTGCCTGTCTATAGATACATGACTTAGCTAGCCTATTAGTCAAATCTGCATTTGGTAGTGGTTTAGCCATCGAGCAGTGTTTAGCCATCGAGCAGTGGAGTAACATGTTCTCTAATTAAAACTAGCCCTGGCCAGCATCGCTCAGTGGTTAGAGTGTCGGCTTATGCGCCAGAGAGTCTCAGATTCAGTTCCCAGTCAAGGGCACACACCTGGGTTGCGAGTTCGTTCCCGCCCCCTGGTTGGGGTTAAATCCATGTCTCTCTCTCTCTCTCTCTCTCTCTCTCTCTCTCTCTCTCTCTCTCTCCCCCTCTCCACTCTCTCCTTCCCTTCCTCTCCCCCACCCCTCCTTACACTCTCTAAAAAAAAAAAAATGGAAAAAATATCCTCATTCTATGGATGAGGATTTTTAAAAAAATTTTAACTCAAAAAGTTTTGACAAGAAACTTCCAGTTTGGGCCATGGTAGAAAGTAAGAAGTATCAGACTTACGCTCATTTTGTAAACAAACATTAAGCTTCACAAAATGTATGAGACACCTTTTCAGCCACTGACAACACACATCACAAGACTGTGATCCATGAGAGAAAGGAAACACAGGAGAGAAACTCCACATCCATCCTCATCTTCTGCCTGAAGCACTTTCCAACGAGCAGCCATGGACGTAAAGCCAAAACAGAGATCGGTGGTCTCACTGGGAGAAGGAAACACACTGTGTTTGGGCCTGTGAATAGCTGGATTTACAGGTTAAGAGAAGTTGGACAACAAAGGATTCCCCTGAAATCTGCATGGGGTCTTCATGAGTCTTTGAATAAGAATTATACTGGCCCTAACCGGTTTGGCTCAGTGGATAGAGCGTCGGCCTGCGGACTAAAGGGTCCCGGGTTCGATTCTGGTCAAGGGTATGTACCTTGGTTGTGGGCACATCCCCAGTAGGGGGTGTGCGGAAGGTAGCTGATTGATGTTTCTCATCGATATTTCTAACTCTCTATCCCTTCCTCTCTGTAAAAAAATCAATAAAATATATATTTTTAAAAATTATACTGTGTCTTCAGGGAAAGACTAAGAAGTCTGGCATAAAGGAGCCACTAGAAGGTCTGACTAAGGTTCTGGAGGTTTCATTAGCTAAGAAATAAAGCGTTGGCTAAGCAACGTGGACATCCCAAGATAACACCCTGTGCACTCATAGAAAACCTAAAAATGTTCATACTCTAAGAGTAGTTCCATTCTGGATTAAACTGATCCTGCTATTTAACTGCTTGACAGAACAAAAGTTAATAGTGATTAAAAGAACATAATCTGAACATGCCCAGCAGACAATTAAAAAGTACTAGACATATGAAAAAGCATGAAAATATGACTCATAGTCCAGAATGGGAAAAAAAAACAGTCTCAGAAATAAAAAAAAAAAACTATTAGAATTAGCAAATAACATTTTTTTAAGTTTTGCAATTATGTCAGAGATTTAAAAGAAAATATGGACAAATGATTAAACAGATAGGGAATCTAAAGTGAGAAATGAAAACTATTGAAACAACAAAATGGAATTAAAAACTAAAACTTCTGAACTACAATATGCATTGCATGAACTTCAAATCAGATCAGACACTGCAGAAATATTAGTAAACCTGAAGACATAAATAGAAATTTTAACTGAAACACAGAAGAAATATAGAATAAATAAAATGAACAGAATCTCACTGGCCTGTGTCACAATATCAAGTATGTGTAATTGGAATCTAAGGAAGCAATGAGAAAGAAATTGTGATAAAAAAACATTTTAAAGAAACAATGGCAAATTTTTTTCTAAATTCCAAATGCACAAAATAAGATTCAATGAAACCCAAGATTACACACACAAAAACTGTACACACGTAGGTACATTATATACAAATTGCTAAAATCTAAAGATAAGAGAAAAACCCAAATACAGACAAAGAAGAAGCATTGTATACCAAGAAAATAAAAATAAGTGTAGCCTTCTCATTAGACAAGCCAGAGATCAATAAAATGATATATTTAACATGGTGAAGAAAAAAACCTCTTAAACTAGAATTCTACACCCAGCATAAATATTCCTCAAAATTGAAAGTGAAATAAATGATATTTTAAGAAAAACTAAACCTAAAAGAATTGGTTAGCAGGAGATCTTCACAGCAAAATTAAAGCGATTTCTTCAGGCTACAGGAAAAGTACAGAATTATGATCAGAACTCTTTTTCACTGAGTACTGTAGGCGCTTGCAGAGGAGGGAAGGGTACCCTGGCACTACGTCTTACTTTCGTGCCCACAGCAGACAGAGCTAACCAGCCGTTCCCTTCTCTCTCTGAGTCTGGAGCAGAGGTTGGCAAACTGTGGCCGGTGAGTCAAATCCAGCTGTCATCCATTTTTTTTAAGTCAAGTTTTATTGGAACCCAGCCACACCTTGTCATCTACCTATTAACCTTAGATTACAACAGCAAACTTGAATAGTTGCAAATGAGATTCTATGTCCCCAAAAGCCTAACATATTTATTATTGGGCATTTACAAAAATATCCTGACTCCTGGTCTAGAGGTAATAATAATAATCCTTACTTCAGTGCTCTAGTCCATTACTACCAATAGATCAGAATTGACAAAGTGAAACCTATTTCCATCCCTGGCAGAGTGGGTCAAAATCACTCAGAGTAGCCTCCATTAGTATATTATATGCAATTTCCCTGCTTAAAAGGGATGTAATGATTCCAACTATTTGAAGATTCATCTATAGTAATAATGACACTGTGTACTTCTATGCTATAATATACACAAATATCTCAAGTCTCCATAGCTATAACTAGAATCATTTCCATTTTTTTAAACGATGAGATGTGTAGGACAAGAAAGGTTGGAAGTTTTTATCAGAACCAACTGGCACAAGATCTGTTCCACTGGTATTTAAAAATAAGAAAAATTATGACTCTGATTTTTATCTTACTGTGGTACCCTATTACCCTGCCATGAGTGTACAAGCAGAGCAATAGAGGAAATACTCACAGTATTAGATTCACCTCAAAGTCAGGCATGAATTATCTTGACAAAATATAGCTCCACATCAGTGGTTAATTGCTGGCCTATTCGAGTTTGTGTCAACATGAAAGAGCTTTTCATCTTGTCTCTGTTTTCATTCAATGTAATACCACAGTGGGAACTTATGGGGTTAATTGCAACCTAATGCATGAATGGATGTTCTTCACATAACCTAGAGCTGTTTACACACATAATTCACTCTCCAAGGCCACTCTGCTGACTGGCCATCCACCAACCAACACAAATGCCAATACTTGGAGAAATATGATGCCTTCCTCAGATGACTGTGTACACAGCCTTCCCACTCAGTGTGTGCAGCGCTCTGTCCTAGGAACTGTGGAGAATTTCTGGAAGCATAACCCTTGCTTCTTGGCTCCAATAATCTTCCAATTTAATTGGGAGAGCAAGGCACACACTCATAAAAATTAAACAATTGTAAAGAGCTAAATAATTCCAGGCCATTTATGATCATTTGCCAAACTTCAGGCCAAATTTCAAAACACTTCAGCATAAATCACATTGTAGCAAGAGTTCAAAACTGTCTGGAAAAATCTTTCTCATCTAATTTCATTAATGCGTGTTTCAAACAGTGACATTTCTATTTATTTTGACAACTATTCCCAGTGTCAGGACGTGGCAAGCAAGTGTGAAACGATGGGTAGACAGGAACTTGACAACCTAATTTTATAATATAGATTTTGGAACTATTTGTGGAAAAATTTTTATCCTATTTACTATCCTTTTTCTCAGAGAGTCTTGGAACCCCCAAATATAATAGGTGTAAATGTAAGAAATACCCACACCTTTGTTCACAAAGGTGGAACGGAAGAACCAGAGAGTTCCGGTGACTTCCCTTTGGATTACTGGTCTCCTAACTCCAGGCTGAGGAGAGGATAGGTTACAAGAGCCTGGGTCATATAATATTGCAATAATCTTCCTGGCAGAGCAAGGAGGTAGGAGGGTTCAAGAGGTCCGTAAAGAATTCAGGATATGAGCTAAAAGAATAGCTGGGGTTCTCAGCTGATAGAAATGTAACACTTTTGAAGGCAGAGCATCTACAACCGATTACAGTTCCCAAAGCAGGATAGAGTCGTACTGAACAAATGAGAGAACAGAGTCTAGATTCCTGGCTTCCCTTTCTATGGACGGAACTTGAAAAAAAGAATTTTCTTATCCTGGATAGAAGGAGCCAGTTTCCAACAATTCCCAGTGCTTAGGGTGACCAACCACTTCAACTCTCCCAGAACGCTCCCAATTTGGCACTGAAGGTTCTGCATCCCGAGAAACCCTTCCTTTCCAGGGAGACCAGGTGGTTCGGCACCCTGGAAGGAGTACTGGCTATTGCGCAACCACCATGAGGACATTCACGGAGCTTGGAATTCGATGGACACCCCTGCTGCTCCACAACGGTCCTCGCTGCTGGTGAGTGCGTACAGGAAGGTCCATCCGCTCGTCCTATTAAAATGGATCATTCCTCTAATTAAGTTGTTCAAGCTTCCCACCAAGAAGCTATCACCGAAAGTCCACATCTGGGGACTGTCAGACCAGTCAGCCGAATCACACAAGAAAAACACTCACTTTTGGAACAATCTTTGCGTGAGTCAACCTGGGATTTGTTGGGTTTTGCGTGTGTGTGTTTTTTAACCAGTTTAACATGGAAGAAAAAGATACCTTTGTTTCTTTTTCTAGCTCTTGCTTAAGTGGTACCTTTGTCAAAATGTCTGTGATTATACAGTGACAGGCACAACGCAAGTCCTTATAGGTACTTTTTCCTTCAAGTTACTCAGTATCTTAGAAACTTTATTTTTAGCAAAGTGCTTTTAATAAGAGGTTTTTGAAACGAAGGTATCGAATGCACAGGTAAGAACAATTCAGTTCTGTGCTCCGCAAGGCTGGCCACCTGCCACAGCAACTCCTTCCTGGGCCATCCGCCGCTACCGGTGCACGCTGAGGAAACACACGCCAACATGGATGTTGGCCTAAACCCAGCACCACCGTGGAGGAAACTCTTCTGCCCTAAAAACAAGACCCTGCACTCCAAAGCCAAATACAAATGGGCAAATGGCTATTGGCTCATGCATTTATTATAGCTGACCATATAGGCTGGTCTAGGTAAGAGTTATGGTCCTGTCTCGGCAACCTCCTGTCTATGTGGTCAGGAGGAAGTTGTTATTGATTTTTTTTTTTTTTTTTTTAGAGAGAGAGGGAGAGAGAGAAATATTGATATGAAAGAGAATCATTAATCGGCTGCCTCCTGCATGACCCCTACTAGGGATCGAGCCAGCAACCCAGGCATGTGCATGGAATCGAACCCATGACCTTTTGGTGCATGGAACAATGGTCAACCAACTGAGCCACACCAGTCAGGGCAGAAGGCAGTCATTTGACCTGCTTCAGTTTGACCCTTTGTGAAGCAAAATCACTGGACTAAACTGATCTCCAACTTCTTTCTAGCCCCCAACACAGTTGAAAGTATGATTATATCTTTGCATCAACTTATAAGATTAAGATGTAGCTTATTTATTCATGCAGGAAATATTGAAGTGCCTTCTCTCTGCCAGATCTAGGTCTGTGCTGGATGCCATTTACAATGGTAAATACACAACAGGACCCTCAGAGCTCACAGTCTTATGGGAGAGAGACAATAAACAAGTAAACGAATGAGGTATAAGTGTGAATTAAAGTGACCGCACCCAGCACATGGGAGGAGACTAATGGAAGGTTAGGGAGTGCCCATCTGATGGTTTCCATTTTTCCAACAAGGTGAAGCCACCAGCCAAGCATGCACTCAGGAGATGAGGAAGGGGAGAAGATCTGAGAAGAGAGAAAAAGTATAAAACAGAATAGTCATCTCAGAGGGGACAGCGAGTTACGAGCGTGTAGCCAGATGGCCAGGCAGGACTGAGAACCCTCCTGAGGTCTGAGATCAAGAATTTAAGGGACCTGGCGTGCCAACTGTGGTTGCCTCTAGCTAGGCTCAGCGGCTCAGAGGCAGGCAGAACACGGCACAGATCTGGGTTCATCAGGGCAGTGGTTCTCTGACATGTGGGAACCAACCAAGAGGTGTGGTTTTTTGTTTTGTTTTGTTTTTTTAAATATTACTGACAGCTAGTCTCCTCCTCCAGAGACTGACTCAATTGATCTGCAAAGCGGCCCAGGCATGGGTAATTTTGAAAGCTCTCTGGTATTATTAAAGTGTTTTAGGATATGGGTTTTGAAAAGAGGGTAGTAAAAAAGAAGCAGATGTCTATAAGACAATAATACTGACTGGGCAAGGAACCTAAGCTAGACAAAAAAAAAAAAAAATGAAGAGAAGGTGGGAGGTAAATGATGAGAAATTAAGGTGTTCAATGGACACAATGAGGCCAAGGAATGATTAAAGTGGGGGTTCCTTGAACAGTTGCTAGAAGGATAAAAGTCTTTGGTAGGAGCGTGGGCATTAGCATTTCAGATATTTAAGGGATTTTTTTTAAGTTGTTATAGTGCAGAAATCTAAGATGTGGCCATGAGAGTGGATGGCTAACCCATATAGACAAAAAGAAAAACCCTACAGATGAGAAGGGTGCGGAACTAAGAGGCCAGGATGTGGTGTAGATTATCCACCTGGATGCTAAGGTTGCCAAGAATCATCACAGGAGTTGGGGTGGAGCAGGAGACTTTAATCTAGGACTTCGTTCCACAATGAATGAAGAAAGTGTGATGAGGACACAAACAGCACCGAGCCAGCAGAGCCTGGCTATTCTAGGAAATCAGGCTGGGAAGGAGGGCCTCCAGGAGGTCAGGGAGCCTGAACCAGGTAGATAATGGGCCTCAGACAAATGGGCTGAGATTCAAGGTCTAATCTGAGAAGTAAGGTGGGGTTTATATCTCCAGTCGGGGTGTCTCCCCTGAACTCCAGATCCACCAATCCAGAGGTGTGCTCAACATCTGTACTGGATGTGTAAAGCCCACCTCATCTCAACCTATCAAAAATGGAGCTCCAGAAAACCCTCTCCTAGCCTCCTTCCAAAGCCTTCCAGCTCAGTGAGCGGCACTTTTATCCTTCCCATCACTCAGGACACCTCCCGTGGAGTCACCTTGACTCTTCTCTTTCTCTCACTACCTGCATCTACTCTGTTTCACCTCCACCGTGAACCAGCGTTGTCTCTCTCTTAGAGTACTCTAATGCAGCGGTCGCCAACCTTTCGGACCTCACGGACCAGCAGTGGTCCGCGGAACACGGGTTGGCAACCGCTGCTCTAATAGACTCAGAATTGGTTTCTTCACTCTCACTCGTAGCATCCTACAGTCTATTATCAGTGGCCACAATCATACTTTTAAAAGCCAAATCAGATTGCTCTTCTAAACAACACTTTTTAATGCCTTTCCATCTTATTCAGAGTAAAATCCAGAGTCTACCGTGTTTTCAAAGGCCCCATTCAATACGGCACCCTGTCATTTCTTAGGACCTCATCTTCTGCTATACTCTTACCCTCGCTCACTCAGCTCAGGTCTCACTAGTCTCCTCGTTTTAAGCTAGCACACCAGGAATAATTCCATCCTAGGATGCTTGCACTTGCTGTTTTCTTTCACTAAAAACAGGGCCACATGGCTTGCTCTATGTCACCTTCTCCATGAGGCCTTCCCAGGTTATTTTAAATTGTAGGACATGACGTCAACAAGATGGAGGGCTCGGGGGTCCTAATGCTCATCTTCCCCATAAGAACAACAAAGACAGTAAGCAACAATTACAAGCTGACTAAAGCAGCTCTGGGAAAGTTCCGGACTACAAAGCAGCAGCAGCAGAACTCAAAAACTGGGGACAGCCACGTAGAAAAGCCTAGGAAGCATTTCACCTGCATCAGCCCAGATCAGCCTGTGTCAAAGGGATCCCCTCAGAGGAACGTCACCCCATAGGAAAGCGGAGAGCATGAGAACCCCAGCAAGTCTTGCCACCATGGATGTTTGCAGCCTCGGCACCAATGACCCCCACAGTCTTCACCAACACTGAACCCAGCTGGTGAAGCTGCCCAGAGTCCACCCTGCTGTGTCCCTTCCCCAGGGATGGAGCTGTCACTGCGCTGTGCCCTGCTCTCTAGGTCCCAACCTGAGGCTATAATGGGACATCACCAGGGCCATGCTGCTACTATCGTTCTATGACGGCCCCTGGGACCAGATTTGGGACACTGACCTACCATTTTCAGGGTGTGTTGCCACTGCAGTCTGCCCCTGAGCCCAAGCCACCACTGCACTCTGTCATCCCAGGGCCCATCCCGCCAATGCACCTCCCTCCACCTGGGCCGGAGTCACTGCAGAAAGCCCCAGAGACCCAAACGCAGTTCCATAGACGATCCACACACATCTGCACCTCAGACACCAGAGCCACTGCCACAGCAAGTGCACCTGTGCCCAGGACCCAGACACCATGGGAGTTCCATGTGTACCTGACCCCAATACCCTAGCTCTGCTACTGCTCTGAGTGTCAGTATGCCAGACGTTGCACCAAGAAGGATACGCTCAGCTAGAACTTTCTTCCTCAAGCAAAGAAGGAGAACAGGAGGACGCCAGCAGCTTTCACACCCAAGGACCCCAATAGCTCTGACACCACTGCCAACCTTAGGAACCTCACAGTCTTGGCCATGAAAGACCCCCCCACAGTCTTTACAAATGTTTACCTCAGATGATAGAGCTGAATGAAAACTATGCCACTGTGCCTCCCAAGAAACCAGCGGTGCTGCACCCTCTCCAGCTGGTGCCTTCACAGCCATCATTAGGTGAAAGTCTTTCCCTGCCAAGCCAGTCCATAAAGATGAGAAGAGGTGACTGCTCCCTCAAATACAGACATCAACACAAAGGTATTAAGAACACACCAAAAAAAGCAAGAAAACAGATACCACTAAAAGAACACAATTACTTTTCAATGTGATATCTGGATTATCTGAAAAAGAATTCAAAAAAAATTATTTAAGGAAGCTCAGTGAGACTCAAGAGAACACAGATAGACAATTCAATGAACTTAGAAAAACAGTGTAGGAACAAAATGAGATATTCAACAAAAGATAGAAATCATTAAAATAAAGAACCAAACAGAAATTCCGGAGCTGAAGAATACAATGAATGAAATGAAAAAAAAAAAAAAATGCAATAGAGAGCTTCAATAGCCGGCTCAATCAAGAAGAAGAAAGAATCTTCAAACTTGAAGACAGATCTCTTGATAGTTTATCCAGTCAGAGAAGAAAAAAATATTCTAATACTGCAATGGTAATGTTTAAATCACTTTGAACTCTAGCATACAGTTTAAAAGACAAATGTGTTAAAAATTAACAATAGCTATAATATTTTACTAATAGATACACAATATAAAAATTATAAATTGTGACATAAACATAAAACAGGGGCAAGTAATCATGTAGAACATTTTTGTGCAATTGAAGCTAAATTGGTATCAGTTAAAAATAGACTACTATAAATATAAGATGTATTGTAAAAGCTTTATGGTAATCACAAAGTAAAAAACCTATAATAAATATATAAATAATAAAGAAAAGAATCAAAACATACCACTACCATAAAATCATTAACTCTGAAAGAAAGAGACAAGAGAAAATGCAATAAAGGAACCACAAATTGATCAAAAAGCAAAAATGATGATAATAAGTATTTACTTCTCAATAATTACTCTAAGTGTAAGTGGTTGAAATTATTTTTAAAAAAGACATAGAGTAGCTGAATGAATTAAAAAAAACTAAGACTCAAGTACATGCTGCCTTCCAAGAGACTTACTGAAGCATTAAGGACACTCATAGGCAGCAAGTAAAAGCATAGAAAAAGGTATTCCAAAAGAGAGCATGGGTAGCTTTACTTATTTCAGACAAAATAGATTTTAAAACAAAAGCTGTAACAAGAGACAAAGAAAATCTCTATATAATGATAAAGGGGTCAATTCATCAAGAGATTATAACAACTACACACACACAATATCAAAGGAGCTAAATATATTAAACAATTATTAACAGATCTGAAGGCAGAAATAGACAGCAATGCAATAATAGTAGAGACTTCAATACTCCACTTACAACAATGAATAAATCATCCGGACAGAAATCAATAAGGAAATAATGGACTTGAACCACACTTTAGAGCAATGGATCCAACAGACACATACCGAACATTCCATCCAATAGAAGCAGAATACACATTCTTCTTAAAGGCACAAAATACATTTTTCAGGATAGATCATATGTTAGGTCACAAAACAAGTCTTAAAAATATTAAGAGGATTGAAATTATATCAAGTATCTTTTTTTATTACAAAGGTATGAAACTAGAAAACCATCAAGAGAGGAAAGCATGAAACTCACAAATATGGGGAAATTTAAAAAATTCTGAATCACCTACGGATCAAAGAAGAAATCAAAAGGATAATTTAAAAAAATATCTTGAGACAACAATGGGAAAACAACTTACCAAAACCTATCGAATATAGTGAAAGCAGTACATCACTCACAAATATTAACTTAAATGAATTAAAGACATAAATGTAAGACTTTTTCACTCCTCCAGACTGGATAGAATGGTGGTTGGCAGGGTCTGTGAGGAACGAGAAATGAGGAGAAGCTTTCAAGTTTAAGAAGAATGAGTTCTGAGGATCTAAGGTACAGCTTGATGCTATAGTTAATAACACGGTATTTTATACTTGAAAGTTGCTGAGTGATTTTAAGCATTCACATAACAAAAAAAGAGCTGGTGATGGATGTGTTAATTATTTTGATCTTGATAATCATTTCACAATGTTTATATATCATGCTGTATGCTTTAAATGTGTACAATTACATGTCAATTATTCCTCAATAAAGTTGAAAAAATAAAATAAAATTGCAACCCTGGCTCCTGCCACTTCTTATTCCATTCCCCATTGTACCATTCTCACAGGCCTCGTTAGTAACTGATTATTAATGCTCATGTTACATTACATAATGTGTATGACATATTATATATTATACTTACTTATTATGTTCACTGTCTTCAATCCCATCCTAGCAGTTAATGACGCAAGGTCAGAGATTGTATCTGTTTTGTTCACTGCCATATGTCCTGTGTTTAGAACAGTGCCAAGCACATAGGAGATACTCAACACATACAGGTGTCCCCCCAAAAAAAGTATACAAACTTTGAATAATTATTCATTCCAATGGGTTAAATCTAAAAAGAGAGAAACCTCAATTGAGCTATTAGCTATTAAGGTATGTATACATTTTTGGGACGCCCTGTATTTATTAAACAGATGGACAAATAAATAAATGAGTGCCCTTAGGTAAATCCGTGTCCAGGGGTTCACCCAAAGAATGAGTTTTTATTGGGGATAAGGAAACGTAGGTCAAAGAACAGGAGGCAGAACCAAAGTATGATTAAAACTTTTAATCCTTGACTAGAGAGTGTGACTTTATTCTTCCACCCACCATTTGAGGGAGTGAAGAATATTAATGTGTACTTTCTGTCTCCATCTGTGAGGTAGACGATGTGGGTGGGAGGTAAAAGAAATAAGGCAGGGACTAACGCCGAATTCTACTCTAAGAAAAATGCTTGAACATTTGCAAGCATAATGTTGCCGATCTTGAGCCGAGAGAGGAGATGGTCATGTGAATGTTATGGTTTGCTGGATGAAATGTGGTCTCAAGACATGAGTCAGAGTCCCCAAGAAAGTCTGGAATTTCTAATTAAGTTTCCTCAGTGCAATAGAAAAACATGATCTCATCTCCCTGTATAAGCAGCTATGTTTTCCAGGGTAACAAAGCTCAAAATTTCTCTAAAAAGGATCTTACTGGATGAGATAAAAGAAAACGAATGCTCATCTGTATTTCCCTGCCTCGTGTCATCATTATTACTTGGTTATAATCCTTAAACAACCTCCTCCATTCATGACTTATTGACATCATTTTCACTTGCAAAAATATGTTTAAAAGTCAAAGAGAGCCCAGAAGCCAAGTGTTCTGTATGATGAAGGTTTTTATTACATCTGCAATGATGTGGGTGATAGCAGTTCATCCCTTGAGATTTCATGTCCCAGTGAGCAGATCCGTACCTCGAACTGGCTCTCGACCTATTCTGTAGTCTATAGGAGACCAGCCAAAGTTTAACACAGCAAAGAAGCTTCAGTGCGGCCAAGGCTCAAAGGCAGAAATGAAGCATTGGGCTCGCCCTTCTAGAGAGAGCAGTTTGGGGAAAGAAGAGAAAAGGCATTCTGTGTGTGTGTGTGTGTGTGTGTGTGTGTGTGTGTGTGTGTGTGTGTGTGATGTTTAAGAAGCTTATATATAAGATTTGAGAAGCTGATGCCCCTAAGAGAGGTAAACTGGAGAGGTGGGTAGTGGTCAAGCAGGTTGTAATTAAACTACTGAGGTCCTGACAGCTCAGAAAAATCTAAAATAAATGAAGTTAGAACAAGAACTGAAGAGAAAGCCCAGGAAGTAGAGGAAGAAAATAAACGAAGTCCTGCAGAGCAAGAGTACATCTGGAGGGGCCTGGAATCAAGGGGAGGGCCCCCAGGTATTCATGGGCAGGTCCAGGGATGATCAGTCTGGTCAGCTGGCCCAGGGACTGGGAGACGGTGGTACAGATGGGGCTGAAGGTGAAGGTCTTCAGGGAAACATCCTGTTTATCCGAAATTGGCTTGGGAAGTGAATGAATCAGTGATCGGGCATTCATTGCTTATTCACTCATGCATACAATCACCAAGCACCCTCAGCAGACTACTGATTTGGTGGCCCAGTGAGCCATTCCCCGCACCTTTGTGTAACCTCCCATATTGATTCTGGGCGTCACCCTGAGGCTGGCGTGGGCCAATCTGTCTTGGGCAGTTATGACACAAGCAGAAGCTCCATGGCCTGTCCTGATGCTCTGTCTTGTCCTGAGCTGCCAGGTAAGTAGTCTACCTGCCCTGGTGGAGAGACCACATAGAGAAGGAGGGGCCCTGAGACTACAGGGACAGAACTAAGGAGCCAGTGGAGAGGATGAACTGAGGACCCAGAAGCGTGACCTCACTCGAGCCGTACTCGCTGCGGCATGAGCATGTGAGGGAAGAAGACATCCCAGCCCCTGCAGATGGAAAGAACAGAGACAAGACTTCGAGGGACCTTGGGAGGGTGATATTGACATGAAGGATTGTAATCAGAGGACAGGCTATGGTAGACAGTCTCCAAAGATGGCCCCCAAATTCCTCCCCTCACTGTACACATGTGCCCTTCCTCACATGAAGAGAGCGAGTTTATTTTTCCTCCCCTGGAATGTTGCATAGTTCTGTGATTGCCTTAACTAATAGAAGGCAGCATAAGTGACTTCTGGAACTTCCAAGCCCAGGTCTTGTTTATTTGATTGTTTGTTTTTATCCTAATTGTTGAAAATATTACAGAGGTCCCCATTTTTTCCCCACTGACACCCTCCACCTCGCACCTCTTGCCCCCATCCCCAGGCCTTCACCACACTATTGTCTATGTCCATGGGCTGTGCATATAAGTGCTTTGGTTCATCTTTTCCTGCCCCCTCTCCACTTCCCTCTGACATTCGTCAGTCTGTTCCATGCTGTGTCTCTGGTTTTAAAGAAAGTTGCAGCTTCTCCTTCCTTCTTAGAAAGCTTACTCTTGGACACATCTCGGAACCCAGTTTCCACACGGAAACTGAAATTTCAAGCCACATGAAGAAGACACCTAGAAGAGAACTATGTGAATAGGCCCAGAAACCACAGCTCAGCTCCTAGCTGACAGCCATCATCACCTGCCAGTTTATAAGTGAGTCATCTCAGAAGTTCCAGCAGGAACAGCCCCAAGTGACTACAGCTCCCGCCAACCTCATAAGACGTGAGTACCGCCCAGCTGAGCTGTCAGCCCGGAGAACTGTGATAGATATGATTGGTGTTATTTTATGCCACCAGGTTGCAGGATGATTTGTTACACAGCTTTGTGTTTCCAAAATCATGACAGATACTAATCTTTGGTATCTGGGAATGGGGATTTTGAATTTCTGGGAATTCTAGCAAATTTCTGAAATTGTAAATTATTTTTAATACTTTCAACATTCTTTATAATCTTTACTCATTATTATGAATAGTTTTAAAGTTTTAATAAGAAATACTAAATTTAGTAGTATTTTTTAAAGAGCTCTAGCCTATAGAGAATATCCAAACACTGGGAAATGTCAGCAAACATTATTGGGTAATACTCAAATACATGTACCATTTAGATCTCCTAGCAAGCACTAACAGAATCACATGTCTAAAGGACTTAGTTTGCTTCCAAAACATGTTATTTCTTGAAGCACCACTCATAGGATTTGTATAAAATATACTCTGCATATAAACTTATCCATATTTTTATTTTCAAGGATTCAACAATAGGAGCAGACAGAGCCACAAACCCACACTTATAACATGGCAACAGCTAAAGCAAGGATGACTGGTTAGGTTGTGACCAATTCTCTCCTATTTATCTGTCCCTGTCTCAAGTCCCATTAAGTGTTGACCTTTTATTTTTGACTCTGAGTTCAGTGTTTTCTGCTCTGGTATTCTACGTGACATCCGTGGATCCCTTAGAAACAGTAACAGTCTCCATGTTAAGTTAATTCTTATAAAAATATATTATTTCCTCCAATTTCCCAATGTTATGACTGAATTTCCTCAGGATTCAGGATTCAGAAAAACATGTGCATTTCCTAAGAAATGCCAAGAAATAATTCCCACATGGAAACACGGGCAGTAACAGGTAACAAGTCCACAATCAACCTGAGTTTCTAGGTTCTCAAACTGGTTCCCAAACAAGCATAGTTCCTGCAGTCACGGAGCTTACACTTAAATAAGAAAAACAAATGCAAAACCAATGAGCCAAGACACAGCTATATGATCACAAACCACTATGACCCCCACTCCTCACCCCTGCACTGTGGTTGCCCAGGTGAAGATGGGAAGCTGCCAATGAGAGGACAAGGTGGATTCTATGCAGATGATCCTGAAGAAAAGGCCACAGATCTTCGTACCATAGGAACAGTGCCTACAAACTTACCCAGGAGACACAACAAGAGAAGTCAGTTGAGAAGACATTTGGGTTTGGGAACTGGTCTTAGAAGGGCCATGCCCATGAAGAACATCACCATGGCCGCCACCCTGTGCCACCTGGAGCCAGTATTGCCAGGCTCCTGATGCCTTAGTGCAAGATCCTTCTTTTACAATATCAGTGTATTTCCTCACCGCTTACCCCTTTTTATTCAGGTCCATTACTTTTTCTTTATGGCTATAATGACTCTCACAATTGATGCTACATTTCCTGTAATCTGTGGTCATTTCTCATAAATCTTCAACAAATATCTCCGTGGATACCAGTAATTAGCCTGGAAGGAAAGACAACGGTTCCTACATGGACTTCAAACAAGCATGTTACACCTTCCTTGGAGACGCCCACTTCACCAAGTTAGCCTCCAAGAGATGCTTCGATCCAGCGCTCGGATGCCTCCTGAGTTAATGACCCACCTGACAATTAAGAGGGCACTCCTTTAAGCCGACCCCTGAGGACTTGAGAAGGTTCGGTCCTGTGAACTCTTTAAGACATTTGCTGTGAGTTTAATTATGTCTGACTATAAAGTGTGATAAGAAAACCACCTGGTTAATTTAAGAGTTCCATCCGTTTACGCTTGCTGGCTACTTATAAAAACCTCCTTACACCATCAAGTAATTTCCCATAGCAGAGGACAGATTTAATAGTGACCAGAGCAGGACTTAATGCCACGGAACAACCTATTCTGGCCAGCTTCAATCGCTCCTGTGGCTACGCCTTGCTTACCCCTTGTAAAACACTGCATGATACCCATGAACAACCACCACTTAGGACTCATTTTGAGATTCCCCAAGATGTATGTTGAATTGATATGAGGAGAATGAACAAGAGGAAGAGAAGGGAAGGGACAAAGAGAATTAAAGTGATGATTTTTTTTCAACAATAGCATCTGACTCTATTAATATTTGCACATTTTGAGAAGCTGGGGTAACTGTGAAATCCTCTCAAAAATCTGACATAGCTAATGAAAATACCTTGGGTTTATATAATGAATTGCTTTCCAAGAATGGCATGCAACTAACAGCTGAGCCTCCTAACATCTCAGGGTGGAAGAGGAAGAAGAAAAAGACGTGTTGGTATCCTAGGAGCGTGCCTGAGGACACCAAGGCAGCAGCTCAGACTGCTGGGCTCACATGGTGTGATCTGCAGTGCCAAGTGCAATCCTCCCAGCACATAGCCCCCCCAAAAAAGCGATTCAACATCATGAATTAATTCACCCCTTTACTTAACTCCAAGTCATCACCCAGATTTGGGGCTTGGGAAGCCCCTTTCCCTGACCCTGCCTCAGAACATTAACTGTGATCAGAGGCTAACCTGAGAATGAACTTGGGGACTTCAGGGGATCCGTTTATTTCTTTGGAATTTGACCAGATGAATTTTGATCTCAATTAGACATTTTGAAACACAACATAAAATTTTATATGAGTTATTTGATTCTCACACCTCATAAATTGAATGGAATGAATTTTGATCTACCTAACTCCTCCTGGTAAAAATCTGTGGAGGGTAGGCAAAGGGGTTTCCAGTATATTTGATATGAATGTTTCTCAGAGAAAGCCTTACAGGGTCTGGTCCCAAACACTGAGGTGCAAGCAGGGTGGAACAGTGGGGGGGATCTGTCCACACGACACCCCGATGGGTCCAGAAGGGAAATGACACACCATGTAAACCTTTTCTAACCTTGTCCATCCTTTGGGACTTCATAGGCTAATACAAGTTATGTGCAAATACATCAAAAGAAAGTATTGGCCATGCTTTCTAACTCCTGCTTGAAATCCCATACTACCACCCAGATGTTGTAGCTCAGTAGTTGAGCATCAACCTATGAACCAGGAGGTCACAATTTGACTCCCGGTCAGGGTATATGCCCTGGTTACAGACTCGATTCCCAGTAGGGGGCATGCACAAGACAGCAGATCAATGATTCTCCCTCATCATTGTTGTTTCTCTCTCTCTCCCTTCCTTTCTGAAATCAATAAAAACATATATGTTTTTACAAAATAAATCTCATACTACCATTAAGTGTCTCATCTTTCCTCAACCAACCCTTCCCTTTCCCACACTTCTTACACGTGGGATCTTGACTGGCAGGTCCCATACCCAGGAAGCCAGCCTTGTCTGATCCTCTACCATTAGAGGTAAGAATGTGCCCCTCAGCAAGCCGTGCCAGGTAAATCCAATCTCCATTCAACCAGAGCTCATGGAGTGATCTGTTCCTGTTTGTATTTGTGTGTTTTCTCTCCAATAGGATGATAAAGTCCTCTTCTAAAATAACTCTTCTTTTGTCTTTTTAATACCTCAATAGTACCTAACACATGCTTTCTATTTTGTAGATACCAATGAAATTATTGTTTTCTATGGTAGTCCCATTTTTAATTTTCCCCACAGAGAATGTACCAGTTTGCATTCCCATCAGCAGTGCACAAGGGTTCCCTTTTCTCCACATCCTCGCCAACACTTGTCGCTTGTTGATTTGTTGATGACAGCCATTCTAACCACCCTCCAGACAACCCACATTACCCCACTTAGAAAACATACTTTTTCATGCTCCTACCTCTGCACATGTTGAGCCTGATGCCTGGGATGCCTTTCCCAGGGTCATCAAGCATCTACTCATCCTTCAAGACCCAACCCAAATGGTCCCTCCTGGGCGACATCTTCCCTTTCCCACCTGCACCACCGAAATAAATGTAGAGCTTAATGTGTGTGTCTGCTTCCCCACCCAAACTCAACACTTCCTGATAGCAGAGGTCATTTTAGCATATCTTTGGATCCACACTGCCTCAGAGTAAGCACTCAATAAATATTTGCTCCAAGAAAGAAGAGTGTATCGATGGAAAGTAGACAGAGTAAAGAAGTACAGCCAACAGGAGTCCCTGGAATTACCACCCTGAAATTCAACCAAACCACTAGATTAAATGACAACCTCGATGACAGTAAATTACTTAGAAAAAGTTAAGATACGTTTTATACATTTTGTGTTGAAAGGCGAGTAAGTGCGTAGCATATTATTAGCAAGATTTTGAAAACTATAGGAAAGTCATTTATATGATAAACACCTTACCTGAACTAATAGTTAATAGATGGGAAGCTACTATCAACATTATTTACTCAATGTTTTACCCAAAAGGAATTGAGATTTCTAAGACAGGAAGTCTGACCCCTACCTTCAAGCTTCCCCTCCCTCCCAGTGCTGGCGAAGACAGGGAGGAAGCACCTTGTCACCTCCCCAGAGGCAGAGGACAGGTGTGTCTCTTGTCTAAGTTACCGCAACGAGATGCGCTGCGGGAGAAATGGACCCATCCAAACAGGTGGCAACTGCAAACAAGAAAGTCTCCTGTGCCCAGAGCGAAGAGCTTTTGTCCTTGTCCTTTGGGCACCCTCTTGTTTACTGGTCAGCCCCATGAACGTGCCCGGGGCTACCGCAATGTTTATTAATAGCCATAACGCTTGTGAAAACAAGGAAGCTACTTATGGTCTGCTTTTCAGAAGGTAAGCTGGGTGGGGCGGGGGACATGTGGACGCATCTGCTCCTCCATTCCTGCACATTTAACTGGCATTTAAAATTCAACCCGATAGATAGATAGATAGATAGATAGATAGATAGATGATAGATAGATAGATAGATAGATAGATAGATAGATAGATAGATAGATAGAATAGATAAGAAATGAAATAAAATTCAACCCTAACCACACTGGAAAGTGAAGGAACATTATAAAAGAATAAATTCAGTATCTTTAGGGGAGGTGACAAAACCCAACGTTTAGTGTTTTCTGGGCATCTCCCCTGTGTTCGGCAGCACCATTTCCTAAGTTTGAGATCATTGCAATTCTCCAGTTAGCCTGTCATTCAAGAAGAAATACAAATATTGCTTCTGACACCCATTGGAGTTAAACAGTCCTTAGTTATAACTGTAGGAAGAAATCACCTCTTTGCAGGCCATGTGACTTCAACTCAGCCACCCCCAGGTTGATACCTTCACCTCCAGACCCTGATTTCCATGGTCCAGAAGCAGGGGGGTGAGTGGAGAGAGAGGCCTTGCAGGGCCAGCAAAGCCTCACATCTGCCAGCATCCCTAGCGCACTGTTCCACCCTCCATAACTTTCAAGGTTAAAGCATCCTTCTGTTCAAAGTCACAGCCATGGGCACATTCATGGCAGCTCTGCAAAGCACAGTCCCGTTCTGAAAATCTGCCCACTGCCACTTTAAAAGGACAAACGCCTTTAATCTCCTGTAGACTGTCAGACCCAAAGCAGGCGATGCCAGGCTGCGGCAGAGCCAGCCAGGCGGACTGCATTTGCAAAGAGAAGAGCATCTGGATGCCCAGTTTAAAGCAAGCAGCTGAGACTGAGAGAAGAAGAGGGGCCAGGACCTCTTAACGGGGCAGAACGGGACCCAGGAGCTCCATAGACACCACATACACCCCCAGCATCACCCCAATACGACCCAGGGCAGGGCCTGCGCTTAGGCACCTGGAAGCGGTCCTGACAGTGCTGGTGATGGCGTTTACCGTGTGCTGCTGTGACGGCCATTCCCAGAGCCCTCTCCATGTAAGGAAAATTCTATTTCAGCAAACATTTTAAAAAAATAGTGATCAAAACCCTTTCATTCTGATTCTATGACCAGGAAATCAGGAAGACAAGAACAGAGAAACGTCACCCACAATCCCCACCTTTCACCATTGCCTGAACCACACAGAATGAGAATATTCTACCACGTGCACCTTCTGTGGCCTCAGATGGGGAGCAATGTTCAGTTGCCCCGGAAACAAGGGGGCGGAATCCACAGACTCGCTCTCTAGCTGTTCACTGGTCTCTTTTTCTAGGAACTAGCTGATATTTGCTGGCAGGAATGTCTTTAATAGAATTGTAGAGGTTTTGTTTTTGTTTGTTTGTAGGTTTGAAGGAAGTTTAGAGTTCATCTAGACCAGTGGTCGGCAAACTCATCAGTCAGCAGAGCCAAATATCAACAGCACAACGACTGAAATTTCTTTTGAGAGCCAATTTTTTTAAACTTAAACTTCTTCTAATGCCACTTCTTCAAAATAGACTCGCCCAGGCCGTGGTATTTTGTGGAAGAGCCACACTCAAGGGGCCAAAGAGCCACATGTGGCTCACGAGCCGCAGTTTGCCGACCACAGATCTAGACCAACTGCCCCTGTGCGGGTCAGCTGGGAGCCGCCCTCAGACCCATCCTCTAGCCTTGGCCATTGCCAAGGTTCCCTTGCCTGCAGACTCCCACGAGGTTAGCCCACGGCAGCACCTGCTGGACACTGGACAGCAGGAGGAAAGAGAAAGGCCAGGGGATGGCTTTCCATCTCCTGGATCAGCAGGAGGTCCCTGCATCTGATCTGAAGCTCAAGCTTCATCCAGCACCTCTCACCATGCCCCGCGCTCCCTCAGAGCACCCCACAAGGTGTGAGCACTGGCCAGGAGCCCCAGTTTCTGGGCCCTGAAATACCACCTTCCCCTTTGTCCCTCCAGCCCTGGGGGAGGCCGACGCTTCTTTTGCATCCTCATCTCCGGAGTGCCTTCTTGGCCAGTGTGCCCACTTCCCTGCATAAGACCCTCCTGTCTAGACCACCTAGTGTGGTCTCGGCTCCCTGGCTCCACCGTAACTGACAGCATTCCTCTCAGGCGGCCTCCCCAGGTTTGGTCGAATGCTCCCAAAGACGCGGAACTCAGTTCCTCACAAAGCCTCCGAGTCCTAAGACATGGATTTAAGATTCTTCCTTCTGATATATGGACCCCTATGGTCACAGCAGCACAATTCACCATAGCTAAGATTTGGAAACAGCCTAAGTGCCCATCAGCAGATGAGTGGATTAAAAAACTATGGTACATCTACACAATGGAATATTACGCTGCTATAAAAAAGAAGGAACTCTTACCATTTGCAACAGCATGGATGGAGCTGGAGAGCATTATATGCTAAGCGAAATAAGCCAGGCAGAGAAAGATAAATATCACATGATCTCACTCATTTATGGAATATAATGAACAACATAAACCGATGAACAAAAACAGATCCAGAGGCAGAGAAATATCAATCAGAACGTCAAACCTCAGGGGGAAGGTAGGGGAGGGTGGGGGTTAAGAGGGAGAGATCAACCAAAGGACTTGTATGCATGCATATAAGCCTAAGCAATGGACACAGACAACAGGGGGGTAAGGGCATGAATGGGGGGCTTGGGGCGGTATTGAGGGAATAAGGACACCTATGTAATCCTACCTAATAATAGACAAATATGCAAATTGACCGTACCTTCGCTATGCCCACGATTGGCCACGAGGCGCGGGCAGGGGGGGGGGGCGGGACTCGGGGTGGCCGGGGTGGCCGATTGGGCCGGCGGGATGCTGAGCTCGCATCGCCAGCGGCGGCTCGAGCTCAGCATCTGCGCCATGGCTGTGCTGCGGCACAGAAGGGGCC